>NC_092421.1:41999161-42313108 GCF_040894005.1 Engystomops pustulosus
CATATGGTGGTTGATACTAAGTTTACCAGTGTATTATGGTGAGTAGACAGGTAAAAAGAAGGAAAATTCTCCAGCGTCCATTAAACGCATAAATTTAATCCATGAAGCTTAAAAACAGCATTCCATAATAAGGACGTTGCTGTCCAATACATGTAGGCAGGAGGCAGTCACACTACTTGTTTTGTGTTTGGTTGCTCAAACATACTGTTCTTAAACATTATGGATTTAACTTTATGCTTTTATTAGACACTGGAAAATTTTCCTTTTTTTTCTATATACTGACTTGATCAGCTGGATCAGTGTTTCTACATGCCTCCAAAGACATTCAAACCCACAGGCATTCACCAGAACCAGGCGAGTGTCAGTAATTTTTCACACTGCTTTGCGGTTTTCTTTCGTGTATTATGGTGTCAACGCCCCAGCACTTACTGGATCTATAAGGAGGTTTGAGCCTCCTGATTAAAACTGGTGGGCAGCTGCAATGTGCTGCACCTCGTGACCCTTCTACGCCATGTCTGACATGGTGTAGAATTGTGCCTGCCAATGCACAGGTGCAGGCTATAGACAGTGCACAGGCTTGGGGAAGAAACATCATAGAATGGCCTGGCACCACCCCTCCCTGCGTAGCCAGCGTAGATGGGGGAATAGTCTAATTCGCATCTCTGCACCAGGAAATGCAACTAAATCACATGCCTCCATAGTGTCATCCTCTTTGTCTTTTACCACTTTCTGTGTTTTATGTCATGGAAATTAATGCTTAGGACTATGTTAACACAATACTTCAAAACCTGCCCTGTCATAATTCATAGATTCACAGAACATACACACATACATATCGTAATATGTATGCATCTATGTTCTGTAAGTGTTTGTATATCATAGTATCATTGCATCATAGTAAATAAGGCCGGAAAAAGACACAAGTCCATCAAGTCCAACCTTTAAGAATTAAACGGTGATATTTTTTCTCTCCAGAAAGTCATCCAGGCCTCTCTTGAACACATACATAGAGTCCGCCATAACAACCTTCTGAGGCAGAGGGTTCCATAGTCTCACTGCTCGTACAGTAAAGAACCTTTGTCTATGTTGATGGTAGCCTCTCCTCTAGGCGTAAAGGATGCCCCTTGTCCTGGTCACAGGCCTAGGTATAAAAAGATCTTTGGGGAGATCCTTGTACTAACTGTTTAGGTATTTGTATATTGTAATGATGTCTCCCCTCCGTAATCTTATTACTGAATCCCAAATTTTATAATCTGTCATTTTATTCTAGTCCCCCCATTCCCCTAATAATCTAGGTTGCTCTCCTCTGCACCCTTTCCAGCTCTACTATGTCCTTTTTATACACTGGTGCCCAAAACTGTACACAATATTCCATATGTGGTCTGACCAGGGATTTGTACAAGGGCAAAACTATGTCTTTATCATGAGAATCTATTCCTCTCTTGATACATCCCATGATTTTATTTGCTTTAGCAGCAGTCGTCTGGTTCTGGTCACTAAAATTAAGTTTACCATCCACCACAGCACACCACCCCAAAATCCTTTTCAGCTCCAGTTTTACCAAGTAATTGACTGTTTAGAACAGAATTATACTTGTTGTTTCCATGGCCCATGTGCATAACTTTACATTTATCTACTTTAAACCTCATCAACCATTTCTCTGCCCACTCCTCAAGCTTCCACAAATCCCTCTGTAATGCTAAACTATCGACCTCAGTATTTATTACAATACTCAGCTTAGTATCATCTGCAAATATTGAAACTTGACTTTGTAAACCCACTACAAGGTCATTAACAAAAATATTAAAAAGAAAGGGCCCCAATACTGACCCCTGTGGCACTCCACTGGTAATATCAACCCAATAACGCTCTTAGTAAAGCGTAATACAAAATCAATGATATTATGATCACTATTACCCAGGTTACCCCTAACCTGCAATTTTAATACCCTATCAGGTCTGTTGGTTAGGATAAGGTCCAGCAGTGCCCCCCCTCCCCCTTCTTATTGGCTACAGGACTAGTTGTGACAGGTAATTGTCTTTTGTTGTCAACAAAAACCTACCTTTGAAGAACCTGCAGGTTTTTGCCCCCAGTCAATATCGGGGTAATTGAAGTTCCCCATGATAAATACTTCACCATGCTTTGAAGCAGCATCCATTTGACTTATCAGTATTTCCTCTGCTGCCCCTGCTTATCCTTTTTTTACCCTGTAAGCACTGTATTTTTGGATATTAACTGTAATTTCATAAATGTGTTCCTTTTTGCTCTCTATATACATTACCCATCTGGTGGTGTCAGTGATATTAGTATGTAAGTGTGACTGTATTGGTGTGACTAGTGGCTCTTTGCATTCGCATCCTTATTCATGTGTAAGGGTGGGGCACATTTACTAAGCTCCCTGTGCCAGTATTCTGTTGGACTTTGCACATTTGTTCTAGTGCAAACTGCTTGCACAGATATTTAAGAAGTGCATGTACCACATTTGTGTTGCTCGTGACCCTTTAGTGGCGCAGCTGCACTAGTCAACATGCGACACAAATTAGAAGGCGTTCCAGTGCTCAGTCAGACCGTGTGAAATATTTAACATGCAAAGTCCAACAGAAATGTGTTGCACACCCCATGGTGCACTGTGTTGGGGCAGGGCAGATGGCGCCAGATTCATGAAGAACGGGTGCCAGAAATCCTGAATCTGGCACCCTCTGTGCATTACACAGGCAAACTGCAGATTCTTAGTAAAGAATGTACTGTTCCCCAGAATGTTTGTGTGCCCTCAAGGCTGTGCATGTGTGTGGCTGGTGCTTTTTCTGACACATTTCAATGATGTTCCAAGACAACTAGATTTGCCTAAATAATGTTGTCACAGTAAAGAGATATTTAAATCAGTCAAAAATAATTCAAGTACTTTTAGAATATATAACATATTACTGAGTAAGTGTGAGGAAAATCACTTGCATGGGCACATTACATTAGAAAAATCTTACATTAGTCAACACATAACATAGAATGTATGGTAAACATATATCCAGGACATACACTTAACCTTCATTTGAGTTAAATGAGTAGGAAAACCTTCCGAGTGGAAAGGAGAGCAGACTCCATGACAAAACTCTGAAGAGTGAATATCATTTAACCTGCTTATCCCTCCCCCTAGAGGCACGTTACCCTCTACCTTACAAAATAGGACAGGGCTTAGTTCCACAGATCGCAGTAAGTTGTGCCCCTGGAATGAGCATGCTGAGAAAGTAAAAACACATCACAAGACGAAACAGAAGGAAGAGAGAGGGGTCCTATGGAGCGTGTGCTAAGGGATGATAGGAAGGCTTCTGGGTTTTCACACCTCCCATAGCTAGGTTGTTCATGCCCCTCAAGGAAATGTATGGAACTCTAACCAGGGACCTGAACTTCAAAGAGACCCTTAAAGTCCGGGGAGTCCCTAAAGCTCATCCAAGGAGACCATACATGGAGAAACTTTTCATGGGCCTCTGGTGTTAATATAGCCAGCTCCTCGATGCGGAACAAGTGAGACATTTCTTTTGCCCATTCGAATATGGACGGACATGTGGTGGACCACCAGTGGCGTGGTATTACCACCCTAGCTGCAATCAGGCAAAAAACGCAATATGTCCTTCGTCTGGGCTCCTATTTGGCCTGAAAGAACTGAAAGAAGAGCTATGTCTGGACATGCAGTCACCGTTTTGCCCGAGATTCGCTGATACATGTCGAACACCTGACTCCAAAAAGGTTTGAGGGCTTCACAGCTCCACCAGACATGCAACATATCCCCTTTATCGGATCCACAGCACCAGCAGACATCCGAAACCGAAGGGAAAGCCAAATGTAACACTGTCGGCACCCAGTACCACCGTGACACTATCTTATACCCCTTTTCCTGTGCTGCACAAGCAGAGGACATCTTGTGCGTGAAGAGGAAAGATTTGTCCCTTTCCTCCTGTGTCAGGGGGGCACCTAGCTCGCGTTCCCAGCTTCTGACGAATGGGAGTTCTGAAGTTTTAGAGTCGCCCGTCAGGATGGTGTAAATTTGGGAAATGGCATGTGATGGGGCTGAGTCCAGTCGGAATAACCCCTCAAAGGCAGTAAGGGAATCGGCAAAGGCAGCCGCGTCACCCGACCCTACTATAAAGGACCATAATTGTGAATACTCAAACCAAGAGCTACCTGTGTGGCCCTGACGTGGATTGAAATCCCCATGAAGGGGGAGTGGTGCTCCCTGCAGCAGATTGAACATCTGTGGGTCCTCCAAAACCCCCCAGCCCAGGAAGGACAATCTAGCCATTCCCAGTTGGAATCCTGGGTTCCGAAAAATCGGTGTAAGAGGGCTAAGCTCGTGTGACAGGGATTTCCTCGCTATCAGAGACCTCCATAAGCGCAACGCATCCCTAAGCAGGATTGCCTGAGGAGATGGAGACGGGAAGGTTCCCACTGGAACCCAAGGCAACAATTTATGAAGTGCCGAGGAGCAAGTTTGTTCCAGGGCGACCCATTGTTTAGATACCGTATTGTAAGTCCAGTCGAGCAGTCTGAGAAGTATTGAAGTCTGGTGGTACAATCTAAAGTCCGGAAGGCCCCCCCCATTGCCTTCGGTCTGATCAGTGTCCTCCGAGCTATTCTCGGGCGCTTAGATCCCCAGATGAATCGCAGCATGCCGGACCGTAAAGTACGGAAAAAGCCCATGGGGGAAGGATCGGCACGCCCTGAAAAATGTATAAAAAGCGTGGGAGTACATCCATTTTTAGGACATTAATCCTGCCGAACCACGAAAGGTGCTTGCGGTCATATGTTTGAAGGTCCTTCAGTGTACGATCCAGAAGGGGCGAATAGTTAAGAGCGTAGAACTTCGACAGATCAGGTATTTGAGGGACGTTTGCCACCACTGGAAGAGGAAGTTATCCTTATTGTGACCCACCTCTGACGTTGGAAGGGATATGTTAAGAGCCTCAGTCTTAGTATAATTGATTTTAAAGTCACTAACCGCACTATATCTCTTGAACTCCCGAATGAGTGATGGGAAGGAGATCCTAGGTTGGGAGACATACAACAACAGATCATCTACATACAACGCAGCCTTACAATGTCTGGAGCCCATTGTGATCCCGTGGCTATTAGGATTTTTCTGAATGGCAATAGCCAGGTGCTCCATCACTATGATGTATAAAAGGGGCGAGAGCGGGCACCCCTGCCTAGTACCATTTTTGATGGGGAAGGGCTTGGATAGGTTCCCGTTAACTCTCACCCTTGCGGTAGGTTTGGAATATAGAGCCAGGATTTTCCCCAAAAACTTAGGCCCAAACCCGATCTGTCGAAGAGCTGCCGCCATGAAGCCCCAATGGTCCCTGTCGAAGGCCTTTTCTTCGTCTACAGATAGTAGACAAGAGGGTATGGAGTGCGCCTGCGCATGGGACATTAGGAGGATAGTCTTATTTAGGTTGTCTCGTGCCTCCCTCCCAGGAATAAATCCCACCTGGTCAGTGTGTATTACTGTTGGGATATGGGGGGCCAACCTTTCCACCAAAACCTTAGAAAACAACTTCACATCCACATTTATAAGGGAGATGGGTCTATAGCTAGCCGGTAGCGAAGGGTCCTTACCCTGTTTGGGCAGCACACTAAGCCTGAAACCGAGGATATGGCCCCCGTATACTTTGGCTAGCAAAGGGGACAATAATTCTCTAAATTGTTTAAAGAAGGCCGGGGTGAACCCATCAGGCTCAGGACTTTTCCCTGCAGGTGTATCTTTAATTACCGCAGACACTTTTGCCACCTCGATATCCTGCTCCAAAGTATCGGTGACTTCCGGGGGCAAGACTGGCAGGCATGTCTCCGCTATGTACGCATCTATGCGGGCAACTTGGGAGGGAAACGATGCGGGCTCCTCGTTACCCCTAATATCATATAGCAAGGTGTAGAAGGATGCGAAACTGTCACATATCTCATTACGATGGAAAACCTCCGTTCCCTTTGGACCTTTGATCTTAGGGATGTAAGAGGCCTGGGAGCGGGGAGAAGTAGGAATAGTCCCGGTTCCGAGGATGTAGAACCCGCCAGATGTCGACCAGGAGGTGGCTGAGCGGGATAGTGTCCCTCCTCCCTGATGTGTCAACTGAGGGGTCCATAGGAAAGTTAAAGTCGTCCCCCACTATTAGGTGTCCTTCCATGAAGTCCGACAGTGTGCTCATCATTGTCCCACATGCGGGAACAGGGCCAGCATTGGGGAGGTACCAGGTGGCGAGAGTAAGGACCTGCCCGAAGGCTCTTACCTTCGCAAAGACGTATCTGCCTTCGTCGTCCACCATTGTCGCCAGGAACTCCAGTGGCTGTGATTTGTGAAAGGCTATCGATACTCCCTTCGATTTGGCCACCGGATTGGCGCTGTGGATCCATTGTGTAAAATAACGATCCCGAATGTCTGACACGCTGGTGGATCTGAAATGGGTCTCCTGTAAGAAAAGGACGTCAACTCTCTGTTTGTGCATATCATATAGGATCTGTGTCCTTTTCTGTGGGACATTAAGTCCCCTAACATTAAGGGACGTGAGACGTATCCATAGCGAATCTGTGACCCTTTTAGCCTCCCGCTGCGTCACTGAAAGGATAGCGGACAATGTCGGACCCTCTGGTGTTATAGCAAGAGGAATGGGTTGGGGTAGAAAAGGGGAAGAATTGTACACTAAGACACGACGTTAAAGGACAATACCAACACAAAATAGACTAACACTCGACGGACAAACACTGAACAGTGGGGAGACAACACTTATAATACCGCAGGCAGACCCGTTGGCTACGGATTCCCCGGTGGGTAGTGTGCTGACTACGGAAGGCTCCCGCTCCCCCCCCCAGACAACCGCAAATTACACTTTGAACCTATAACAAATCAATATACCAAATCCAGTTTCAAGAGAACAATATAAACGAGAAGAGAACACAGCATTTAAGTAGTAAGACATCAATGAACATTTGGAGGGCAGAGAAGGCGGCTTTGGGGCCTTGAACTACTAATGGACCCATGGGGATCTACTACCAATGTAAGCCACTGACAGTAATAATGATCTCCAACCTTAGGATCCTAATCGTCTATCCAAAGCTCATCCAGAAAGGCCGTCCCTCTATCCAGCACCTTAACCCTGAGGAAGAAAACATATCTTTAAACAAACAATTAAGCTTATTTATAAACATTCCAGGGACAACAGCCCCGGATCACGGCCCATCTGCGCTCCTCCCCTGCCCCGACCCCGCCGAGCACGGCGTCTAGGGGGTCTTCCTGGCGAAGGAGCAGCCCCGTGTAGAGGAGGCAACGGCAGAAACGGCCACTCCGGTAAATCAGGAACTGCAATATGTAATGCCGCTGCCACAGCAGGAACCTCCCCCGTGTGCCCGATAACAAATCTACGCTCCGCCTGTCGGATCTGGAGGCGAAACGGGAAGCCCCATGAGTGGGGTATGTTTCGTTGTAATAGTTCCTCCAGGAAGGGCGTCAACGCTCTGCGTTTTAGTAGTGTCAGCTTTGATAAATCCAGTAAGAGCTGTAAGTGGGACATAATCTCCCCAGCTGCTCTTGCCTTGGACATAATTTCCTCTTTTAGCTGATAACGGTGCACCCGGCAGATAACATCTCTCGGATGTTTGAGCGCTGCAGGTCTGGGTTGTAGCGAGCGATGTCCCCTGTCTAGCTCCACCGATGTATCTACCGGCACCTCCAAGATGGAATTAAACAACTGGCGTAGGGTATTGTGGAGCACAGAGTTCTCTACTGACTCGGGCAGGCCCCGAACTCTGATATTGTTGCGCCTTTCCCTGTTCTCGGCGTCATCCATTTGGTCAGCCAAAAATTAAAGTTGAAAGGAGTGGGAGGCAATAGTAGCGGCTTGTGTCTCAAAGTGGGCACTAAGATCATTCTGAGTGACCTCAGTAGATGTTACATGGTTCTCAAGATGTTGTACTTCCTCCCTTACTGCGTGAAGTTCAGCGGTATAAGATTGCTCTAACCTGGCTACATAGCTTTCCATATCGTCCCTGGTGGGGATTGTGCGGAGGTGGGAGCTCAAAGTGCGTAATTCAGCCAGTGCACCAAATTCTTGGGACAACATGACTCTCTGGGACTCAAAGACTCCTCCCTGAGGGAGCTCTGTATTAGATTCAGTATGGCCAGTAAGATCTTTGGCCTGATGTGGCCTGTCTTGTGACAGTTGAGACACAGACCACATTGGTGAGGGGCATGGAGTATGGGTCACGGGGGTGACTGGCCATTCTTCCCCTGAATCCGGCCACAGGACCGGGGAGTGGGGCACAGATGGTATCGCCTTCCCTCCTTTCCCCTCTATCCACTGCGGGTCCCCCTGACCCCCCTCTCTCACTTGTTGCAGTTCCACCTGCTCAGCCCAGGAAGAACTGTCTCCACGGGCAGGGGTCATTGGACCTGCCCTGGGCCACACAATGGGGCCATGGGTCTCCAGTAGGGCCTTCCCTGCTCCTTGGGCCTGTGCTGTGGAGGCCATGCATGGGGACTCACAGGGCCTGGGTGGCTGAAGTTGGGGTATTCCAAGAGCCGCCCTCCCAGTTGGGCTTTGTGGGGCATTATGCACCTGGGCTACCACTTGTATGGACCTGGATAGCTCGCCCTCCACTCTTGGCCCGACCGTACCTGATCCAGCCGCCATCTTGGCCACATGGTGCTGCAGGGGTAGGTCAGCGCCGGCCATTACCTCCCCCGGGATGTGGCTTTCTGCTCCCTCTGCAACCTCCCAGGCTGGTGCCGGAGGTAGCCGATCCGGTCGTAGCCTCCCCCACTTGCTTCTCTCCTGCTGCTTGTGGAGGCCGGATGTCGGCTTGGGCAGCGGCGTTCCTCTCCATGCCATCGCCCGCCATCTTGGCAACGCGTTGCTGGAGGAGCGCAACCTTCCTGGGAACTTCGGGCTCCGGCGCCTCGTCTGCGGAGTTTGGCGGTGGAGGGTCCGCAGCAGGTAAGGAAACCGCCGGCTCTTCTGTCGCAGGAGCTTCCTGCAGTTCCGGTCCCGGAGCTGATGAGGTGGTGGACGCGGCTGCAGGCTGAGAAGTGGTGGCCGCTGCCATAAGGAATCGGCCTATTCCGCGGGCAGCGGACCGGCTAAGGGGTGCTGCTGGGGTCTGGGTACCGCCTCTTCTCTTGGCTCCCATTTACTGAGGGCTTAGGCACTGGATTTGGCTCTTATTGCGGTGTCTCAGCAGGGTTCGGGCAGGAGAAGTTCTAATGTGTGGCCATCTCCGTCCGCAGTCAGGCCACACCCCCATAAACCAATTGTTTAATCACTTTTTGGAAAAGCATAGTAGCAACCAACAGTGGTCATTTACACAGGATACACACTCTTATTCCTTAACCACCACAATAGCTGATAACCTTATCTGATATCTTCTTGGTTATCAGCTAAAGACGTTTGCAATATCTTGTCAGCCCTGAAACTAAGCAAGGCCCATAGGTCAGATGGAATCTGCCCTGGACTCCTGAGAACCTTTTCAAACAAGCTGGGCCAGGTTCTCGCAGACCTCTTCAACCACAGCCTCAGTTGTCCCTGATATCTGGAAACTATAATTTGTGCTCCCATTACTGAAAACAAACCCAGCCTAGTAACTTCAGTAATTTTGTCTTCTCTGAAGGGAGCCTAGACCCAATACAATTTGCATACAACGAGAAAATAGATATCGAGTATGCCGTTCTGTTCCTGTTGTGCACAGCCTAAACCCACCTACAAGAAAAAAATGAAACCACTATGAGAGTCACATTCTTTTATTTTTCTAGCACTTTTAACACCATCGACATGGTGCTTTAGGGGGATAAAATAACAAAATGTTACATTGACACCGTATTGATTAAATGGACCATTGACTACTTGAGGAATTGGAATAAGGAAGTTACGTTCAGACATAATAATTAGCAGTCGGGGTGTACTCTCTCCATTCCTTTCACCATTTACACTGCTGACTACAGACTTCACACAGATCTCTGTCACATACAAAAATTCTTTGATGACTCTGTGATCGTTGGGTGTATCCGAGACAACAATATTAAACACTATACGGAGACCACGGATAACTTTGTGCAATGAAGTGAAAGAAACAACCTAATTCTTAATGCCAATAAACAAAGGAGATGGTCATAGGCCTGCAAAGTAGCAAACTCGGCAGTAATCCCATCAAAATAGAACCGGAAATAGAACATGTGAGCACCCACAAGTACTTGGGCATAGTCATAGACAACAAATTAGAGTGGGTGACGAAAAGCAACAAAGTATTCACAAAGGCATGGTTAGATATGTACTTTCTCTAGAAACTAGCAAATGAATAGAACTGATTCAAAATAGGATAGGGAGGTCCTTCCCACACCTCCTCCACACATGTAGACAATCAAATATCCACAAAACACTATATGATGCAAAATATCTTTCAAAATATCTTCAATCATACTTGAGAAAGAGAGAGGACCCCCGAAACGTTGCAGGCGTGAGCAGATGCCGATCTCATCCATGTTGCTAGGTCTCTGTTAAATGTTTGGAGTAGATTGCCGTCTAATGTAATGTCTTTCTGTAGAAACTCAAATCCTTCCACATCTGCAACAAGTTCCTGGGTATGTTCTATGAGTCCACGATAGCCTCCATCCTATTCTTTGCTGTTGAGTTCTGGGGCAGTAGCATAAAGGACAGAGGCAAAAATATACTCATCAAAAAGGTGCATAGCATTATCGGTGAGCTGCCAATAAAATTCAACACAGTCTAGGAAGAAAGATGCCTTCACAAATTTATGGCGATCGCATCGAATAAACACCATCCCATTCCCCCCGTCATTGCTTCAGCAACAAAGCAACAGATATCACCAGGTATGTTGTAGTGCTGCCAGATTCCATAACTCTTTTGTCCTAAAAAGAATCACAGGAGATCGTCCTCTAGGACAAAAAGCACTACCCCCCCCACATGCTTGCTCAATATTATAGTTTCCCACAGACACTTCTTCATTACCCATGTCTGTCTGTATTGTGTATGCTGTCTCTTGTTTACAACACCTGAAAAAGTCAGGTAGTCCTACAGACTAAAATAATTAATCTATCCAAACAGGGGCGTATTGATCGCGGCTGCAGGGGTGCGACTGCGACTGGGCCCGCACCTGACCCATGTGCTGTGCTGATAACTTGGACCAGCACAGCAGGCAGATGTTTTAAATTGTGACAGATTCAGGCCTCCCTGTTATAGTGCAAAAACTGTTCTGCACTTGGTCCGTGCGCTGCATCAGGGGGGTCTGCAGCAAAATGAGACCAGGCCCCGCTCCGTGGCTACTGGTGGGTGGGTGGGCTAATGGTTACTGAGGGTAGGGAATATTACTTATTGCTACTGGTGGGGTGCAGGATATTACTAATGGCTGCTGGTGGGGGAGGCTATTACTAATGGCTATGGGTGGGAGGGCTATTACCAATGGCTAAGGGTGGGGTGAAAATATCAATGCTACTGGGAGTTATACTAATGGCTACTGTGGGAGAATTATTACTTATGGTTACAGTTGGGTGGAAAAATGAAAAATGGCTGTGACCTGGCTACTGTGCGGGGCATTGCAATTTGGCTACTATGGCAGCACTATGACTTGGCTACTTTGGGAAACACTGTGACTGTTTGCTGTTGTTGGGGTACTGTGAATCTATTGACTACCATAAAACCCACGTGACTTGGCTACTGTGGGGAACACTGTGACTATGTTGGCTACTGCGGGGCCTCTGAGACTATATTGGCTACTGCTGGGACACCGACTGTCTGCTACTGTGGGAGCACTGTAATTATACCCATGTTACTATATTGGCTATTGTGAAGACACCATTACTAAATTGGCTACTATGAGCAGAACAGCTTTATGTTAGTGTTATGAAGTTGTTTAAATTTTTGTGTTGCTAAATCTGAAGAGACAAGTAACGGCTGAAGACATGGCGACCAAGGAGAAGAAAAAGAAAAGGAAAAATTCTCTAATCAACAGCATCATCTGTCACCAGATTTACAGTTAGTACTGATATTACCCACGAGCTCACAATTTTGCCCTGTGCTATGACTTCTCCTACACATATTATACTGCACCAGATTTATCATTTTGCATACTGCCACAAAAGTCCTGTTTCTGTTCCTGTATATATGTACTAATCTTGGTTCTATTCCTGTATATATCTGCTAATCTTGGTTTTGTTAATGAATATATGTAGGAATGTTGCTGTGGTGCTGCATCTTTGTAGTAAAATTGGTTCTGGTATTGTTCCTATTCAGCAAGTTTTGTCATATCAGTGTTTTTATGGACTAAGAACAGTAAGGTTTGGGGCAGAAAAAGAGGGCACTTACTCAGAATGGGAAATTAAACATGAGATCAGATGGATGTAACTAAATAGGAGGCAGTAACCCTAAAAGTAAGCACTTAACTTAAATGAGGACACAACCTAAGGCCTCATGCACAATCTAAAAACACTTTTTGAGCACGCGGCCTCATTATTTTCTATTGGCTCGTGCACATGGCCATGAATTTCATGGTCCTGTGCATGAGTCAACTGTTTGAGCCACAAATGATAGAGCAACTGCTTTGAGCCACAAATGATAGACAGGCTGCAAAAAAACCCCTCCAGTATTGGGACTATAAAAAATGAAATGCAGGAGTAGGGTTCAATGTTTTTATGCAAAGCGAGGGGGGGTCCTGTTGGGAATTTTGTCCTGGGGCCCAGAGGACTTAAAGGACACCTGTCATCAGGTCTGTGTCACTTGTCCTGTCACCTCTACCTGTTGGAGCAGCTCACAAGGATCCATCCCAGCCTTTATCTAGTTATTTCATACATTATTCATTGTAAAATCATCTATTCATATCATGTAAATGAGGCTGGTCACATGGTCAGAGGCAGTGATGTCACCCTTGTTACCCCTCCCCTCTCCTCCCCCTGCTCATGTCTGTGTGTAATGTATAGTAAAGCATGGCTAGTGTGTGCTGCATCTGCTGACATGCTGCATCCTCCTAATATACAAGTGAGAGACACAGACATCAGCTACACATGTACCTGACATGTTCTGCTGTAACATGGCTGCCTAGAGCTGCTGTATCTCTCCTATACACAGACAGGCTGCAGGGGGCGTGGCCACCAGCACCAGGAAGCACATCATTATACAGCTTCACATCATTATACAGGCTGTCAGTCAAGCACTGGGGGTGTGGCTGTGCCTCCCACTCATGAATAAGGTGGACAGCTTGAATATGCTAATGCTTCATTGGACATTTCACAGGTCATTTGCATACAGTTTTAGGACCTCATTGCTTAGGTTTACAGACATATAGAGGGACAATGAAGGGATAGAGGCAATGCTCTCTAATGGCAGTTTATGAAAATATATTTAGTTTAGGGGGGTTATTTTGCATGACGGGTTCTCTTTAAGTTACGCCACTGTGTTGAAATATTAACCCCTTAACCACCAAGCCCTTTTTTGTTTTTGCATTTTCATTTTTCACTCCCCACCTTCAAAAATCAATACCTTTTTATTTTGCCATTTAAGGATCTCTGTTGTTTTCTGCATAACAAATTACACATCATAGTGATAGTATTTAATATTCAATTTTTCCAACTGAAGAGGAGCCAAAGGACCCAAAGAGGCACCGGTGCATCTGAAGTACAAAGAGGAAAGGTGAGTAGAGTGTTATTTTTTATGACTCGAGTATAAGCCGAGATAGGTTTTTTCAGCTCAATTTTTATGTTCTAGTATATGCGGTAATTCCTTTTAGGTGTTAAAAAAGAAGCTATGTAAATCTGTTATCTTCAAATCATAAGAACAAAACCAGTAATTTCTCAACTGCATTTTTGAAACTGCATTTGGATTTTGGTTCTACATTGCACCAAATGAAGCCACTACAGAGTTTATTTGGTTCTGCAGGGAAAAAAATGCCTCAATACGTGTCTGTAAATTGAAGAATAAAAAGTAATGGCTATTGAGTGATATGGAGTAAAAAAAAGAAATGGCAAAATAGAATATGGCTTTGTCATTCTAAGGTTAAGAAAACCACTTACAGGTACTTACATGTCACATACAATATTGATTTGGAAGTGCCTTTTTTTTTTTATTCTTCCCTCTGCCGTTGTGCCATGAATTTGATATTGGAGTATGTACCTTTACAGTCTAACAATGGCCCAGTGTCCAACTCTGTAGGGCCGCCCCTTTATTAACAAGAAAAACAGTAAAATTACTATTTATTTCTACATTTTCTTGGGGTAATACAGAGGAACATCACAACAAAGAGTGCTAAGAAAAAATGCTCCAGAATTAATATTTTACAGGGAATAAAGTATTTATTTAAAAAAATAAACAGGTCAATAAAAATCTGACAATTTTATTTTTTGCTGGAATGGAGTATTGAAGAAAGTAATAGTTGTCCTTTGACGAATAACAACATTTATTCAGTTTAGGATAGATTTTAATAGTTTATTAACTGGTCTTGCATTCACATATTGAGTCACAACTGTCTTATCATAGATATGTTGATAGCACTCATCCCATTCCAACTGGATTGCACTATTCGTTGAGCTGCAGGGCATCCGCACTTGAAAGGAATGGTTTCATTCTAAGGCTAAAGTTATAATCTGTTTTCTGATGAGATTGCTAATGCTGCAGACTTGAGTGTCCCTTCCCTAAGGGCTTAAAGCTTTCCAGCACAGTAACCGACACATCCCTCTAAAACAAATCTCTTATTTGTAGATATATAAATGGAAAAGTGTATTATCTTTTTTATTTCTTATTGAAGATTCTTTTGGAGAGAAAGTCCTGCTTGTAATAATAGCTACAAACAAAAAGCAAACATTACTAATATAAAAAGACGGGGGCTTTATGTTCACTGGATTATAGCATTCTATTATAAATCCCGTTGCAACATCCTGTACTTTAAATACTTTTAGAACAGGCAAGCTGATAAAAATTCATAAGACATTAGATTGTATAGAGAATTGACTGGAGGAAACACAAGTGATCTAATATATATTTTAGTCTTTTATTATCGTGCTGTTTTGTTTCAGCTACAATGTCACACACAGGATGTTAAAAAAAGAACATGGCAAATGTATTCAAAGTGTTCTTTTACCACATTTAATGACAATAATATATTGGGTAATTCCACATTTTCTCTATTTTCTCATTGCGGCCTTAAAAGGAACAAATAAAAAACTAGGAATATTTAAGAATCATTGGGGGAAATGTATCATATGGAAGCACTTGTTCGTATGATCTAAGCCCCACCAGATACATCAAGGGGCTAGTATCCGGCAGGTCACTACGCTAGTAGCTGGCATAGTTTTGCGCAAAAAAACATGTCAACTTTCATGGTGAAAATTCGCATTGGTCTAGTGCACAGTTGTGGGACAATAACTTTGCCACCTTCACACCCACTTTCAAGTAATTGATATTATTTCAGGGCTTGGCCCCTAATAATTCAATGTAAGTATGTAGATGAGAAATCACATTTTTTGTAGAATTGCAGCTGTTTTATAGGGTTTAATTTTATGACTAGGGAACCATAAAGAAGATATGCTGCATTTTAAAGAAAGATGTGTTGAACTTTTTAAATATAGAATGTTTGTTCCAATGAGGCTACACTTTACATTCCAGGATGCATGGGATGGTACACTGGTATATTAATACAGTGTCTGGTACCATGGGTCAAACTACAAGGGTAATAGCTGCTATGGGGCCCATCAACCAAGAAAGATCAAAGAGCAGAAAACCTTGTTTGTTGCTTATTAGTTCCACTCGGCAAGTGCATCCATTGTGCACGTCACAAAGTGACTTAGTACAAATCGTATATGCCAATCCCGATTGAAAGGAAAATACTGCTATAGCACTAGCAAATAAAAATTTAGATCTTCATTCCATGTATATTTCTCTCCCTACTCATTCATGACTTCAGAGCACGTAGGATAAGTTTTTGTTTTGCCGTTGCCCAGCATTTTTCGAAATGTTTGATGGGCCACATAGCAGCTGTTATGTGTGCCAACCTGGTCGTTTCACCCAAGGTAACAGACACTGTGCCTATTCTAGAATGTAAATTTAGCCTCGCAAATTGCAAACATCTTAAAATTAAAATGTTGGTTATCAGAAGGTCCAATGCGTTTTCCTTTATGCTTCAATATTCTTTCCTTTAATATCATGGTTACCACGGCACAAAAAAAAAAAATAAAACCCCCCAATTTCCCCAAATGATTCCAAAATTTTTCTGCAAATCGGTTTAAAGTGCATTAACTACGTTAAGTATTTGTTATACCATTGACAAAAATGTTAATCAACCATTAAAGGGGCAACATAATGAGCAGTTATTATTAAAGAAGATATGGTAAAATTTACTTACCGTACCTTCACTGTTTTATTACAGAAACACGAATAGGGTGGGAACATAAGATCAAAAAAAAATATATATATATTAACTTCTTTAAACTCAAAAGTTCCTTTCAATAGTTTCAACAATAAACCTTACAGTGCAAGAAGCAAGAGGTATAACTACAGCGGTTTATCTTCATTTATCGAAACAATTGGCAACCAATACAGGACGAGACACAGTTCAGAAATACCATTAGAAAAACCTTTTTATTTTCTGAGTGAATAGTTATTGGATTGTACAGTAAATGAATATGCCCCAAGGTGTTACTATACTCTGTTATATGTGGTTATGAAAATACTGAAACAATTGCAACTTTGTTTATTTTGACAGTCTAATACGAGATAAACATTTTTATTGCTTTCCATAGACACTTTTCGTCTGCCTTCAAATCCATGTTCAATCTCAGCAGTGATTTATTTCTGATCTTTAAAATTGAAATTTCTACTGAAAGTTGTCCATCATTCCGTGCCATCATTTAGATTACTTATCCACAAAGCTCTTTGATCTGTTTGTGGACCAGGATAACCTCTAAGTTTATTTCAGACTGCAATCTAATTGAGATGGATATCTTTGGATAACTTTATTTGTAATGAAAATATGAACATGCAACTTGATTTATTGAGGACAAGTAATGTATTATGACGTACATGTGTATAAAGAGGGTTCACAGGCTGAGACTTCTTCATACATGGTGACTTCTAGCTTCATTATGCCAACACCTACCACTCACACCTGCAACTGATGCTTGGATCGTGACCTGTAACATCAACAGGGAGTCACGATCCATTCCGATGACAAAATGGAGTCCAGGACCTGTCAATGGGCAGGATCAACATCTACTTACCTGTCTGGACGAGTTCACAGAAACTGCATTGTCCGACAATAATGTACTGTAATGTAAGATTTTGCGCCCGATATCCTGCATGTGTTGCTTCCCCGCTTAGGTCCGGCGGAATTCACCTTCTTCTTCCTGGTGCATGTAAGTGCTTGATCTGCCGACACAATTTGAAAGTTAAATACCACACTCAGGTGGCCGGCTCCTCGATTTGTTTTGCATGAAAGCCAAAATCTGATCGTTTGCGACACAATCCCCTGTTAAATACCTGTTATAGCCATGCAAAACCCGAAAATATTGGAAAGTCCAACAAAAGTGCGTCCACAGACCCATAGTAAGTAAGCTCCACACGGTTATAGATCCATAGCAAATTCTCCATAAATTGTAATACTGTAATATTGCAGTATATGGTAGGAATGGTTAGAACACCTGCAATGTGAAGAATAGAATAAAAACTGTGAAAACCGTGAACACAGGACCATTTAAGTGCAGAACACATTGAAAGAACACTATTCTTCACATTTCAGATGTTCGTGAACATCTCCTAACTTAGCGGAAGACACGCTCGAACACCTGCAAGGTGAAGAATAGTGTTATTTCACATGAGATGAGTAAAGTTTCTACCTTATACTGACATACTACAGTATAACATTATATGTGGATTTTGCACATGATCCGTTCCAGTGTGCCACCAGCATGAGCTCGCTCCATGAACCCTCTTCATACAACCTTTATGGACTTGTGATATACAAATATGGCACAGGTTGTTAAGGGGTTACAGAGAACGTGTCACCAGGTTTTATCCCACTAAACTACTAGCACCCCTGAGGTAGGTGATGAAATGTCCTTTTGTGAAATCCCCATTTTAGGTGAAATCTCAACCATTTACCTATAAAAAAATATCCCCCAAAGTCAGGAAAATATGACTCTTCTCATCTCATTTTCACATGAGATGAGTTAAGTTTATTGGTTGCAGAAGGAGTCAGGGCTGATTCCAGCATTTTTTCTGCCTGAGGCTAATATTGCTGCCTCCCCCGGCTCCCAATGATGCTGCCTCACACACTTGTAGTCAGTCATTATACACAGACATTAGTGACCTCTAGTACCTTATAGGTGATGATCTGCTCCATCAGAAAGAGGACTTCTTTACGATTTCTCCTGCCCATGGTTTATCTCTGCTGAATTCACAGTCAAATGACTTCAGCTCCATGCAGCACAACTCCAATCTGTGGCCATAAAAAAACCCACAGTCACTTACAATATAATGAAGCATGTTCCTAATACATATTATCCTCACAACACTATTTTCCACATAAAGCATCCTTTATATTTCCCAAATAATTTATAGTATCTACAGCTACCATAATTTGTTATATACACCACACCCCCTGAACTACAGCACCCTGCTAATTTATATACACAACCAATTTATATACAGATTCCTTAATTTATTTATAACAGCCCCCATATACATACTCCCAACTTAAATAATATATAGTAAGGCCACCCAGTTCAATTAAAATCCAGACCCTTTATACAGATTCCCCCATAGACAGTATGTAGAGCTATGCCAACCCCCAGTACCACACAGCCCCCCCCCCAGTACATGTAGCCTGCACCCCCCCCACTTAGTACACCACACACAATATACTCAGCCTCTCCCCCCAGTATACACAGCCTTTCCCACTCAGAATATACAGCCTATCCTCCCTCAGTATATAAAGCCTGCCCCCCCTCAGTATATAAAGCCTGCCCCCAGTATATACAGCCTATCCACCCTCAGTTTATACAGCCAGCCTACCCTCAGTATATTAAGCCTACCCCCAGTATATACAGCCAGCCCACCCTCAGTATATACAGCCTGCCCCCTCAGTATATACAGTACCACACAGCCCCCCCAGTACATGTAGCCTGCAGCCCCCCACTTAGTACACACACACAATATACTCAGCCTCTCCCCCCCCAGTATATACAGCCTACCCCACTCTGTATATACACCCTGCTTCACTCAGTGTATACAGCCTGATCCCCAGTATATACAGCCTTCCCCCCTCATTATATACAGCCAGCCTACCATCATTATATTAAGCCTCCCCCCCCCCCCCAGTTTTATATACAGCTGACTCCCATTTACAAAAAATAAAAAACCTTGCACTTACCTCCAGCCCTGGCGCTCCCTCGCAACTTCTCTCCTGCCGGCAGCCGCATTGGGTATAGTGACACAGGCCAGCATGCTTGATGATGTGATGCCTTAAAGTCACCGGTGTAATTGATTTTTCAGGTAGTACAAACTTTCCCGCGTTTGGTGAGTCCGTACTACCAGCGGCAAAATGCTGCCTCTTAAAGGGTCTGCAATCTGCCATCTGAAGCGGGGGCTTCACCCCGTCTCATGGCAGATGTGGCCCTGGGTGGAGTGTCACTTCAGAAGCCTATATCTTCTTTTCTAAAGTACGTAGAAACACACTTCTGGTGTCATATTACGGTTTCTACCAAGTATAGAACCAAAGATAGAGGCTTATAAAGTGACACTATACCCGCAACCATGAAATATAGGTAAATGGATGATATTTCACATAAAATGGGGAATGCTAGAAAGGACATTATACCCTACCTGAGGAATCTAGTAGTTTATTAAAGTAAAACATGGTTTAAAGTTTCCCTTTAAGCAAAGCTGTTCTCTTGCCTGGGTTGTTGCATTCACTTGTGGTGTTTATGCATGCGTTTTGAAAGAGGGGGAGATTTGTCGGATTACATAACTGTTAACATTACAAAACTAGTTTATCAATACAATGTTAACACATATTGTATGGTAACATATTGTGAAAAATCCATGCATTGATGTACTTTTAACACATTTAACATGTTTTGTAAACACAATGGTAACAGCAAAGAAATCAGGCAAAACTCTTCTTCTCAGCTGTTGTAATGCATTTCAAAATGCAAGCGTTAACACCATGTGTGAATGCACCCTTATAGTGCTACAAGTCCAACTATAATCTTGGAATATCACTCCATATTTCATAGCCCAAAGCCCAATGTACAGACAAGAAAGCACACTGATCATAGGCCGGAGCTAAGTGTGTTAGCATATGATGCTTCCCCTGTCCCCGGCACTCCCAGGATCTATCAGGAGGCTCCAGCGTCCCAGCACCCCGTAGCCTGCAATGCACCACCAGGGTTCTAATATGCCAGATGGGACATGGTAAAGAATTGTGCCATTGCCTTCCCAGGCTATAGGCAGTGCACAGTAGTGGGGCAACAACATCCTAAGGCAGCCTACTGCACTGCACCTCCCGCGCCCAACTGGCGTAGTATGTGGAGAAGTAGCAATTCTGAATCACAGCTTGTACACTGTGGCCCAAGGTATGATTACACAAATCTCCAGGGCTGCTATCTAGCACAGACTAACATAGACTGATGTATATCTACAGCGATTTGGACTATACTTATTTTTATCATTAACATTTGAGAATGTGCCTCACGGAAGCTTTTATTCCTATACTGTATATTAGCCATAACCACACAATATTCTGATTTTCTCAATACCAAATACAATTCCTGACTACGAGAGCCCTGTATCCGTTGCACTTGATAGTGGATAAGATACTAGAAGCAGGGAGCCTATGAGCCAGCAGCTCGAAAAGCTGAATAATAAGTAATTATCTCTGTCATGAGGCTCTTGTTGTGAGGTAACCTACTTGAGATAAAAGCCACCACTCAAACATTACTCTGGTAGTCAAGCTTTTTTGTTGTTGTTGTTTGTGTACATTTGCTAGTAAAGCATCCAAGACCAGAGAAACTCTTCCTTCATTTGTAGCATCCCTCCCACATCAACATCAATAAGCTGAAGAGAAAGAGATGCCTGATCCTCTCTCAGCTAGTGCTGGAAGAACAAGCAATTTATCCCAAATGAATAATACACGGAGCTCGAATATGTTATTGATACCTGGCATGGAGCACTGGATACAAACCAATTATAAGGGGCAAAGACGGGTCGGCAGATACGGGTCACTAATTATGTGAAAAGCATGTTTGTGATGATAATTCAGTTCACCGTTATAAGTCATTTTACATGGTCAGCAGTCACCTTGAACTCATGAGCGCAGAGAAGGATATAAAAACATTTAACTAATTGAAAGAAATGCTCACATTGAGGCCGAGTCACACCCGTTCATTTTAATGGATCTGTGTGCCAATAGTTTCTTGGGCAAACAGAAATGTATGACCTGGAATTGCTGGTAAAATTAGATGCAGTCAGCACCAAACAATACTACAGAGCTGTGGTTCACTGAAGGTAAATTAAGTAGCAGGCCTCTGTTGTTGTCTGCAACAAATCTTCATTATTGCCTCTCGATCACATACTGAGCTCATCCCATGCATCTGATCATTTCCTAGGAGATATTGCCATCTGCTGTAGACCAGCATGTTCAGGTAGGCGTTATCTTTTCAGCGACTCCTTCCAATTCATTACCTGGAAATATTATTGAACTGTCACTTCACATTCTAATTTGCATTAGGCAGATGTGTTTTAAAATTTACTGTGAATTGGTTCAACATGTAACAGTTCAACGGTCTGGGCATATATTACTGTATGCTGATCATATTTACAAAACCTAGACGGATTTACGTTTCCATAACTAAAAGAGTGAAAGTACAAGCATCCAAAAATGGATGTGTGTTGTTGGCATACTGTTTAGATTTCACAAATAACTGAGCAACTCATCACTTTTGCTAACTGTTAAAGGAGTTTGCCCATGAAAGAAAGTTCTCATATTTTAATCCCCTAGTTCTGTTTACACAATCAAGTTAATTTTAACCCCCTTCCTTTCCAATTTTACTCTGTCTGCTGTTTTAGCTATTATAATGCAGTGATGGTCAGTTTAAAATTCCAGAGTGTGGGCTAAGCAGACACATTATGATCCCTCTAGTGCTATGAGATGTTGTGTGCTGACAACGTGCTTAGATTATCAGGATAATCTACAATTTTATTTAGCTTCTTATCAGTCTTCTAGTATCTGACACATAGAAAAAGACAGATCAGAGTCATGAACTAGATATAAGACACAATGGGGGTCATTTACTAAGGGCCCGATTCGCGTTTTCCCAACGTGTTACCCGAATATTTCCGATTTGCGCCGATTGTACCTGAATTGCCCAGGGATTGTGGCGCACGCGATCGGATTGTGGCGCATCGGCGCCGGCATGCGCGCGACGGAAATCGGGGGGCGTGGCCGAACGAAAACCCGACGTATTCGGAAAAACCGCCGCATTTAAAATCCGAAAAAGTGTCGCTTGGGGAGCGCTTACCTTCACCTGGTCCGAGGTGGTGCATTCCGGCGCGATGAGATGACTTTCAGCGCAGCAGCGCCACCTGGTGGACGGCGGAAGAACTACATTCATAAATCCCGGCCGGACCCGAATCCAGAGCAGAGAATGCGCCGCTGGATCGCGACTGGACCGGGTAAGTAAATGTGCCCCAATGAGACACTCCAGCTCTGCTATCTCACCTATAACACACACAACTCTGCTGTGCCATCCTTCCCTTGGATAAATACCTTATCTGTCTGTAGTCTGTAGACTAAGTCTCTGAATGCTGCTGCTTGCTGGCAGGAAGTGCTTCTGTCTGAGCTGGTCTCGTAATGAAGGGGGCGGGGCAGCAGGCACAGAGCACAGGTTGAGCCCTCTCCATAGCCTGTAATTCTTTGCTGCATTTTGCAGGGGAGCGATGATCTTTGACAAGCTTTGCCAATGGCGATCGACGAGATAACACCCTGAGGAAGTCACGGATACATGACGTAACGCATGGGGTTCCTCACGCCCAACCCTGCCCACCCTCTACCCCCCCCCCTCTGATCTGCCTCCATTTTCATAGATTTTTTACAGGTTAACTTACTTCCGAAGCATTTTCTCCATTGAGGTTTTGCATGTATGACCATTTTTTTTTAAACTTTTTTCAGCACTTTCTACCATACAATTGTCCTACATTAGCAGTGAATAGGGTTGGTCGTAGGGAGGGTATGTGAGTGTTTGGGGTCATCCCTGGGTATGGGGCTTTGGTCCTCTTACCCATTAGGGGACTTTGTGCTGTATTGTAGCACATTTTAATTGATTTTATTTTGTATTGTGTCTCACTATCCATGTTGTTATTCACCCATATATTATATTATCCATGTACTCGCATGGCTTTCTTCTCTTTTGTGTGTTTTCATTAATTTTTTGGTGCAATTGGCCTAGGTACTAACCTATATACTGCTCTGCCGTTCCTTTGTCTGTTGTACCTAAATCAATGGGGTATTGGTAGCCAAAATCACAATGTTGTAAACATATGTGCAAATCCAGCAAATAAATACATGCTCACAAAAACCAGCTGGCTCCACTGAAGTAAATGGCATATGTACCCTTAAGAAAAAAGTGCAAGTGCTATGAATCCCTTCCCGCAACATCAAAGAAATGGAAGCAAATAAGTTACCATGTGCTGAGCCCAGCACCTAAGTTTAGCAGCAAGATGAAAAAGTGGCACCAAACCACACCAAAAACTGTGCCTCAGTTTGGGTGGGAGGCTCCCCATACATATCATCACCTCAAGCGACTTCCTCAGGGGTATTTGAACCATACATACCTATGTATGCTGCGGATGTGTTTTGACAATTTTTCGGGAAATTCAGAAATTTTCATAAAAATAGTAAAAGAACAACGTTCACCTTTTCACAAGGTACCCAAGGCTCAAGTGATGGCTCTTGATCTGATGACCGAAACTATTTCTGGCCTCATTAGTCAGGTAACGTTCATCATACTAAATTGTGGGACACGGCATCTCAATCTAATTGCATGGGCAAAGATTGTAGTCATTCTTGTGGTATCTCAACAGCAACTTTCAGGTTGCAACACAGCTATATCATATTTGTCTGACTATAAGACGCCCCCAAATATAGAAACCAATTAAAAATTCCACGTTGGTCACACCGGAGCATTGCACATACAACTCTGCTATATCCATTTTCACACACAGCTCTTCTCCATAACCAGTCCCAGCCATAGCTCCTTCTCTAACAAATAGGGCACAGAAAGGCAAGACAAGGGTATGACAGTGAAACAAAAGGAAAATAGTGGCCCATGGTGTGTAAAGCAAAAAGAAATGGCCATAAAGCAATCATGGATGTATAAATCAAAAATACAGCTCATAATTACAGTAAAGAGTTATACCAATAATTCCATCTCCTAGTTTAGCAAAACATAAAAACATGCAAAACAAAGTTATAAACATTATAAATGTGTTTACAAGTTCAAAAAATAAGAAATTAATAACAGATGAAAACAAATACAATCATAATTCACACATAAATTAATTAAATTCATCCAATTAAAAACCCACAAACAGTAGATGTGTGTAAAATCAATTCATACACGTACAAAAGATACCAAAATACACTATTCCCAACATAAATAAGCCATATCAAGGGATAGATCAAAGTGAACATCCAATTTATATAATAGATATTTCACACACTTCTAATGCATGAATTGGGAGTTCCCTTTGATCTATGCCTAACATAACTTATCTGTTATTACTCCATTGAATACCATTTATTTATGGTATCATCAGTTTATTGATTATTTTATCCTTCAATAGGGTATGTTATAGTTAGTATTGTTATACAATACTGTGCAAAAGTTTAAGGCAGAAAAGAAGTCTGATATCAGAACCGATGAGTTGAATATTAGAAAATATTAGAACTGCTAATGTTGTTTTTTTTTAAATAAATTAACAAAATCAACATGAATGAACAAAAGAAATGTAAATATAATCAATAATTGTTGTGTATACTTTTGCACACCATTTTGAAGGAAGGTAGGTAGGTTGGCAAGTAAGTTCATCTAAACATCTTCGAGAAGTAACCACATAGTTTCCTCTCTGGATGTTGGCCTTCTTGATCTTCATGGAATCCACAACAGACCTAATCAAGGTTCTATTGGTTCACATTGTAAGGCATAAATGTAGCCGACTGATTTTTTTGTGATGTATTGACTATGTCAAAAGTCTATGGATGCATGTGCAATATCGTTGTTTTAGAGAGATATTTCAATAAAAATTATTTACTATGTTTATATTAAAGGGGTATGTATGATTTGTATAATTTTAAAATGCTACTGGCCCTTTAATGAGTCCATTGATTTTCTCCACAGGAAGCAGACACAAGACAGAAGATGGCCGCTGGTCACATGTCCACATCACATGTCCTGCACCTGCCTGGGCAGGTCATGTGATAATTACTATGTTTTAATAATAATAATTCCTTTATTCATATAGAGTTTGCCAAATTGGTCCCTGTCCCCAAAGGGGCTCACAATCTAATCAACCTTCCGTATGTTTTGGAGTGTGGGGGGAAAACGGAGGCCCTGGAGGAAACCCGCTCAAACACGGAGAGAGCATACAAACTCTTTGCAGATGTTCACCTTGGTACTTGAACCCAGGTCCCCAGCGCTGTAAGGCTGTAATGCTAACCACTAAGACACAGTGCTGCCCTTATGTTTGGCTGTAGTCGGTTGGTTGCAGTGCATCTAGTATTGCCAGTGTTGTGGTGAGACCCATCTCAGATAATAATTGGTAAGAGGATAGACACAGGTTGGTGATATCTTCAAAAACATATTATAATAAACTTAAGAATATATATTGTAAAGGATGATCACTGGTGAGTAGAATCATTGACTTTAGCTCTCTGAATGCAACCTTTAAGTAAAATTCCAATTTAATTTACTATTTTACCCCTCAGATGTCTATGAGAGACAATGTCAAATGTTGTTACAAAACCCAAAAATACTATTTTCACATAAGCTTCTCATTTTGGCACCTGGTCACCTTTTCATAAAAACACATATATACATCTATATACTGTCTGTATATGTTTTACTTTGTCATGCCCTTGGTGAGGCTTCAACAAGATCCTCCGCCATTCTACTTTCAGCCAGATCTTACTTGACAAAGGTTGAGATGACCACAACGTTGTAATTTATGATCTGTTACTCTAATTTCCTCTTTATCTTTTTATTATGGTGGTACTTTGTGAATTACCCACTAAAATAAAATAAGAAAAAGGAATTAGACCATGTGTGCCATGTTTTCTGATTGGATACGGATTGGATTGAGAATCCCACATTGAGCACCACTACTACAAGAGTGTGCAGTTTCTACTGCTCCAGGTATTTGACAGGCGTCTGCGCTGGCTTTCATGTGGCACTGTGCTGTTGGACAATCCGACTGACTCAGACTGAGCACGGGATTTAACTTTCAAATTGTGTTGCAAGACATTGCACTTACATGCACCAGTAAAAAGATGGTGAACTCTGTCGGACCTGAGTGGGGAAGCGACACATGCACGATATCGGGTGCACAGTGCATTATAGTCAGACAATGCACTTTCAGTGAACTACAGGGGGAATTTAAGTATATGTGCCCCATAAGGTAGGTCTAACAATTTTTCGTTAAAACCATCCTGGCTATCACTTTTATTTATTATTACAGCATTTTATTATTTATTGTCAAATACTGTGTTTAGTATGTTGACAGACTCTTTTAGAATTTTACCACAACAGAAGTTTAGTTGAATGGTCTATTATTACTTGAGGATCCTGGTGCCTTTTGGAAAAATGACGTCATATTTGCCTTGCACCAGTCACTTGACACATTACAGGTCAAATGGGAAAAAATGATAAACAAGGGTACAGCAATAAAATATATCTAGCTATCTGAAGTCTATATTTTCAAAATCTTCAGCGACTCTTTAGAGTTATAGTTTTAGCTGCGCTCTTTTTGTACTTATTTGCACCTATCTGTAGCTGTAAGCCATGTAGATTTTAATTTAAAGGGTATCTCTGATCATAGCAAATTAGGGCCTCAGTAATGGGACCCGCACAAACTACGTGAATGTGCTCTGTTGTACCCCCGTTGCTCCCAAGATGATCAGAGCAGCTGGCTGCTCTGTTTATTTCTATGGATCTGACGGAGATAGACGAATGTGGGGGAATTTTTATCCTTTTGCAGGCCAGACCATCCATTTACTCATCTACTCAATGATTGGTGTGCTTTTTCTTGGTGATTTAGTAAATAGAACAGATAAACAGTCTTAAATTTGGCCAGATTTAACATTTTTCATTAGATACTTTAAATTACTCTGATGCAGGTTTATAATTTGGGCCACAATAATCACAGTTTATACACTTAAAAACAGGCATTCATGCTGTGATGTAGTCTCATTTCCCAGGGCAACTGTGACTTCTCACCTTCTCTACGCCAGTTGGGAGCAGAGGGGGAGGAGGTACGATACCATACAGTGGGCCAGCGTTGTTGTTGCAGCAATGCCCACGCCAACACACTGCCTATAGCCTGCGTCTGTTCATTTTGCAGTGCATCGCTGCGCTGTCGTCGCCAGAATTTATCAGGAGGCCATAACCCCCTGATTGATCCGTCAAAGGCGGCATCATACGCTCATGCTCATGTGTACTGCCTTTTGTACACTGTTATTTTCATTGCTTCAGTGTTATATGTGGTGCAAAAGGTGAACGATTTGAAATAGTTGTGAGTACCACAAAAAGTTTGCAACCTCCAACTACATATTTTGAGCTAAGATGATATGAAAAGTAGTTACTGCCCAATTAAGAAAAAAATTAAAGAAAAAAAAACTCAGCTCGGAAGAATCATTATTTCTATGCTTGTTTGTTAGCATATACCTGGTATTCTCCTGCACCATTTTCTTTTTTTGGTTTACATAATTTTAGTTTAGTCTAATATAGCTATAATGATTTTACACTACAATATCTCACTTTCTTCTGTTTTGACACAATGCAGTAGAAACATTAGCTATTGATATTATCAAATGATCCACAGTTAATTAGATCTCGGTCCATGTACTGGTGATTGTACAACAAAACAGTTTTTTTTACTTTTTAAAACATGCAGATTTCTTACAAATCCTCAAGTTCATTAGGTTATATCTAAAATTAATTGCTTTATTTACATCCATTTTATTTTTAGTTGATCAAGTCCATATTTATAAACTAATTAACTATTGTTTATGCACAGCAAAACAGCAAAATAGAACAACTATATATTTTGTTAATATGTAAAACTTTGATTTGGAATTATTAACAGGCAAGTTTGTCACAATCCACATATTATTTTAAATATATGCTCATTTCAAATTTAAAGGAAATCTACCCCCCCGGATGAAAGATTGTAAACCAACCACACTGACATCCTGGTATGTGCCCCTCTGGTGTCATCTATGCTTTCACTTTCTCAAGCCATGGTGTTCACAAAAAAGGCTTTAAAATCATACAATTGAGCCAGAGGGGTTAAATTGAGCCCAGGACCCCTCAGGCTTATTTGCATATTAAGTAAAGCCTTTTTCTTAAAAAAAAAAACATGGCATAAGAAGCTAAAAGAAGAGAAGATCCCACAAGCAGGGAGCACACATGTGCATGGTTTAAAATCCTTCATCCTGGTGGTAGATTTCCTTTCCTGGCTTATAGCTCCATTCACACTTAAAGGAAACCTACCACTTCCGATGGTGCTTCTAAGCTACCAGGTAGAGTCACCGCACCATGGTACGCGCTCGGCGCTTGAATAGGAAGTGGTCGAGCGCAAAGCGCGTACCGCGGTGCGGTGAATCTACCTGGTATATAAGGATTACTAAAGCGTTTAAGCGCTTTACATCTGTTTAAAAACATAAGAAAAATAAGCGCTGGTGCACAGCATTTGCAGCTTAGAAGCACCATCAGAAGTGGTAGGTTTCCTTTAATGCTGCTGGGTATTTCCAAACAGGGTGAATGGAGCAATATGTTTTTATGAGCTGTGCTCTTGTAATTTGGTTAAAAGTGAACTTAAGTGCTCCAGGGGGCATCACCAGAGTCCCTTTGATCTGCAGGCAAAGTTTTTTCTTTTGGATCCACGTTTTGGCTTACAAATACTAATGCAAAATACTGGCATGTAAAAAAGGCCGTAGCATAACATTTACAAATAAATGTGATAACTGCATGTTGTAGATATCAATCATACTCTTATTCATGCCATTCTATACAAATGTTTACAAAATGATATGATTTATCTATCTTTTATCCATAAACTGATATACCACTAAATTCACAGTTACCAATACGAACCACCTATTTTAATTTTGTATAGCTCTATGTTTTATTAGTGTGTTCTGTATTTGTATTTTCCTCTTAGTCTCATACCACTTGAAAAAGGAGTCTTAGCTACTCCGAAACGCGTTGTGATCCGAGATTTTCTAATAAATGATTTTCACACCATGATGCTCCATACCTGAATTTGTGTGTGCGCCACTACAGACAACCTATCACCTACCTCTGCACAAAGTGGCCCTTGACTGGCAAATTTTGTTGCCTCCACATTTTATTCACTTGTTAAAACAAGGGTTTTGTGAGTTCCCAACCCCTCACAGATAATCCGGCCCTGGGTGCACAATGAGTTTCCTGCACCTGGGAAGGGTGGAGGGTTTTCTTAGGGCCCCTTCTCCCACTCAGGACCCCCGAACGCTAAAGCGCCCTTGATGGTGGCCCTGGCCCCACCTACTACTACACAGAAATAGTATCTTTATCACAAGAGTCCGAGATCAGGGAATTTTTAGGTACTGGTAGAGGTAGTACAGACACTGGCATTATGGATACAACACTAAACAGGTAGAAGTGTGACCCGGTACTTCACTGATGACATGTCTTTGGGTCCAGACCTGCTGATAAATTCTCTCTGTCATGACTTATTGCTGCAGAAATTTCCACTTATTGTTTTGAGGTCTTCAGCTCAATGCAGCACATCTCCCCACTGTGCTACCAAAGATACCAAAGTCACTTACAGTATAAGGTCACCTGAATATTAATGTCTCAAACTGTGCTCCTAAATAATATCTACCCCCACAACATAACTGACCACACTGTGCCCGCACATATATCAAACACTCCACCTCACCATAACCAAACCACATTGTGCCCCCTACATGTATAAAAATTACACTGCAACTGCTAAATATATTTTAACATATACTATAGCCCCTGAATAAATAAATAAATAAATTAGGGGCACAACATGATTCCTCTATTAATACTTTTATGTATAGCCTTCTTCCTTTAATTACTGTGCCTAAATAATGCCCATTTGAATGAATTATGTTATATGTGGTCACCCCAGATATTATCCCTTTACTACACGATTTTGCTTGCAGTGAGTCACATCCAATGATGGAGAGATTGAGTCAGGTTATTTCTTATGCAGTTAACCCCCTCCAGACCCCTGTGTCCTCCCCCTCTAGATACATGTGCCCATTTCCTAGGAAACCACTGTTCTACTCCTTCAGAACCCTTTGTCCCCCTCCTCCAGACCCCTTTGCCCTCCTTCTCCTGATCCCTCTGTCCTCCTCCTCCAGACTCCTCTGTCCTCCTCCTCTAGGCCCCTCTGTCCTCTACCCCCAGCCCCTGTCCTTCTTCTCCTGACCCCTATGTTACATTTCTCCAGACCCCTCTGTCCTCCTCCAGACACAACTGTCCTCCTTATCCAGACCCATTTGTCCTCCTCCTCCAGACCCCTCTGTTCTCCTCCTCCAGACCCCTCTGTTCTCCTCCTCCAGACCCCTCTGTTCTCCTCCTCCAGACCCCTCTGTTCTCCTCCTCCAGACCCCTCTGTTCTCCTCCTCCAGACCCCTCTGTTCTCCTCCTCCAGACCCCTCTGTTCTCCTCCTCCAGACCCCTCTGTCCTCTTACTCCAGATCCCTCTGTCCTCTTACTCCAGATCCCTCCATCCTCTTCTTCCATTCCGAGGGTGGGAAGTCTCCCCAGCAATGCTATTGATCGCTTTTGGTTCAGTTACAGGATACAAGTGGCCATTGTTTGTGGCACTGTCTACTATTACTAGAACTGGCAGGGGTTTACTATGAGGACAGAGGCTCTGCCACATAGCCAGGTGTTTGGGCCCACCAATGGGCCAGTCCAGCCCGAACTTATGTATGCAATGTGGTGCAGTAGTATAAGGCTATCACTGATCCTGGGATGTAAAGATATTGTAGCATCCCCATTGGTCTAGATTTTTTATATGATCTGGTAGTTAGTGTATAAAGAAAAGTAATATAATAAAAACCATTGAATTTTATAACAACTAAATGTATGTACCCAGACCAAGATTGCCATATGCTGATTACTACATAGAAACAGCACCATAACAAAGATTTATATGTAGATACATGACAGGAACCACACTTACTAGATAGGTGTCTTACCAAAACTGAGATAAGTACTTAAATATAGTACCAGAATCAAGATTGCACCACACAGATACAAGAACTAGCTTCTGTCAGCCTCATCCTTCCACAGTTTGTCTCAGCATAATAAACAATACAAAAATTTAAGGTTAGCCACTTCATCAACATCTCCCCCTACTTCTTATTAAAAGCTTAAAGTGAACCTGTCAGGTAATTTAAGAACACTAAGCCAATTACAGATCCTGTGGTATAATGCTCCAAATCAATCTGTGGCCAATAAAAAAAATGAAAAATTAAACTTAACTAAAATGTATGATAAAGTGCACCTGATTAATCCCTGGTGCTCTCTAACGCTCTGTATCCCACAGTCTTAGGGCCCCCAATAGGCAATAGTTAACAATGTCCCTAGAAGCCAACAAAACAGGACCCCCAGAAGTCAACAGTAACAGGACTCCCAGTAGCCAATATTAACAGTAGAAGATAAAAACATGGCCTCCAGCAGAGTAGCAATGCCCACACTATCAGATAGTAGCAAGGCCCAGTAGCCAAAAAGAAAAAAATGTAAAAAAATTGGTGTTCCATTTACTGATGACCAATACAGGCTTACTGTTGTCTGTGAGATGGTGCAGGCAGAGCAGGGAGCAGATGCTTACCATGCTCTGCCATGCGCTATGCGGGAGATTCTACATCCCATCCCCCAGTGCACACAATGTAATGTGAAGACAGGTGACATCATCACACCACATGCACCAGTGGAAGGCAATGTATACAGAGTAAAGACATGTTAGCGCTACCATAGTAATCTGATGTAAAGTGTCTAAAAGATACACTCTGGGGCCCGGGGGCCCCTTGCTGGTCAGGCCTATGACTAGAGTCTCATTGTTCCCCCGATAATGGCAAATTACATTTTTCTACATTTTGCTGATTAAATAAATGTGGACTTTTATGCTGTAAGCGTCATTGATCAGTTTTCTTGGCGAAGTACGACCTCTGAATAGAAAGACCCACTAATGTTGAGTAACGTTAGCCAGATATTGCTTAAGTTACTTTAGTGTATTTTTTTTCTTTACTTTTGCAGTGTTTATTATTCTTATATTACCTTTCACATTGCTAAAAACATCTATTCAACATGAAAGTGTTTGCAACCGCTTATAATGGCATGTGACACACATCAGATAGCATCTCTATAGCAACTTTAACAAGTATTGAAGAAGTATTTTAGAAATGTTGTTTCTTGATGAGAAATATAAACTTTAGGTCAAATGGGAAAAATAATCTGTTCTGCAGTTTTCTGTTCCCTTCTGTTCCATTTACTTTCTGGAGCTGTTCTTTAGATCACAAAATAGATCTGTGTTACTTACCGAACAGAGAAAAAAAGCTGTTGAAGTGTTTTCTGATAGAAGCACCAGGGATCCCTGCAGGAAAACAAACCAACATATTTGTGTTGTTAAAAACAGGATTTGTTCTTCAGTCCTCATGCTTTAAAGTCTCTACATGGCAATATTCAGACTTTATACATTGAATATACAAACAATCAATTGTAGACTTCTGTTTTACTACTTAAAAAACTTTTCAGCCATGAATAATTAAAATAATGTTTTGGCAGGAAAACTATGGAATAGAGTTATGAGTTTTCATAAAATTAAAAATGTAGCAGTGTGGAAAATACAAAAAATAAATAAGTAAATAACTTAAACAAATCTTTTAAAGGGGGTATTAATAGGACCAGCCTCGTTTAGAAAAGTGGATGGTTGGAGGATTGTGTAAAGCACATCTCAACATCACGTCAACTATTCATAAGGGAAGGGCCTATCTAGGAAGGGTTGTGCAGTAATCACTACACAGCCCCTTCATCTGCCAGAAGCCAGCACAAATGGGAAAATAAACCCCTACTCTGCTGGCCAGCAGGATTATGTGACCCACCACTCCCAGAGACTACTGGTGGCTCCATGGAAGGTTTAACAGGGTAACCTATAAGGGTCACCAACTTACTCTGTTGAACTTTCTTAAATGTGGCCAGCTCCTTTAACCCGTTAACGCTCAGCGTCCGATATATCGGACGCTGAGCTCAATGACTTAGCGCTCAGCGTCCGATATATCGGACGCTGAGCCCATGCCGGTTCAGCTCAAGATCTGAGCCGAACCGGCATCGGGAAACACGGGGTGCCGGCTGTGACTGATAGCCGGCACCCCAGTGTAACACCCGTTAAATGCCGCGGTCAGCGCGACCGCAGCATCTAACATGCCTCTGGGGGGTCTTTCCCCCACGATCGCCCCCCCCGAACCGTTTTCGGGGGGCGCCGATCGTTGCTATAGAGTTACCTGCAAGAATTGCTGGTAAGATGGCGTCTGTGACGTCATCTTACTGGCACAGTGCCAGCCTATGCAAGTGTATAGGCTGACACTGATAATACCCTGCAATACATCAGTATTGCAGAATATTATCATGAAGAAGCAATCAGAGGATTTCTTGTTCATGTCCCATGGTATAAAAGTGAAAAAGTAAAAAAAAAAATGTTATTCAATAAAAAAATAAAGTAATAAATCACTAAAAATGCCCAAAACCCCCAAAACATATAAAGAGACATATAACTAAAAAAAAAGTCTAAATCATAACACAAACCCCACATATATAGTATCACCGCGTCCGTAACAACCCGTAGAATAAAAGTAAATCATTATTGAACCCCCACGATAAACGCCGTAAAAAAAAACTGCTATAAACCTTCCAAAAATTATGATTTTTAGCTATTCAATCCCACAAAAAATGCTATAAAATGCGATCAAAAAACCATGTGTACTCCGACATGATACTGGTGCAAAGTACAACATGTCCCGCAAAAAATAAGCCATCAACCAGCTCCGTAGCCAAAAAAGTAACAATGTTATGCCACTTGGAAGACGGCAATACATAAATGATAGATTTTTCCCCACATTAGGGTTTTGTTTGACAAATTTAGTAAAACGTAAGAAAATATATTCAAGTCTGGTATCCCCGTAATCGTATCAACCCATAGAATAAAGATAACATGATTATTAGTCTATACGGTGAACACCAAAAAAAAAAAGAGTAAAAAATCCAGTACAGAATTGATGCTTTTCTACTCCTGCCCTCAAAAAAAGTTCCTAAATTTTCAACAATAGGTGATACCAACCCCAAAATGGTAACAATGGAAATAACATCTCATCGCGCAAAAAAAATGGCATCACATGGCCCCAATAACGCAAAAGCGAAAATTTTATAGCCTTCAAAAGGGGCCAATGAGGAAACTAAAATCCTGGCAGCTGCAGGGCGCTCCTTCCCTTCTGCGTCTCGCTGTGCGCCCATAAAACAAGTCACAGCCACATGTGGGGGGTCTTTGTACTCAGGAGAAATTGCAGAACAAATTGTATGGTGGGTTTTCTCTTTTTATATTTTGGAAATGTGTAAATTTTAGTGCTAAATGAACGTATAAGGGAACAATTTGACCATTCTAAATTTCACCTCCATTTTGATTCAATTACTATGAAGATCTCAAGGGGTTAACAATCTTCGTAAAAGCTGTTTCTGATAGCTTGAGGGGTGCAGATTTGAAAATGGGTTGGTTATATAGGGGTTTTGATGCTAAATATGTAAAATTTCATTCCAAACTGTATTTATCCCCAAAATAGTCAATTCTGAAAATCCGGAAAAGCGATATTCTTTTTGTAAGCCGCGTGACATCAAAATAAATTATCCAGACATATCAAAAATTATGAAAATGTAAAGTAGACAAATGGGAAATGTTATTCAGCAACTTATTTAGGTGGTAAATCTATCTGCCTGGAAACGCAATGATTTTGAATTTCGAAAATGGCAAATTTTTCAAAAAATTTATCATATTTTCTTTTTTTTTGTAAATAAACGCAAAACTTATCAGCCAAAATTTACCACTAAAATGAAGTACAACATGTGGGGAAAAAACAATCTCAGAATCGTTTTGATAAGTAACAGTGTTCAAAAGTTATAACCATATAAAGCGACGCAGGTCAGAATCCAAAAAATCGGGCTGAGCCTTAACCTGCAAAATGGCTGCGTCCTTAAGGGGTTAAAGATCCAGTGATCTTGTGAGAAGTGTTTGTTTCCTCACTGTAAACAATTACTATAGACAAATACAAATCTTTGCCCAATGGATTCTAAACACACCTTTTTCAAGCATAAAGTGCAAAACACATATCCAGGTATCAAGGACCAACAGGCACTTTGATTGGTCAGTTCACACAGTGAAAACACTTCTTATTAAATATACAAACTAGGCAAATTTATACAATATAAGAATCAGAAAATAAAGGCAAATGTGTACATTTACATAGTGTATTGTAATTATCGATATTTAGAGTATAAAGTGACAAAATAAAAAGAGTAAAGTCTGCCCATCGGCTCGACAATCCAGTGCACGTCACCTCCTCTTCATTTATAAAACACAGATTGCTCGTATATAGCCACCTGTAGTGGCGTGCTGTCGGTCTCCTCTGGCCGGAAGTGCACGATCCTACCTCTGCAAAACCCGGAAGAGCTGGGAAGAAGATTATTCCCCACAGACAGTTCTGGGCTCTCAACATATGCAGGTGTCAGTGGCCATCTTGGATCTGGGCAGACCTGTTTAATATCCGACAGCTAAAACCTGCATGCAGGTATGTATAATAATAATAAACAGGGTACACGTTCAAACGGTTGGTATATATTGTGACTCCCTCATATAGAGAGGGCTCACTTTATACCTGGTACCACCCACTTTACATGATGTCAGTCAAGCGATCGACCTGTGATGATAGGGGAATAAGGCACCCGTGTCCTAGTGCATGTAATCGCCTCAAGGGACAATAATCCTACCTCTGCGCGTAAATAATGTGATCAAAATAGAGCAAGCTGGTTAGGAAAATATAATATTGGAGACGTGGATTAGGGAAAGTCCCTCTGATGGGGGTAACAGCGTAATTCTTGATATTTATAACAGAGAAATAGTTAAACTGGATATAAGGGGATCTCCCGAAATATCACAATTACGAGGGATGGGAAGAATAGAACCAGAGTCCAGGTTAGATACAGTCAAATTCATGATACCTTCACTTTTAAATGATACTTGTAATGTTATACTCTATATTTAAGCCATGTGGCTGAAGAGTGTTTAACCGGTGTATCCATTTGAGTTAACATTTCCTCAAAAACATAGTTCTGTCTCCCCCTCTTCAGAGAGGAGGTATATGGTCAATGAGAGTGAACCGCAGTTGGGATTCATTATGTCCCTGTTCACAAAAATGTCGACTAACGGGCAAACCACGTCTTTTCTTATGTATGGTGTATCTGTGCTGCGTAATTCTAACTTTAAATTCATTGGTGGTTTTGCCGATATATTTTAGGCCACAGGGGCAACTCAACAAATAAATCACATAGTCACTGTAGCAAGTGAGGTAATGATGAATCTTATAAGTCTTGTCATCATGTGAAAATGTTTCACCTTTCTGCATAAGTGTGCAATTTATACAAGATCTGCAGGGAAAACTACCCATGCGCATGGTGCCCAGTAACCCTCTTTGTATCGATGTTTTAAATGGTCCTATATCTGATTTCACCAGTCAATCCCCAATATTTCTGTCCCGACTGTATGATAAAATCGGAGGATTTCTCTATTCAGGAACACTAGTTGGTCCTTTTGATAATACACCCCAATGATTTTTTATTATTGATGCAATCCAATCGCACTTATCGGTGAAAGTGGAGATAAATGGGATCTTAGTGGGGTCAAGTATTTTAGTTTTTGGTATGAGCAGGTCCTTCCCATATTGATTCCTAATAATATTTATATTTTTATTAATGATTTTTTTAGGGTAGCCCCTCTGTAGAAATGTATCTGTCATCTTTTGTATATTGCGCCTACAGTCCTCCTCTCTACTGGAGATTCTTTTGACCCAGAGAAATTGGTAATGAATGTAGCAGTGCTTGTGGATGTGCGCTGTCATATTTAAGTAAAGTATTCCTATCGGTCAGTTTAACTAATAGGTCCTTCAATAATCTGCCATCCACATAAGTGATAGACACATCTAAAAATCTAAGAATTCAAGAATGTACGGAAAGCTGTCAGTTCCTCTACAGTCCATGTCCATAGGAGGAAGACGTTGTCTATGTATCGCCACTACCTCAGTACATGTTGAAAGTGGTGGGACACAGACGAAGTCCTCCTCCAATGACACTATCATAATGTTGGCATAAGAAGGGGCCATGTTAGCACCCATGGAAACCCCTTTTCATTGTGTAAAGAATTTGTTACCAAAGAGGAAATAATTATTGTGTAAAATCACGTGTAGTAAATCCAAAATAAATGAGATAGTTTGCATAGAATATTTGGTATTTTTTTACCGCTTTTAACCCTCTGGTGTGATCAATGGATGTGTAAAGTGAGACCACGTCAAATGAAGCCAGTGTCAATCTGTTGTAACCTGTCTTGTCAATTTCTTGTAGTTTCCCTAAAAAATCATGTCAAGAAAAATTGCTATATGGGAAAAAATGGGGGATTTTGTAAGCATTTATGGATCGTGGGGAGAATTATTGATTTACGTGCTATATCAAATTTAAATTTATATACCATAGGGTCATAGATCTGTCTACGGATCTCCGCTATGTAGGCAGTGGTGTCCATGACGACAATAGCCCGGCCTTTGTCGGCTGGCTTGATGGTGATGTCGCCATCATGGACCAGAGCCCCAAGAGCCGAGATTTCAGCAGTAGTCATGTTGGCGTGTTTTAAAGTGACATCATCCCTGAGAATGTCCACATCATGCTTAACAGCCTGAAAAAAAGTGTCAAGAGCAGGTATATCTAGTTGTGGTGTAAAATTACTCTTATCGGACAATCCAAACTGTTTGGGGTCCAATCTACTATCTCTCACAGTTTTACACTTCGGGTTATTATGAAACCAATACTTCAACTTAATGTTATGGAAAAATCTACATAAATCTTGTTCAACCTAAAACCAGTCTGTTTGTGTACACGGTTTAAAGGATAATCCTTTTTGTAAAAATAATCCTTTTTGTGATATTAACCACGATTGCTTCTGGTTCTTGGTTGTGCTCAGCGACTCTTCCCTGTTTTCGCACTTCCTCCGCCGGTGCCAATGCTGTCCGCCCCTCTGGGATCTTTTCTGTGGTTTGGATCCTGGTCGAAAAAAGGTTCACCTGAACTCATATCCAATGTCTCTGTATTGATGTTCGTAGTATTCTTAATGGAAGTATGTCTTTTCTTTTTGAGTTGGTGTCCAGAAAACTCTTAAATTCTGTTTGATTCAGGGATCCAGTAAGGGAAGTCTCCATAGTTGTAATATCTCCTTGCAGTTTTTTTATCTATGGCTCCAACATATGCAAATATCATAATGACCGTTTTAGAGGAATATTTTTTCTATGCCTTTTACAATCATATTGACAACAATCCGCCCATAGACATTTATTATGACTATCTGCACAAGCACGGTAGGCATTTGCATAAAACCTTGCGGGTCAACACAGAGGTATATGGAACACAGTTACCGCCAGTAAATTTTTATTTTATTTAACAATATCAGAGACGACGGTTACTTACATACAGCAGATTTTTAATTTAGATACATTAGGATACATATTCATGTTTTTGTATTTCCCTACATTATTTTTATCCATTATGTACCCAAATGTTAGTAGAAGAATATATGTGCACTACAAACACATATGCACTTGCACTTTGTATATTGATGAATTTTTTTTCTGATATTTGGAATGAGTGCTGCTGGAAGACTCTCTAGTCACAGAAAGATAGAGATATAGATAGAGATAAAAGATAAAAAAAAGCTCAGTCACTGTGTAATAAAAACATATTTGAATAAACTTTTTAGACATATGTGTCAGGATTCAGAGTCTGTGGACCCTCTGGACCACCACAGGAGATGGTACTAGCTGACACATGGGACTGGAGTCTAAGTGGCACCTGGTCTTTATCAGAGCCCGCCGCAAAGTGGGATGGTCTTGCTGCGGCTGGGTGCCACCAGGTCGTTCCACAGGTGCGACTAGCCCACGGTGGCTGCCAAGGTAGCAATGCAGGACACAGTCCGTACCCGGGGTGACAGGAGGAGAACAGCCCAGGAAGGCACACTAGAACTCACGTCAGGAATACAGGAGCTGGCACATGGATCAGGAACAGCTCATGGATCAGGAAAACAGGAATGGACTGGCACACAGATTAGGAACATAGGAACGGACTGGTACATGCAACAGAAACGCAGGTGCAGGACCACGGGAACACAGGAGGAGGAACTGGAATGCAGGATACATGGGGAGGCTTGGATACACAGGAACGCTTGGATATACAGGAACGCTTGGATACACAGGAGGGATTTCTCTTCAGAGGAATGGCTTGAAGATCCGGCTGGGAATGATGGGAGGCGCTGGATTAAATACCGACCTGGAAGTGGCCAGCACCAATCACCTGTGTGCTGGTTCTTTAAATCTCTGAGCTCCGCCGTGCGCTCCCCCGCTCCCTAGGGTGCTTAGTCTGGACGGGAACATGAATCACGGGGTGCCTGTGACAATATATTTTGTCTTGCCTTTTCATACCCTCAGTTCCTGCTTGTGAAATTTTAAGGAATGGTTGGCCCTGATGCTCATTTGTATTAAATAATTAGCACACTGAATATATACAATTAGGATTTGCTACAATCTTACAAACTGTAAAAATATTAAGTTGTCATTATTTTAGAAACCTGTATGACCTTTCATTTCATAATCAATAATCTAAACCATTTGAAAATAAAATAATACATTTTAATGATTTACCCAGAACCTGATATAGTATACTGTGGATCATTTTAAAAAGTGATGTTTTTACTGGAAATTTCTGTACTGCAGTTATGGGATTCCTACAGCTCATATGGAAAAGATACCATTTTACTTTGAATCCAGTCCTCCACCTGACTATTATTGTTTTTGCACATAAAAAGATGAGCTCCCTTGGGATGAAATAGCAAAATAAATAGCTTTTAGTCATATAAAAGCTTGAACCTTTGAATTATTGATTTACATGTCCATAGAGAAAGGAACAAACAAGGCCCCTTATGACATGTAAGAGCTATTAGCTTTAAATATCGACAAACAATATTCTTCTGAAATATATCACTTGTACTTGATATAATTGTGATGTTTCCTGTTTATTGACACCTTAACTCACAACCTACATATATACTGATCCTAAATAACCTAATAAAATTGATTATTTCTCTATAAAAGCACATGTCAAGGACAGCTATATATAAAAGGATAGCAAATCAATGGTCAGTTCTCTTTGAGGATACAATTGAACTACAAAAACATGACCTTTTGGTACAAAACATAAAAACTTCTTTACAAAATTGAAAAACGTCAGTTTCGACGATGCTGGCATAGTTATAATTTCATAAGAAATGTATCCCATATCTTTTTCCTTTTCCCTGGTACCTATACAATACAAAAGACATCGAGATCTACCTTAATTCATTTAAATATGAGCTTAACCCTTAAGTCCCTTTTTTATCGTTTTTACATCTTTATTTTTCACTCCCCACCTTAAAAAAATCTATAAAATTTTTATTTTTCCATGCAAAAATCTGTGTATGGGCTTGTTTTCTGTGTAACAAATTGCACTTCATAGTGGTGGTATTTAATATTCTATACCGTAATCTGGGAAGCAGGAAAACAATTCTGAATGCAGTGAAAATTATGAAAAAACACATTTGCACCATTATGGGCTTGGATTTTACATCTTTCACTGTGCACCCCAAATGACAGGTCAACTTAATTCATTTTCATACATTTTCAAAAATTAAAACCTCCTGTACAAAGAAAATCTTAATTTTGCCTAGGGTACTTTAACCCTAGGTTGTCTGATTCATCCTACCATATACTGCCATACTACAGTATGGCAGTATATGGGGATTTTGCACATCATCTATTATAATGTGTAAATCGCACATTGTAATAGATAGCCTCGGATCTTTGTGTGACCCGAGGCTGTCATGGCAATGTATTGGAGCCAAGTTGCCTGTGCCCAATGCACACCGATTGCGGGTGTTAGCGACGGGCATTTGCTTCATTGTGAAGCAAGCACCTGGTGAGTATGAAGAGGGCTCAGTCTGTGAGCCCTCTTCATACTCCCCCCTGCCAACAAGATGTACAGGTACGTCTTATTGCGCTATGGGGTTAATAAAGGTTAACAACTTTAGAGAATATAGTTCTTATATGTTAAATATCCTTGTTTGACAATAATTAATCTTCTCTCCTCTTTTCTTATTTCCTATGCATGCATGGTTGTTCACCTAAAATGTCAGACTAAACAAACTAAGATAGGAGAAGAGATGCAGCAAAGAGACCCAAGGTCATTCTGAAGGTGCTGCAGAGATCCATAGCTCCGGATAGAATCCTTCCACAGGATGGTTACTAGTTGTGCCACTATTTTGGCAAGAATAAAGTGATAAGTGCAGTTTGATGGTGCTCTGGTCTGATAAGACCCAAATTAATATGGGGCAATTTACAGCAAGGTGGTATATGAATGCCAACCTCCTCTATGGATATCATGTTTCTCTCCAGACGCCATCCTGTTCATCCAGACACCATATTGTTCACTGTCATCCCTCACATGATTCAGCCAATATCTTGTGGAATCTGCCTAGAAATAGTTTTTCCTTGCAGCTTCAGAAAAAATAAAACTTAGAACTTTTCAACATTATTTTGGGAAAATAGTCTAGGGGAGTTTCTGGGAGGTGCACAAAGTATATTCAAGCTAACCTATAGCATTTTAGTATTCTATCACCTGTTACACCTTACGCAAAGTATTTCTGTTTTCTATATACAAGGCTGAACAACTTGAATAAATTGTGATTGAGTGCAGTTGAGAGTGTCTTCAGTTATACTCCATCATCAACGTACATGGAGCCATCTTATCCTCCCCTATAACTATTAATGTGGAGATCACCTTACAACTGAGGGATGGTTGTTGGAGCCCTAGATAAAAAATCTAACACCCCCTATCGCAGTGGCTTAGAAGCAGTGGGCGGCTGTCTATAAACCTATAGGCTTTAGTGTGTGGAATAATAAATACCAATAGAGATAACCACTCAACATGGCAATCAAAAAGATGAAAAATGTTAAAATCATCACATAAAATACACAACAACAAACACACAAAAGCGATGGTGGTCAGTTAATAATGCACACATCAGCCTCAATAAGCATAGAAACAAATCTTGAGAGCACACAATATATACAGGAACCAGACAGTATCTTTGCCCAAAAGGGCGTATTATACATAGGTGCCTACCAACAGTACAAAAGCTCCCAGAACACCATTGCAGCACCCCGACGTACGTTTCGCAGTCGCTTCCTCAAGGGGGTGTGCTGCAGTGTGGTAAGTGAAGGATATATATACTAAATGGAACAACCACAAAAAAAGTCAGAACCGATAAGAAGCATTGTGTACAGAAAACGTATTAACCGGAGGTATATACCATTGGACCGGATGCTTGTAGTAGCGCACTGGCATTTCATGGCATTGGTAATTCACTTCAGAATTATAAATACACACTTACCAGGAGAGCTGACCTACCCATGTATTTTTTGTATTTTTTTTTGTATTTTGAGAGAATTTCGTATTTTTCTGTAGTCTGCCAGTGTATTAGGAAATCATCTCAAGCATGTAGGTAGCAAGCATTGTGAAGTCTTTTTCTTAACCAGTTTTGACAGAGACTCTATGAATAATAATAATTGTTTTCTTTTGAAGAATGCATAGCTTTTGTAAATAATAAAAGGATCAAGATCTCCCTTCTTTCATAAAATGGGTTTTACTTCACTGTATTTTGTCTGTGATAAAAAAGAATAAAATAGCATTAAACATTACACAAAATAATGAAATACTAAATTATGTCAACAATGTTTATTCTGTTTCATGTATATTTAAATTCTATGCCTTTAAAAATACCCAGGAGATCATTCAGATAAAGAAACATGGGAACAAACATGAATTTATCTCTACAGTGGAAAATAATTAATAAATCGAAACCTAAATGTACAGTGTAAACCAAGTCATGTAAAGGCGAAAACAATGACCTTGTTTTTATTAGGATATCAGAAACACAAAAGGAAACAATGAATGACACAGACAAAAAAAAAACTATGCGTGCGTCACATCTATTCCAAATTTACATGACATTGACATAAAAAGCATGTCATCTTGATAGCAAGAACATCTGGCGTAGTAAAGGACACAGTCTGAAGATGAAAGGTTTTACAGTTCTAGGATATTAAAGCTGAAAGGATATATGTAAGGAGAAAATTAAAGAGGACCTGTCACCAGATTTTGAACACCCTGACTAACAATGCCTGCTGATAAAGGGTTACAAGTCCTCCCCATATCACCTAAAATTAGATGCTCTCTCTCAGACTGGCAGTGAACCATGCCCCATTATTGTGACTGACAGCTCTGTGTCTCTTCAAATCCCTACTCTGCCTCCTTGTACTAAGGGACTGTCTACTAATTTTCAATGACAGACATACAGCTATGTACAGATGGGAAATATTGGGGCAGATTTATCAAGCTGTCTGAAAATCAGAATATTCCTAGTTGCACATGGCAACCAATCACTGCTCCCCTTTAAAATATTCATGAGCATTGGTAAAATGACAACTGAGCTCTGATTGGATCTGCCACATTTTGTCAATCTTTTTACATGGTGCTTTGTGTTGCATTCATGACATGTGACCAGTGACATCATTGCAGGTCTCTCAGCCTTCTAAGAATAGCAAATTATACACCATGTATGTGATAACATGAAATCACAGAAGCCTCCATGGAGGATGGAGAGGAGTAGAAGTCCATTGAGGCTGCTGTGACTTCATGTGGTCAGATAAATGCATGGGGTACAGTTTGCTATTATTAAGAGGCTAAAGGACCCGAGATGATGTCACTCTGGTCACACATCATGAACTGTGACCAGTAAGGAGGCAAATGCCGGACACACCCCTCTGATTCCAGGTCACTAGCTGTATATGTGCAAAACAATTCCAAAAAGTAAGTCTTTTACATAAATATGGCAACATTTTATCTAATTTAACCATTTCCCTACCAGGCCCTGCACCATTTTTGCATTTCCATGTTTTACTCCCCACTTTCCACAAGCCATATCATTTTTATGTTTTTGTCTACAGAGGTATGAGATAGCTTGTTCTCTGCAGGATAAATTGTACTTTCTACTGTAACCATTGTATATTTTGTTCAGTGTACAGATAAGCTGTAAAAATAAATCTAAATGTGGTAAAATTACCCCAAAAAAGTATTGTTGCTCCATTTTCCTATGGGATTTGTTTTTGCATCTTTTCCCATGTGGTCCAAATGACATCTCCCTTTTATTCATTGGGTCGGTATGTATTGTACAGTATTTGTATAGGTTTATTATGCTTTAATACTAAAAAAATAACACCCTTTTGTACAAAAAACAACTTATTATTCTGAGTACCATTAATTCCATGGTGCTGTACAATCAGTAAGGGGTTCACATACATTATATTAGGACAAGAACAAATGCAAATATAAAATACAAAACTACTGTGATGATGAGACAAGTGCAAGCAGGACGCTGCCTGTGAGGGCTCACAATCTATTCATTTACATCATTTTGGTTACTGTGCAACTTTGTGATTTAAATTTGTATGTGTTGTGAAATGACAGAAAAAAGTGTAAATTCAGACATTTGGACACTATTTTCCATTGCAGGGTTCAACCCTGGGAATAATTGTTGAAATGATTTGATAGATCTGACATTTTGGGATATGAAAATACCTTACATGTTGATAATTTCACTTGTTTATTTTTCTATATGGGAAACGGGGTGATTAGAATGCTTATATTTTTAAATTTTTTAAAATATTTTTTTTCCCTCCATACAGCTGTTATTGCTATAGGACCAAAAAGTCATACAGCAGTAAGGAAGTGGTTAAAGAGAAACTGTTTAAAGGAAATCTACCACTGGGTTTGAACTTTATTAACCCCCTTAGCGATCTGCGCCGTACTAGTACAATGGCTCCCGCCATTGGCGCTCTTTGCAGTACGGTGCTGAGTCAACGATGGTTCGGCTCTGCAACGTAGCTGAATCGGCATCGGGAGTTACGGGATGTCAGCGGTAATCTACCACTAACATCCCCTTATAACACCCACGGTCGGAGCACGACTGCAGCATTTAAATTGTCTTTGAAGTGTCTTTCCCCATGACCCCCCCGCCGCGCCATTCACATGGCCCCATTAACGAAAAAGCATAAAATTTTATAACCTACAAAACGGGCCATTGAGAAAACTAAAATCCTGGTAGCAACAGGGTGCTCCTTCCATTCTGTGCCTCGCTGTGCCCCCATAAAACAAATAACGTCCACATGTGGGGGGTCTCTGTACTTGGGAGAAATTGTACTGAAACTGTTTCTGATAGTTTGAGGGGTGCAGATTTGAAGATGGGTTGCTTATGTAGGGGGGTATTAATGCTAAATATTTAAAGCAGTATTTATCCCCAAAATAGTAAATTATTAAAATATGGAAAATCGATATTCGATTTGTAAGCCGCGTGACATCAAAATAAATTATCCAGACATTTCAAAAATTATGAAAATGTAAAGTAGTCATATGGGAAATATTATTCAGCAACTAATTTAGGGGGTAAATCTAGCTGGCTGAAAACACAATGATTTTGAATTTTGAAAATGGCAATTTTTTATTTTGTAAATAAATGCAAAACTTATCAGCCGACATTTAACACTAAAATGCAGTACAAGATGTGGGGGAAAAACAATCTCAGAATCAATTTGATAAGTAACAGTGCTCAAAAGTTATAACCACATAAAGCGACGCATCTCAGAATACAAAAAATGGGGCTGAGACTTAAGCTATAAAATGGCAGCGTTCTTAAGGGGTTAACAATTCACCTTGCTGGGTAGCTCCTATCAGCATGAATGTGGTCATATGTTTATTAGAAGTGTTCATACAATTACTTATAAAATGAAATTTTATTCACAAGTGCTTTGGGGTTGTCACCAGGGTTCCTTTGGGCTCCAGGGCTCTGGATTATACACACCTCCAAAGCACTTGCAACCACCTCCCTACTTTCTTGGCGCTTCTCACTCTTCTCCTACGCCAAAAAACTGGCATCACCAGTGAATATCATGTAGTGAGAGCTGATAGAACAGAAGACAGTCATAAGTGCTTTGGGGGGGGGGGGGATGAATGGTAAATAAAGGTTAAACCAGGTGGTAGATTTACTTTTACTAATTTCTCAATATATCCCCAAATAAATAACGTAAAATGACCAAATTGGTAAAAATATATTATACAAAAATTTGTAGTTTATGTTACATGTCTTTTATGCGGCCACCCACAATATGGAGGAAATGTAACTATGTACTATGAACTACGTCATTAATTTTTATAAAAAAGCTAAAATTTTGGAACATTAGGGCAGGTTTACTTAAAGTACCTAAAGATGAGAAAATTAAAACTGTCAACAGTTATTTAAAAAACTAAGTGCTAAATGATAATTCTGGTTAAGTTTAATGCTGTCTATAATATTGTTCATAAAGTAGTTAATCAAGCCAACAAGTGCGGTGATGCACTTATTATACTTGGCTAGTATGAGCACATTAAAATTTTAACTTCATGGTTTATTTAAAACAAGAAAACCCCAAATTGATCATATGCACAGTGGGCCCTGAATCTAAGCCCCTTCCCACATGTCCCTGCGTAACTGCCCTACCTACTCTAAGCGGTATGAGACAACTCGTCAATGTTACCTTCCTGCATCAGAATTCAAACACTGTGACAAGACAAGACAATACAAACATAGCAGGATAGTAACCAAATATCAGTCAGTACCAGGATATTGAAGTACAAAACCACAATACAAATGGAATGAGACAAAAATCAGGCAAAGGGTCAAAGCTAACATAATAGAGAAAACAGAATGAACACTAGCTAGTTCAGAACTAGCAAAAACAGCAACAAAACCTTTTATGAGATGCCTGAACCCCGGTCCAGCAGTTAGGGTGGAATGAGATTCTGTCCATCACAGAGCAGAGTTCACAAGAGACAGATGGTTTAGCCAAAATCAAGCAAGGGTGCTAGGAAAGGAGTACAACAGTGTTCAGGTTAGAAAAGAAAAATGCAACAAAATTATACTTATCAGTGTACCTTTAGCTATACTTTTCTGACAGAAGATGTAGGCACTGATGCTACACACAGTGGCTATATATAAGATTTTGTAGTCTCACATTCTTATCACACTGCATGACATAGTCATATTAATAAAAGCATTGTACTCTCATGTTAAAGCTTCACATAATACTCTAATAAATAAATATATTTCTATGTGATTGTTAAAAAGCACTTTCATCAACTGTTCAATCACCATGTCATTAGCGGGTTAAATTAAGCCCATCCAATTTCTGTAATTTTGTATCTACAAAACCATATTGATCCAGGGGACAATTAAAAATCACTGTGCTAATTTATAGAGACCCACTTTTCCAAAGTTGAAAAAATCTTTCTTGACCCTGCCAACAATTGGGCAGATCACTGGATTAACATATTAAATATTACCAGGGGTACATTCTTATCAAATAAATAGCATTATTGGGGTTATACGCAACCTCAATAAGATTTTATAGTCAAATCTATATAGTTGTCCTGGTAATTGTTTAATTTAACAGGATTTCATAGATTTTAATTTTCAAAGCATATAAAGCTGCTCTGGTAAAATCGAAAAAAAAATTATAATCTTCAACACAATATTAAGTATATGACCTAGGGTTATTGGCATGTAATTGTTAGTCAATGAACAGTTCTCCTATTCAGGTCAATTGAAAGCACAGCACATGGTAAAAGTAAATTATGAATCCAATCCTCTGTAGAATTATACCACTTAACCTTGATTCATTATGTATTAAAAAAGCTTTTCATTCACAGTTTTTAACTTTTTTGATCTACTCTTTCATTCATTGCAGAAAAGCAATTAGAAACAATTCTTGACTATGTCCCGAGTCTTTGTAACAGACAATAGTATCTGAAGTTATTTATGTTTTATTCCAACTTTTATGCTTAAAGTTCATTGCAGGTTCTGTTATTAGCTGCTGCAAATTTGTACAATTTTTAAAATATTTTATTTACATTTACTAACACAAGGCTTTAAGGCAGTGGTTCTCAACCTTTCTAATGCTGTGACTCCGCAATACAGTTCCTCATGTTGCGGTGACCCCAAACCATGTACAAGAATATAACGACTATAAAAATGCACCATATGTACAAGACTATAACTACTATAATACTGCCCCCTATGTACAAGACTATAACTACTATAATACTGCCCCCTATGTACAAGACTACAACTACTATAATTCTTCCCCCTATGTACAAGAATACAACTACTATAATACTGCCCCCTAGTTGTAGTTCTCCCTCCTACCCCCAGTTCTAATCCTCCACTGCTGCCCCCAGTTCTAGTACCCCCTGCTGCCCCCAGTTCTAGTACCCCCTCCTACCCCCAGTTCTAGTTCACCCCTCCTGCCCCCAGTTCTAGTGCCCCCCTCCTGCTGCCCCCAGTTCTAATGCCCCCCCTGCTGCCCCCAGTTCTAATGCCCCCCCTGCTGCCCCCAGTTCTAATGCCCCCCCCTGCTGCCCCCAGTTCTAATGCCCCCCCTGCTGCCCCCAGTTCTAATGCCCCCCCTGCTGCCCCCAGTTCTAATGCCCCCCCCTGCTGCCCCCAGTTCTAATGCCCCCCCCTGCTGCCCCCAGTTCTAATGCCCCCCCCTGCTGCCCCCAGTTCTAATGCCCCCCCCTGCTGCCCCCAGTTCTAGTCCCTTCCCCCCCTGCTGCCTCCAGTTCCAGACCACCCCTGCTGTCCCCAGTTCCAGTCCACCCCTGCTGTCCCCAGTTCCAGTCCACCCCTGCTGTCCCCAGTTCCAGTCCACCCCTGCTGTCCCCAGATCTAGCGCCCCCCCTGCTGCCCCCAGTTCTAGTTTCCCCCCCTGCTGCCCCCAGTTTTGGTTCCTCCCCTGCTGCCCCCAGTTCTAGACCCTTCCCCCCTGCTGCCTCCAGTTCCAGTCCACCCCTGCTGTCCCCAGTTCTAGCGCCCCCCCCCTGCTGCCCCCAGTTGCAGTGCCCACCTGCTGCCCCCAGTTCTAGCCCCTCCCCCCTGCTGCCCCCAGTTCTAGCCCCTTCCCCCTGCTGCCCCCAGTTCTAGCCCCTTCCCCCCTGCTGCCCCCAGTTCTAGCCCCTTCCCCCTGCTGCCCCCAGTTCTAGCCCCTTCCCCCTGCTGCCCCCAGTTCTAATCCCTTCCCCCCTGCTGCCCCCAGGTCTAGTGCCCCCTTCCTACCCCCAGGTCTAGTGCCCCCCTTCTGCCCCCAGGTCTAGTACCCCCTTCCTGCCCCCAGGTCTAGTACCCCCTTCCTGCCCCCAGGTCTAGTGCCCCCCTTTCTGCCCCCAGTTTTGGTGTGCCCCCCTTCCTGCCCCCAGTTTTGGTGCGCCCCCCTTCCTGCCCCCAGTTTTGGTGTCCCCCCTGCTGCTTCAAGCTGCAGTTTCTACTCACTGAGCAGAGCAGCCCTGTTCCGCGGGAGTCTGTACAGAGGAGAAGCCAGAGGGTCATGTGATGATGACATCACCACAGGTCCTCAAGCTTCCCCTGTATGCAGCAGCCGACAGGTCCTGAAGCAGTGAGTGCTTATTGCACACATGTTTTTTTCATTTTTACTGCGAATTGCGGCAAAACCATGATAGAGTCGTGACCCCTGTGTTTTGGTCGTTCGACCCCCGCCAGGGTCGCAACCCACAGGTTGAGAACCGCTGCTTTAAGGGCTTTTTCACACACAGTCCGTGATCAAGGACAGTGCAGAGTCCAACGTCACAGGCTAATCACACTGCAGGAACAGGATTCCTTAAATAATATTTATCTAAGATACAAGGAATCCCTGCTGCCCCCTATAAACAGCAGTGTTAATACTGTAATGAATTATAGTGTCGGTACTGCTGCTTAGAGGGAGAAGCAGGGATTCATTGTGCAATGTCCCTGCCAATGCGCATGGAAGAGGAGTAGTTGCGAATAAGCCCTTTTACTACCCAGTACATATAGAGGTAATTGAGCAGCGGTAGATACTGCCTAGACAGGCAAGGGTTAAGAATGTTAATGTTATCATCCAATGATGTTCCACTATTGTAACTGGTGTGTGATTGAAGAAGGAGACCACCTGACCAGGGATTAACTAAACCTTTAGTCAGGGGAGGAGTTATCTCTCTTGAGATCGAGCTCTCAACACAGGTGGAACTCTGAACATCCAGCTCTCTTACCAGAGACACCACAGAGCACAAGCTTTGATCATAGGTCTCCTAGGCCTTATCAACTACACACAGAGTGACACAGGACAAACAGGACAAAGCTGCAGCTTTTAGCATTGGACACAGCTACATCCAAGCCTGCCCCTGCATCCAGGCTGGTGACCAAACTCCTGTGGTTCCTCTCCAAGATCACTCCAGTACAGCACTTGTACAGAATCGTTTGGCGTGTTGTTACCATTGGTTCCAATAAAGAACTGTAAGTTACTTTTACACACAACATAGCCTCAGTCTGGTCCCTGCTACACCCCATCCATCTACCAGGGACTCATCAAGCTCCAACCATGCGCGGATGGCGCGAACCCCGGAGCGCAGCGCCCCTCCCATTGAATGCCAGGAGGGGTGCTGTGGAGACTGCAGTTACTGGAACTGCCACCGGGTGTCCCCAGCCAGTTTCTATTCCTGCTGACTCTGCACAGTATCCCATTTTGACCACGGATCCTGTTCTTGCAGGAATCAGCGAAGATACTGAGTAACCCCTGATGGGCTGTAGCCCTAACAGGTAACTTTCTGTATATATTGTATATATGACCTTGTCTGCTACTCCCAGTTGGGCTGAGCGCCCATATACCTCTTAGAGCCAAAGACTTTTATGGGACTCTTTCCCCTATTTATTTATCTCAGTCAAGAGACTCTCCATGAACTGATCATCCTTGTTATATGCTATGTTAGCATCCACCTCTGCTGAAGCAGGGATATCCACAAAGGATTCTGTCCCTTTACATCCAGGGACAGACAGTAGGTGTTCTCCTTAAAGGAAACCTACCACTTAAAAGTGGTAGGTTTAAACACATATACATGGCACCAGCTCAGGGTGAGCTGGTGCCAGAGCATATTTTTGTCAGGGGAACAAAGCCCCTATCGCCGTTTTATAAGTTATATTAACTTATAACTTGCCCGTGCGTGCGCCGGATTCTAACGTGCTGGAGAGCCGGTGACATCACCGAGCTCTCCGGCACACGCGTGCCTGCGCAACTTAGCACGAGGAAACAGGCCGTGCTAAGTTGTGCAGGCGCGCGTGTGCCGGAGAGCTCAGTGACGTCACCGGCTCTCCAGCACGTTAGAATCCGGCGCACGCGCATGGTGCGCCGTGCCCAAGTGCGGTGCGCCGAGTTATAAGTTAATATAACTTATAAAACGGTGATAGGGGCTTTGTTCCTCTAACAAAAATATGCTCTGGCACCAGCTCACCCTGAGCTGGTGCCATGTATATGTGTCTAAACCTACCACTTGTAAGTGGTAGGTTTCCTTTAAGGAGACAATGCCAATTAAGGCCACCTTAAAGGCGTGTGGAGACTTAAAGCCATAATGCTCCACTAGGGAATTCTGGGAAGAATGCAAATAAGTTTTCCAAGGTGTTAAATGGAAAACAATACATCCTTTTGCTACCTTGAAAGGCAGCCCCCTTAACATCAAGTATGACTTACAAGAAGTCTAAAAATATGATGTGGGATTAAGCCAAACCAGTATATCTATTCCATAAGGAACATACTCCCAACTGTAGACAGCACTGTTTCGACCTGATTGGGTCTCCTCAGTACAGCGTAGGGAACTGATTTGATATACTGGTTTGGCTTAATCCCACATCATATTTTTAGACTTCTTGTAAGTCATACTTGATGTTAAGGGGGCTGCCTTTCAAGGTAGCAAAAGGAGGTATTGCTTTCCATTTAACACCTTGGAAAACTTATTTGCATTCTTCCAGGATTCCCTAGTGGAGCATTATGGCTTTAAGTCTCCACACGCCTTTAAGGTGGCCTTAATTGGAATTGTCTCCTTAAGGAGAACACCTACTGTCTGTCCCTAGTCAATAGCCTCTCACATAGCCAAATCAGTTCCCTACGCTGTACTGAGGAGACCCAATCAGGTCGAAACAGTGCTGTCTACAGTTGGGAGTCTGTTCCTTATGGAATAGATATACTGGTTTGGCTTAATCCCACATCATATTTTTAGACTTCTTGTAAATCATACTTGATGTTAAGGGGGCTGCCTTTCAAGGTAGCAAAAGGAGGTATTGTTTTCCATTTAACACCTTGGAAAACTTATTTGCATTCTTCCCTTTACATCCAGAGGAAAGCCTTTGTTTCCTGCTCTTTTCCCCACATCAAGGGCTGTGCCCAGAAGATGGACTTTGTTTTGAAAAGCCTTCTGAGAGTCTTTTGCCAGTTACTACAGGGAGACGTTGCCAATGACTTTTGTGTAACACTGAATGCTCTTCATTTGCAGGAATGGGACATTCTGTTTGCATTTCCTATGTTTTTCTCCACAGGAAAATGGACATTTTGGCACTTTGCTATTGTTACCCTGAGTAGCCATCCCCATGTAACGTTTGTAACGTTCAAGCAACTTACCCATTGGGCTGCTAAAGCCAATGTGTGTTATATAATGTTTGCACAACTGTCAATTATTGTCAGTAAGTTTGCACTTAACATTTTCATAGGCTTTGCAGGTGATAGTATGACTGTGTTGGACCATCTTTTATATGTAAATCACAAAAATGAAAATCAAAAATGAAAATCACAAAAAAAACACAACATATTGGGTATCACAACGTCCGTAACAACCCGTACAATAAAATAAAATGGTCACTGAACCCGTACGGTGAACGCCGTAAAAAAACACACAAAAAAACCTCACAAAAATTATTAAATTTTCACATCTGACCGCATAAAAAGTACATAAAAAGTGATAAAAAAGTAAAATGTACCCCAACATGATACCAAGAAAAAGTACAGCTTGTCCCGCAAAAAATAAGCTCTAAACCAGCGCTGTAAACAAAAAAATATAAATGTTCTGCCCATTGTTACATGGCGATACAAAAACAAGCAAATTTCTCACAAAATGAGTTCTATATTCTGCAAAACAAGTTAACCATAAAAAAGCCATATAAATGGGGTATCGCCGTAATCGTGATGACCCGTAGAATAAAGATAACACATTTTTATGGTATGGTGAACGTCGGGGGGAAAAAATGCTAAAAACCATAAACAAGAATCAATTATTTTTTTAACCACCACCAAGAAAGAGTTAATAAAATCTGATTATTAGCTATTCGGCCCCCCGTAAATGATGTACCTGAAAAGTGGATCTCATCCACAAAAAAATAATCCCCCATATGTCCAAATTACAAAAAAATAAACATTTTATAGCCTGTAAGATGTGACATTGCAGATCTGCTCTGAATGGTGCCTCCTTCCGTTCTATTCCCGGCCGTGCGGCCTTACAGCAGTCACCACCACATATGGGGCATCCTCTGACTCGGGAGACATTGGGTATCAAACTTTGTGGAGTTTTTTGTCATTTAATACCTTGTGACGGTTTAATTTTTGGCCAAAATTAATATATTGTCTAAAAAAAATGACAGCTTGTAAATTAGACCTCCATTTTGTTTTAACCACTGTGAAGCATCTAAAGGGTTAACATACTTCTTAAAGTTGATTTTTTTACATATTGAGGGGTGTAGTTTCTAAAATGGCATGATACATGGGGTTTTACTGCTGTTTAGGCCTCTCAAAGTCAGTTTAAGCTGAGCATGTGCCTCTAAATAAGGGTTTTGGCGTTTTTCCTAAAAATGAGAAAAATTGCTCCCAAAATTCTGAACCTCCTAACAACCTAGAAAAGAGAGAAGATGCATAAAACCCTGTGCCGATATAAAGCAGACATTCGGGAAATGTTAGTTATAAAGTTACTTGGGTGCTATGACTATCTGCCTGAAAAGCAGAACATTTTGAACTATGAAAATGAAGAATTTTTAGAAATTTTTGCCAAATTTCAATTTTTTTCATAACTAAACACAAAAGATATCATCAAAATTGTAATATTACTTTGAAGTACAATGTGTGACGGTAAAACAATCTCAAAATCCCCTGGATATGTTAAAGTGTCAAAAAGTTATAACCTCCTATAATGACACAGGGCAAATTTTAAAAATCAGGCCTGGTCCTAAAGGTCTAAAATGGCATAGACACGAAGGGGTTAAGTGTGTTACTATATGTCGCCAAGGAAGAATAGTTTTCAAACAAAAAGTCAGGCCTTGGTGCAAGGAGTGTCCCCTACACTGCACATAGCCAGCACTTCCTCGAGAGTGCAACCTATTCCATCCTTACCCCTACCGGCTATTACACGCCTGGACCCTCCGGTCCATAGTGGAGCCGTGGGCAGCTCTTTCAATTGCCCTGGGGGTATGCAACGTCTCTGCCAATGTGCATGGCAGAGGAGTAGTTGCGAATAAGCCCTTTTACTACCCAGTACATATAGAGGTAATTGAGCAGCGGTAGATACTGCCTAGACAGGCAAGGATTAAGAATGTTAATGTTATCATCCAATGATGTTCCACTATTGTAACTGGAGTGTGATTGGAGAAGGAGACCACCTGACCATGGATTAACTAAACCCTTAGTCAGCGGAGGAGTTAGCTCTCTTGAGATCGAGCTCTCAACACAGGAGGAGCTCAGAGCATCCAGCTCTCTTACCAGAGACACCACAGAGCACAAGCTCTGATCACAGGCCTCCTAGGCCTTATCAACTACACACAGAGTGACACAGGACAAACAGGAAAAAGCTGCAGCTTTTAGCATTGGACACAGCTACATCCCAGCCTGCCCCTGCATCCAGACTGGTGACCAAACTCCTGTGGTTCCTCTCCAAGATCACTCCAGTACAGCACTTGTACAGAATTGTTTGGCGTGTTGTTACCGTTGGTTTGAATAAAGAACTGTAAGTTACTTTTATGTACATAATAGCCTCCATCTGGTCCCTGCTAAGTCCTTGTTCACAGGCTATCTTTGGTTATCCTGAACTACTAGCAGGGTAGTTCAGGGTAACCAAGGAACCTGATTCTATTGTACTCTGCCTATAGTAAGGGCATCCAATTAAGCTAATTATACAGTCATTGCCACCACATTTGTGCTTTATGGATAAACTGTACAATCTTACCAATAAAATCACTGATGAGACCACTTATTGTACAGAATATCTAAACAATTAAATTACAAAGGTAGCAATTTTAATAAATATTTTACATTTTAACACAAAACAGCTATAGTGTAATTTAAATTGACCATTCAGCTACACTATGATGCATTTCTATCATGCCTAACAAAGCTTCATAAATTGCTTTGTCATGTGTGTTTCAGTGTTTTCCGACACTTTTAGTGCTGCATTTATCATGACTTGTATGCCTGAAAACAGGAGTACATGATGTAATTTACTCACAATTCCCAGTGCAATGCCTGGAATTTTGACTTCTCTGGCCAATTCGCAAATTGGCTGGGGAGGGGGTTGTGCCGCTTCATGCAGTGGGCTGACATGAATCGTTGAAGATCTAGCATAGAAGAGACCTACCGTTGAAGACCTAATTTAGAAGAAGCTGTGCATGTAGAGATAAATCTGCTATGTGACTGATACGACTAGTTCTAGAGAGTTGGAGGCCAAGTAGCATCTGTCCAAAAGTTCTTAGATTTCTTGAGATGAATGTCCTATAGGTAAGCCACATCCTTTAATGTGACCTTTTTTTGGACCAGTCAGCCCTCTGACAATTGCCAATGACAGTGGTGATCTAGTTTGTAGCATTGGTGAGCCATTCATTGCCCCCAGTTAACTAATTGGGATTGATGATCAGTTGCTGTAATAGTCATAAGCCTTTCACAATCCTTGCATGCCATGCAATAACTTCTATTGCATCCTATTTCATCCCTATTACATTATACACTGCAGTTGTATTAATGTATTTACAAGGGGGCTTGTAAAGAATTAAAATAAAGTGAAATAAATAAGAATGAAAAATAAATTTTATTAATTCAATTTAATTATTTGTTATTTTTGCCGCTCATAGAAATATGAAAAATAAACAGTAATCAAAACGTCATACACCTCCCTAAATGGTAATAATGAAAATTATAGTGTCAGGAACACTAGTGTCAGTTAGTGGATCCACTTTGCCACCGCAAGCGATGACGCCGCAGACACCTGGGAGTGGAGTTTACGTGGCATCCGGTTTTCCCCAGAGCCCGCCGCAAACCAGGTTGGACTTTCTGTGGCGGGATACCACCAGGTTGCTCCACAGGCACGACTTTGCTCATGGTGGTGGCCAAGGTGAAGTACAGAATCATAGAGTTTGAGACAAGGTTGGGGACAGGCTGAAGGTCAGAACAAGCAGCACAGAAGCAAAGTCATGAAACAAGACAGAAGGTCACAACAGGAAATCACTATAACACAGAGGTACACAACTGGGAAGCTTTCTCTCAGGCATGAAGCTCAAAGAATTTAGCTGGGAAGGCCGATCATCGGCGCGCTGGCCCTTTAATTCTTAGAAAGGCGGCACACGCGTGCCCTAGCAGGTGTGGACATGCACCAGAATGAGGCAACTGCTGCTGGAGTTAGGAAAGGTAAGTGCTACTGCTGTTGGCATGGAGGGGCACAGAGACATGGGTTGCATGAGCATGCATGACAGATAGGTTGTCCCCCCCAAAAATGACTCCATCATACAATTCCTTACACCAAATTATGAAGAAGGATCTGAGTGTTAGAATAGGGAGATTTTATTTTTGATTGCCAAGTTTTATCATTTTTTTTAGTAGTATTATAACATAACAAAACTATTTAAATGTAGTAACTCCATAGTCGTACTGACCCAAAGATGAAATAAGATGTAATATCACATTACCAGATTAATTATTTTTGAGTTGCATGTCAAACCTTCCATTTTAGCCTGGACATTTACTTCTGTGAGTTTTTATTAAGGTTAACATATTTATTTCTACTGTAAACTTTATGTCCAGTGCATGAAAATAAAGCCATATTTTGTATCTTTACCGTATTCTATTATCGCCTTTAACATGTGCTGCCCAAAATATGATACTTTCCAAATGATCATCGCATTTCAATTTTTTTCCCACCTTCTAGCAATTCAAATTCATCCAGGATGCTGCACCAGTCTCTTGTGAGCAAATATGAAGCAACCAGATAAGAGGGAAGGGACTCAATTTCCATTCAATGCCTCATCTTGCTATCTACAGAGGAAATGACACTGCTTAAGAAATAAAACTGCACCAGCTAACACCTTTGCAGCCTCAGGCCATTGCTCTGCTTTACCTAGCAATGAATGGCAGTCCCCCCTGGCAGGAGAGAGACATAAAAAGTTGTTTTATTCTTTTCAATAAAGGACATTCTAAAAATACCCTGCTAGGAATCTGCTTTTGTTTTTGTATGGCTCTACGGATAATGTGAATTGGAAACTTCCTTGTACTGTGCTAAAAAAAATGTAATTTTAATAATTATTTTAAGAATAATAATTTTAATATAATAATGAAAAGATATATGGTTCTACATTGTTTTGTGCTTTTGTCCTGAACATGCAGTCAAAATATTCAGAAGTGGAAAATGACCTAGAATTTAATGATGCTGATGTACATAAAAATATCGTTTGAAGGGGGTTTTAAAGGCCTAAACCTATCTAGAGGATTGGTCATTAATAGTTATAAAATAAAGTGGGGATGTGAAATCAGGTAACCCTGCCAACAGTTGTTTTACCCTACAGATGGAGGGGGTATGGCAACAGATTCATGGCTAAAAAAAACCTTCAAAAGTAATATATACATATATACAATTGTATACTTGTCTGTCCAGCTCACACATACATCAACTTTTCCTCCTATGAGATATGAGATAAAAGGGCATGACCTGTCATAGAAAATTAATTGCCACTATCAGATTCCAAATGTTACCAAAACAGAAATCTACAACTGGGAACATTCCCTGTGATGCACAGCTACTTGTTTTGTTGTCACAGCTGAAGGTGCTGGATTCAGTTTTCGAACCCACTTGAAAATCTTTTTTTTGAACAATTGAACCACAAGAGAAGTTCAAAATCTGACAATTAATCAGGCAATTAATTTCTTAGACGATTCTGATGTAATTTGTTCTGCTATATAACATCTTCTAATTGGAAACATTTATCCAATATGGCAGCTTTTAAGAAGGCATACATGTTCCGCACACAGTCCAAAAGATAGGTCTCCTCACCTGTTACACCTGTTACTGGGGTAGTCATAAATGTCAAATGTTACTTTTGCTGTGGGGTTTACAAATAAAAATTTGTATTTAAATAATACATGCCAAAAGTGTGTTTTTAATCTTCCTCTGCCTAAAGAGTTAATACAATTCAATCAATAAATTAAAGGGACCCCAAATGGACACCAGAAAAAAAAACCTTGTTTTGCATAAAACAATCCCTCAACCAACAACATAAGTGGAAGCAAATTAAACCGTTATGCCGTTTAGCGTTCAATTTAATAAAATACAAATAGTGGTCACCACCTGAAGGCTAAAATTGGCCTAAAGGGGATATATATATATATATATATATGTTTTTTTAAAGGATATTTTCATTTGATATAACTGATGTAGAAGACAGCACTACTAATTTACAAAGAGGCCACAGAGGACACAGTACTGGTTGTATGTGGGTTTATTATTTCTTCACTCAAGGTTTTCTTTAGACAAAGAAGAAAACAATAATAAATATACTAATGGGATCAGAAAGTGAAACACCAAATCTGCAGTACAAAGATCTCTAAAAAAATGAGATATTTTAAATGCTGTGCAATCAAATATTATGACAATAGAAAATATTGGAATGAAATAATGCTTTTGTCTTCAAACTACTTTCTTTACCGAGTGATATTGTACTGTGAATGACAAAAAGAACAAACTAAGTTTGAAGGTTTAAAAAGACTTTGAAAACTTAAAAAAAAATTGGCATGAAATCGTTTACAACTAATAGACAGGCTTTCTAAAGACAATATAAGATTATTAAAAAAGATATGATTGGACACTGTATTGTGTTTTTACTCCACCTACTACTTAGTTTTGAAGCGGTTGAATAGCATCTTTGTACTATTATCTTTAGAGAACCCATTGGAATGCTTAGATCAAGTGTGATGTTTTATATAAAATAAGAATTTTTAAATAAAGTCCTCATCGTCTTGTTTCTGAAGATCAGGATATTCTTGGTGTTTACTTATTACCACATTTGACCCTATTTGAGCTGCATCTGGATTGACATTTTGCAGATGCAATATCCACCATAGTTCCCAGAATATCCTAAAGAAGAGTTCTGACCAGGTATTTAAAAAGCACTACAGTCATGGCCATAAGTTTTGAGAATGACACAAATATTATACTTTCACATGACCTGTTGCCCTCTGGTTTTTATGTGTGTTTGTCAGATGTTTTTATCACATACAGAAATACAAGTGAAATCATATTATAAGTAACAAAAGCTTTTATTGATAGTTAGAATGAGTTAATGCAGCAAGTCTATATTTGCAGTGTTGACCCTTCTTCTTCAGGACCTCTGCAATTCTCCCTGGCAGCTCTCAATCAACTTCTGGACCAAATCCTGACTAATAGCAGTCCATTCTTGCACAATCATTGCTTGCATTTTGTCACAATTTGTTGTTTTTTGTTTGTCCACCCGTCTTTTGATGACTGAGCACAAGTTCTCAATGGGATTAAGATCTGGGGATTTTTCCAGGCCATAGACTAATCTCTAAATCTCTATGTTTTGTTCCCTGAGCCATTTAGTTATCACCCTTGCTTTTTGGCAAGGTGCTCCATCATGCTGGAAAAGGCATTGTTGATCACCAAACTGCTCTTGGACGGTTGGGAGAAGTTGCTCCTGGAGGACATTCTGGTACCATTCTTTATTCATGGATGTGTTTGGAGGCAAGTCTGTGAGAGAGCTGATTCCCTTGGCTGAGAAGCAACCCCACACATGCAGGGCCGGTTCTAGACAAAGTGGGGCCCTGGGCAAAACTAAAAGTGGGGCCCCAAAATAAAAGTATTTTATGACCAGTCACAGTCAGCAAGAGGCTCCCTTTAGTATGGTAAAACAAACTGTAATTTTGGAGAATTTTATAGGAGATAGAGAGATGATAAGGAGATTGATGGGTAGCACGGTGGCTCAGTGGTTAGCACTACAGCCTTGCAGCGCTGGTCAACATCTGCGTGGGTTTCCTCTGGGTCCTCCGGTTTCCTCCCACACTCCAAAAAATTACTGGTAGGCTGATTAGACTTTTGAGGCCCATTGGGAAGAGGGACTGATATTTTCTGAAAGCAGACACGTGCCCCATTTTCAAAATAGCATCAAAGAGTTTATAGACATAGGCGCCTTCATGCAACTTTGATTCGAAATGAAACATTTTACAAAAAAATACTTAAAATTTGACTTCGATGGCAAAAAATGTGCTCCAACAGAAACTATTTACCTTCACATCTCCTAAATGTAATAGATAGACATGTGTAGAGTTCACAAATTCATATGTTCACAAAAATAAATCCACATAATATCACTAAAACTGTAATAACTAGATATCTTCTTTTCAGCTAGAAAATTCACACAAATCCATCATTGTATGTTCCTTACACAATGGTCACCCAAATAAATAACTATATACAGTATCCATAAGCCAAGCTAATGAGATAATAAAGTCACTTTTAGATGTGCACCATTGTATTAGCTGCACAATAACAGAACCCTCCGCGGATCATAAGAATGAGAGTGAAAACATCATAACATAGGTGTAATAATGGAGGATGGTGTGAAATAAAAACTTTATTCCAGAACATGTGTGTGTTTTTGGTGTTACATATAACTTTATGGACGTGTTCTGGGTTTGAATGTTCATTGTATCAGTCAATTTTCTGAACAACAAAAAACTATCACAAAATCAAAGGGAATAAGAGAGAAAGTGTGTTCTTAGATAGTTCGGCATAGAGAAGGGTTAAAAACATTAATATTAGTTGATATTATCCCTTCTCAAAATGTAGTAACATATAAAGTGAATATTTCCATTATCTGTGAGGTGCAGCAGCTCCTGTGTGCAGCAAATGCTCCCTGCAGCCTGATAGCTAAGAATCTGGAGGGGGGGACATTTCAGAGGGCTGTATCTCTGGCTCTGTGACACATAGAACCTCACTTCTTTTTTCCTATGAAAGAAGAGAGTCTCCTCTTTTATATGAATCAAAATTTGTTTTTCTAAGTTTTAAGAAAATGGAGATAATAACTGTTGAACTGCCGTTGGGAGTGATTTTTATATATAAAAATGGCACCTGACATTCTCACTTTAAACCTGAATATCTCTGGATCCATAGCACCTAGAAACAAAATTCAAGATTCATTTGAAAGAAGAGATTCTCCTCTTTCAGGGGGCCCTGGGCAATTGCCACCTTTGCCTACCCATAGCGCCGGCCCTGCACACATGAATGGTTGCAGGGTGCTTTACAGTTGGCATGAGAAAATGACTTTACCCCAGTCCTCAGCAGTCCACTCCCTGTACCTTTTGCAGAATATCACTCTGTCCCTGATGTTTTTTCTGGAGAGAAGTGGCTTCTTTGTTGCCCTCCTTGACACCTGCCTGCTGCCATTCCTGAGCAAGCTCTGCACTGCTAGTACCCCGATCCCAAAGCTTAAACACTTTAAACAGACATCCTGGCGCTTGCTGGTCTTTCTTAGCAGCGAATCCCAAATGTAGAAAGTGAAGATGCAGCACTCCAAGGTGTGTTGAAAGGGGTGAATCTTTACTCCATAAAACGCGATGTTTCGGTGTAAATCTACACCTTTTTTGCTTGATAAAGGTGTAGATTTACACCGAAACGACGCGTTTGATGGGATAAATGTTCACCCCTTTCAACACATCTTGAAATGCTGCCTCTTCACTTGCTAGATAGATAGATAGTATTTCCAGAATGAGTGGTGTGAAAAAAACATTCTTTTATCTTATACCACATGCTATATGTAACTGATAAAGCAGGGATAAATTTTCAAAGATATGAAGTTGGGAGTACACCAAAATCCATTCTCATCTTATCATCTAATCAATCAAATGATACCTCCTCCAACCTACGTGAAGATCAACAGAGCAGAGACATTACCACACCGCGGTCAAAAAACATGACAGGAAGGGGGGAAGGAAACAAACGGCAACGGCATAAAAACGTGGAATCGCAAGGAGAAAAAGAAGTAACAAATAAAGTTTTGAACTTATCGACTAACATCTTGACACAACCACAAATGGATGTATTAGCCAAGGGTCTTAATTTCTCACCTAGCTGCGATTTATTCAGGACGATTCTAGATGTTAATAAGTTGGCTAGAGACATTACTGTCAGGATGCATTTTGATAATAATGTGGATGAGGACCAATCTGATGTTTCTTATGAAAATGAATACATGAATGACTTAATGGCACCTACTCACAATGATTGTCATAATTTTGTTCAACAAAGTAATGTGTTTACACTACACTACACTTAAACTGTGGTGTGAACAATGGTATGGGAAGACCTTTCTCCACACGAAATCCAAAGAAAGAAAGGGAGGCCCTTAAACAATTGAGCTATAACCCCAATATAGTAGTGAGACCGGCAGACAAGGGTGGTACGTGGTGGTCCTGGACTCTTCCTTATATAAGTATTTGAATGAGGAGGCATTGCGGGATGACACCACCTACCATCCTTTGTCCAGCAATCCAACAGATGTCTTTTCGATTAAGCTAAGTAATCTATTGGAGTATAATTACCACTAAACTTAGGAAGTATTTGATGGTGGACCACCCTATATCCCCAGTATTTCACTCGATCCCCCCACCCACACTAAGACCGATAGTTACCGGCATTGGGAGCTTAGGAGAGAAACTGGGGGAGTGGGTTGATCACCACCTACAACCTCTTACACAAGTCATGCCCACTTTCCTCCAGGATACCAAGCGTGTACTCCAAAATATGGAAGACTTCCAGTGGGATGACGAATACAAGTGGGCGACATGCAATGTTGTCACACTGTATTCATCCATCCCACATAAATTGGGCCTGCACTTCCTAAAGTTACACATGAACAAATACAGCACCTGTGGGGATGCATTAAAAGAATTTATTTTGTTGGCCACTGAATTTTTGCTTGTACATAGTTTTTTTCATTTTCGACAGTAGATGTTACCTAGAGGTGGAGAGGGCCCCTATGGGGGCCAAGTTCTCTCCATCTCTGGCTAACATGTACATGTCGCAATGGGAAGAACAGTATGTCTTCTGCCCCTCCAATCCGCATCGGGAGTCTATAGTATGGCTAGGCCGGTACATAGATGACCTGGTGTGGATTTGGAGGGGAACAGAGGACACCTTCATCAAATATGGTTGAATAACTGAATCAGAATACCATGAACCTTAGATTCACATATCAATTTGGGGGAGATGTGAACCTGGCAGGTAGAGGAAGCAAAGTAGTCATCCCTCCCTTTAGGAAAAGCACTGACAGTAACTCAATTTTGTTGGCATCTTCGTGCCATCCTGCACATGTCGTTAGTAATATTCCATACGGAGAGATGACTCGCCTTAGAAGAAACTGTAGTGAGGATGACCGGTTTCACACAGAAAAAGAAGCAATGAAAAAACGATTATATGATCGTAAATATAACAAGAGGGATGTCCTCAAAAGCGGAAAAGAAAATTTCAGTTGTGTCACAACTAGATTTATTGTGTAACAAAAAGATAGCTGTGAGTGGCAGTAATAAGGAGAAACCATTAGTTTTTTCAACCATGTATAGTGATCAGTTCCCAGAAATTAGGAACATAGGGTGTTGGAGCCTGACTGTTGAGTGAGACGGCCGCATGTGAGTGAGCTCCCGCTGTGGAGTTGTTTGACCTGACACATAGCAGCAGTCTTCTTCCAGCCGAGATGGGAAAATCGAACAAGAAGAGATCCGGGGACAAGCTGGAAACCCCTAGAGCAAGGGGGACCTGGACAAATTTCTCAAAAAAAAATTGGCAACTCTGCCGGCCGTGGGGCGCAATATGGCGCCGGAGGAAGCGCGCAAATCAGACACGCCAGAAGATTTTCTTGGTTACTGGAGGACTAAGAAAATCGCAGTAGGCGAAAAAATATAAGGATTAAGGGGATTCCTGAATCTGTCCTCTATGAAGACCTGCAGAAATTTGCACTAGAGATCTTTGCCGAACTCTTATCTCCTGAAACAGCTAATTTTATTCGGATAGAACGTATCCACAGAGCCTTGAGACCTACTCCTAAACAAGAGGATCCCCCGAGGGATGTTATCTGTGGGTTGCTGAGTTATGTAGATATGGCAGCCATCTTGAAAGCAGCACGAGAAAGAGGAGACTTCGTCTTTAAAGGTGACAAGATTATCTTTTTTCAAGACCTATCCTCCTCCACACTGAATAAGAGGAGAATAAAGAAACCGCTAACGGACTATCTCAAGCACCACAAAATCTTATTCCACTGGCTTTACCCATTCAGACTTGCCTTTCAATTTAGAGGAAAAAGAGGAACCCCGGAGGATCTTCCACAACCCTGGGACATTCTTGACAACAACCCCCTGGAGATCCAATCCTGGCAGGCAGTACCGGAACACTTAATGAATCTTCCTGACCTTCTGCAACTCCAGTAGCAGGATCTAAGAAGTCACTGCGGGCAAAAAAAGGTTCACAGATGCGCCATGATTATTCTCAAGTGCACTAAGGGTACTGTTTGACATGAAAGTGTTTTTTGGATTTATTGTATTGCCCACAACACATGTGGTTAATGTGTATTATAGGCTGGTTTAGTTTAGTAATAGTTACAATAGTACCTGCTGTCTTGAGTTATGGTAACAGCAGAATATTGGATGTACAACGCATCCAGACACTAAGAGGTACTCTCCTATCATACCAGGTAGTAAACCCTAAGAAAATGAGACCAAATTCCCCCTCTCAGCTGTAACCTCCTGATGGGTCATACAAACCCCACCTCGATCAGGACACTAGATCCCCCCCCCTCCCCTGCCTCTCTCCGCACCTGTGGAGTGAGTGAGTGGAATTACCTATTCTTTCAGTATTTAAAGTTACTAAGAATTTTATTTTGCATCTACAAGATATGTATGAACATAAGGTCACCTTAGTGATGACTTATGTAAAACTTGTTAATTGTTGCCCAATGGGTTGTTATGTATTCAGATGTTTCACACTTACACCCCTAAACCCCACAGATGTCACTGGAAAAAGAATTTTAAGCAACTATACATATCACAGTAATCTCGCAGAACACAGTAGGAACAATGGCTTTGTTTAAAATATCTTCATTCAAAGTGAAGGGTTTAAACGTACCCCAAATATGATCACAAATTCTCACACTAGTTAGGAAAATGGGCTCAGAGATCTGTTTCTTTCAAGAATCCCACTTTAAGTTTAGTAAGCTACCAAATTTACCCTAACATTATTTCAACCAGTGGTTTCACAGCTGTCACACACAGGCAAAAAGTAAAAAAGTCCCATTTAAGCACATATCAACTTATCAAGCTTCCTATTCCTATTGGGCAAAGTGGGCTCAACTAAAATTACACTGGCTAATCTATATGCCCCCAATGTAAACCAAGTGAGCTGGATTAGAGACACACTAGAGGAGCTACATACCTTTGCAGAAGGACTTTGGATTGTGGGAGGTGACCTGAACCTCACAATTAACCCAATGCTAGACTCATCCACTAACAAATCAGTACACTCACAAAGAGCACTGGCAAGTCTCACAAAAACACTACACACCTTTTCTCTAATAGATACTTGGAGACTCCTGCAAGGATTATTCCTTTTATTCAAGAGTACACCACTCATTTCAACGACTGGACTATTGATACAATGGCAGCTACATTGATTCTATCAGTAAGACAGAAATAGGCTCTATTACGGTCTCTGACCACGCACCCATATCACTTTCCATTTGTATACAGTCACTACCTCCCCCAGCAGGTACTTGGAGACTAAACGAGTCATTATTAGACTCTGAAGAAAAAGTCAAATTGATTAGTTATAAACTTAACTCATATTTTGAAAGAAACGCAGCAAAGGACACGTCCATCCAGATCAACTGGCAACCACATAAAGTGTTTATTAGTGGAGAATTTAGGGCACTGGGAGAATACTACAAGAAAGAGAAGGCCAGAGCATTGGATGAAACCTTGGCCAAAATATATAAGTTGGAATCCACTTTTAAAAGATCCAAATTGGAGGCTGTATACTCAGAACTCTGTTCTGAAAGGGGTAAATTAGCAGATATTTTAAATGCTAAAGCAGCCAAGAGCTATTTATATGCCAAATTCAGACATTATGCCCATGGCGGCAAGGGTAACAAATTGATGACGCTTCTAATAAAAAAGCAAAAAGCTACCTCCTTAATCTCTAGTATAGCCCAATCTTCCCCCAAAAGTACTGACAAAACTCATGAAATTGCCTTGGAGTTCAGACGTTTCTATGAAAAACTGTACAACCTGACCCCTCATTACCCACCAAATAGTACCCAGACCAAAGAGGTTATATACTCATTCTTGAGTAAGCTTAAACTACCCACAATAGCACAGACTGAATTAGATGATTTAATTAGGCCAGTAACACAAGAGGAGGTGGAAAAAAAAAATAAACTCCTTACCACTACACAAAACGCCTGTGCCAGACGGTCTTCCGACCTACTACTACCGCAAGTTGGCACATGTATTGCTACCACACTTAACAGAATGGTGCAAAGCGCTGAGGAAAGGGGCCCCCTTACCTGCAAAAGTCCTAGAGGCAATTATTACAGTGATTCCCAAGGAAGGGAAGGACCCTGAACAATGTAGTAGTTATCGTCCGATCTCACTTAACGTAGATGCGAAAATATGGGCAAAAATCCTATCCACACGCCTCAACAAAGTGCTACCATACTTAATTAATGCAGAACAGGCGGGTGTTCCAGGGAGAGAGGGGAACCAGAACTCCACTAGAATAATACACATTATCTCTCATGCTAGGAAACATAGAATCCCCCTGATCCTTCTCGGCACAGATGCCAAGAAGGCATTTGATAGAATTATTTGGGACTTTATGACTGCCACACTGGGGAGGTTTGGGTTTCCCCAGCAATTCATAGACTCAGTGATGGCATTATACTTCCGACTTAATGCAAGAGTGAGAGTGAATAACCATTTCTCGGCTCCCTTTTTAATCAAAAATGGAACGAGACAAGGCTGCTCCCTTTCCCCGGCATTATTTGTCCTAATAATGGAAACTTTACTTCAAGCCCTGAGAGAACACCCAAATATAAATGGATTGAAAGTGGGAAATACAATCCACCTAAATGTGTCTTCTGCCGATGATCTTTTATTACTCATCACCAATCCCAAGGAAGCCTTCCCACATGTAATGAATCTCTTCAACGAATTTGGCACGCTATCTAACTTTAAAATTAATTTCACTAAATCGGAGGCACTGAACATCACAGCCCACAACACCTTAATTTCAGAACTTTAAAAGAAATTCCCATTTAAATGGCAACCCGACCATATAAAATACCTCGGGGTAAATATTACTAGAGACCCCAGAAACCTGTTTGACGCTAACTATAAAGCTCTTCTGAGATCAATTGATCAACATTTGACCTCACTGAAAATTCCTTTTGTTTCATGGGTTGGTAGAAAAAACCTCCTAAAAACATATATTATGCCGGGGCTACTTTATTTACTCCAAATGTAACCCCTATACGTCCCGAAACACTTCTTCCAACTAGTGCAAGCATCCTTCTGCAGGTTCTTATGACAGGGCAAAAGGCTAGAGTGAATTACACACGGCTCACTCAACAAAGAAGAAAGGGGGGTATAGGGCTCCCAGACCTGCAATGCCAGCTCGCCTGCTCCCTTACCATATACGACCACTCTAACAATTTATTGGGAATTTGGACTAGACTGGAATCTATCCCAACAGGAAAGATCCTGGAAAAATTAGGAAATCAAGAGGAACTACTGACTTATCTAGACAATCTTGTACCCGACTTACATTTTTTACATAAGCTTACATAAACAATTTTGTGAGGCAAATAGTAGCCAAATCAACTAACCCCAACAGCTTAACATGGATTGAGGAAATGATGAGCAAGCCAATTAAACCTAAGGGTTTGATCTCCTTTATCTATAATAAACTACTTGAAGATTCTTTAGGTGAAGTGAAGCCTGATTATATTGCTAACTGGGAGAAAGACTTAAAGGGGTATTCTCGCCTGGGCATTCACATTCAGTTTCACTAATCTTCCATTTATAAACATTTCTTCAATTGGATGTTATTAAAAAAAATGTTCCTGTGTGAAGATAATTTCTTATAAATGTAGTCATTCTGTCCCTTAGAAACGAGATGGCTTCCTCGGTTACGACCACGTCACACTCTGGCAGCGGTGGCCAGACATGAGCTATTGAGTCCTGTCTGACCTCCTGGATTCAGCAATCATTGCCACAGGATGGCTGTGGGTCATCTAGTAAATCCCGGACATTTCATATACAAAAACCTTTTGTTTCTTTGTGCAATCCCTCCAGCAGAGGTGGCCGTATCCAGGGACACAGTCTTGTTTCTAAGGGACAAAATGACTACATTTATGAGAAATTATCTTCACACAGGAACATATTTTTTAATAACATCTAATTGAAGAAGTGTTTATATATGGCAGATTTATCAAACTGAATGTGAATGCCCAGACGAGAATACCACTTTAAGAGTCACATTTAGTGATGCTGAGATCTCTAAAATACACAAAAATTCACATGGATTTTCTAATTGTGTAGGCGTTCAGGAGAACTCATACAAATTAATGACAAGGTGGTACAGAACCCCTAAAACACTCAAACAGATGGGTCTAACCTCTAACGATGACTGCTGGAGATGCGGACACGCATGCTCACATCTTTTGGCCCTGTCCAAGTATTCAGAAGTTCTGGAATGATGTTTCTAAAACTACCAATCAAATTTGCTCCCAAGCTTTGCACCTCACTCCGACTAGTGTACTCTTATGGTTACCCAATAAAACCTGGACTCCAGGTAAACACAACCTGGCTACAGCCTTAGTCCAAGCAGCTAAACTGCTTATCCCTTTTCATTGGCTTAGTAAATCCCCCCTACAATCCCAGAATGGCTAAATAAAGTAGATCAGATGTGCAGATTAGAAGAACTAACGAGTTGGTCAGACAGAAAACACGACACATTTATAAAAATGTGGGCCCCATGGCACAAATTTAGGAAACAAGTATAAAGTTATATATACAGACGCACATATCTAATACTTTATCTAGACCTGCTTGTCTTCTACAACATTTTTCCAACAATATTTGTGCTTCAACTTAGTAGAACTCTACTAAAACCACTGAAATGCTTATAGCATAACCCTTGTAGCATAATCGCAATCAGGTTTTTGGACATAAGTTCCTATCATGAAATAACTCAAGTAACTAGTTCCTTACGAATATGATGTGCTATACTATGTCTGACATCTGTCCCGGATTATAGGCTCTAGTGTATCGCCTAGCATTTTTAAAAGTAAAGAAAATGTGAGTAGGGAATATACTTGGCTGAGTATGCCAGGGACCCACAAATGTGGGCATAAACAATGTAAAACGTGTGCCTTTATTAACAACAGTTTCCCAATTAAAACATTTATGAATTGCAATTCTTATAATTGTATATATGCTATAGAATGTACACGCTGCCAGAAACATTATGTCGGGTATACAACAGGACCATTGAAAATACGAATGAGGAGGCATCTGTCTGATATTGACAATGAAGTGGTCAATGTTTCGGCAGCGTCCAGACACGTCTGTGAACACCGCAACAAAAAAACTGAGGGCTTTAGGTGGATGGCGATTATTGAATCGTGAATCATATTGGATCTTTGCTTTGTGTAGCGGGATCCCGTATGGACTCAACAAAAGAACGGATATGATTCACACATATTGATACCCTGTAATTGATGGGGAGAATAATATCCAGGAAATTAGTGGGAAATGTATATATGTGAGATTAATGAGTAGAGAATATTACACACTCTTGAAGGATATATGATATTAATATTAAATTTCTGGGGAACATAAAAAGAATATAATGTAATCAGGTATTGGAGATATTGGATGATTCATACTGCTTCTTTTGTGTAACAACTTGTAATAAATTCTCTGATGTATATTTACTCAAGTGTTAACATTCCGATGTCTAGGTTTCAAGTATTTTCGTGTTCCATGTATTACATGTTGAATATTATATAGCAATGTCTATGGAATCTTACATGAATACTACATGCATTAAGTTGATTATCCCATTGTACAAATGTTTTTAGAATTACTATTTTTAACTTAAATATTTTATGTAAAGTTTAATGTAAAGTTTATGTAAAGTTTAGCTCACTAAGGGTTAAGGTCATTTGGCTCACCTGTTGTCATGACCCTGGAGATTGATTGGGGAGTATCCACCCCATAATGGGCGGTCCTTGGATGACACCATGATTCCAGGTGATTTGATGCTTAGTGAACAGTAATATGGAAACTAATCATGACTAAGATGCACAAGCGTCGAAACGCGTCAATCTTTTAAGCTGTAACTGCATGTTGTTCCGGAGATGTGAATAAAGAGGAAGAAGTCTATTTATACCAAACCTGGTGGCTTCATGTGAGTGCCGAGGTTCCTTGTACCTTTTGTTGATAAAGGGTCCGGTTTGTACTGGAAACAGATTTTACCTAGCTGTACAACTTTTTAATAAATGTTAGAAATGTATTCACACTGAGAAAGACTCCCTGAGTGATTGGCGACGTAACGATCTGGGAACCCCATCCACATAACTATTAACCCCTTAAGGACGCAGGGTTTTTTCGCTCATTTCTCGCTCTCCACCTTCAAAAATCCATAACTTTTTCATTTTTACATGTACAAACCTATGTGAGGGCTTATTTTGTGCGTAACAAATTTTACTTTCCCGTAATGTTATTTATTTATTCTTTGGTTTGGTGTGATCGCGGTGATACCAAATTTATATAGGTTTTATTGTGTTTTAATACATTTTCAAAAATTAAACGAATGTGTACAAAAAAGAAAAAAAAAATTTGCCATCTTCTGAAGCTAATAACCTTTTCATACTTTGGTGCACGGAGCTGTATGAGGTGTCATTTTTTGTAAAATGAGGCAACATTTTCATTGCTACCATTTTGAGGTCTGTGCGACATTTTGATCATTTTTTATTCCATTTTTTATGTGATGTAAAAAGGTGTAAAAGTCGCATTTCGGACATTTGGGCGCCATTTCCCGTCTCGGAGGTCACCGCCGGCCGTAACTGTTTTTATATTTTGATAGATCGGGCATTTTGGGATGCGGCGATACCTAATATGTTTGTGATTTTTACTGTTTATTATGTTTTATATCAGTTCTAGTGAAAGGGGGGTGATTTGAATTTTTTATATTTTATAAAAAAATTTTCTTTTTTACATTTTTTTCTTTTTTTTTTTTTTTTCACTATTTTTTAGACCATCTAGGGTACATTAACCCTAGGTGGTCAGATCGCTGCTACCATATACTGCAATACTTCTGTATTGCAATATATGGCATTTTTGCAGCACATTCATTACAAAGAGCCACTGGCTCATTGTAACGAATCTGCAGATACCAGATAGTCTCGGATCAAATGAAGACCCGAGGCTATCATGGCAACCGATCGCCGCGCGCCGCCGTCTTTTAAATGCCGGCGGCAACGGAGGGTTTAATAGCCGCGATCGGTGCAAGCACTGACCGCGGTTATTAGCGGTGGGGGTTTTCTGCAATATGCAAAAACCCCCACTTTTGTATGAAGAGGACTCAGCCCGTGAGCCCTCTTCATACACTCCTTATACCTCTGCGCCGTAGAGCTACGGCGCAGAGCGTTAAGGGGTTAAAAGATGCAAAAAGTTAGAGTTTGTTATAGATGTTGGAGAAATCCTAATTTGCTTTTTTCTTTTATTTCTATGGCTTTTTTGTGCAAAATGTTTTCTGATTCATGACTAAATCTTTATATTACTTAAAATCCTGGTTGTACAATTTGCACACCTGCAATACTGTCAGTAAAGTGATTAGAGGTGGTCCAGTTTTCTCTTCAAATTGCAATCGGCTAATGCGATAGAAGGAAGTGGATTGCAGTGGTATTTTAACTGCATGTTACTCATTTAGGGATATGTTTGCATGATTGACAATGATAGTTTGTGACAAGAACATAGAGATTGGTATACTCAGTGTATCCTCATATATCAGATTGTAAACAAAGCATAGAACTATCGACATGAACTAAGCGTTGTTAGAACATGTTATGAAGTTGAAACTAAAGTGTTTATTACAAAATACCCTTAGGCAGTGTGTGATTCCCCATCCCATATCAAGCTTCATGTAGAATGCTTCCTTCGACTTCACAGTCTGATATCTGAGGTGGTGAACAAGCTCACAGATAAGCCATAAGATAAGTCAGGCAGACTTTTATCTTCAGCTGTCAGAGCAGCGGGAGAAGGGAAACTTGGTGGGTGGCTTCTAAATCCAGAATTCTAATACATCCCTAAAAGCAAGTAGCTGTCGAGCTTTTTGATTTTAAACTACAAAAAAAAAATGATATACATTTATAATGTAAGAAAATGACAACTGCCATGGCCTTAGGACCCAAGAACCTCGGCGCTTACTTAAGTTGTGTTTTGAGAAAAGAACAAAAAAAGAGACAGCCTTAAATAAATCTATCCATCCATTTTCTCTCTACTGTTTTTATTAAAATTGTACCTTACTTTAAAAAGTCTTTTCCAGCATACAAATATTGATGATCCTTAGAAAAGGACAATAATATCATATATCCTGCACTCCAAATGATCAGCTAATCAACTGATTCAACAGCAGCTGCCATTGTTAAGAAAAAGAATGGGGAACTAAAGAGCTCTATTTTGTGTAGTGGCCAGACTGGGTTACTGCAGATGAGCTGCTATCTACTTGGTGATGATATTATAATATATTATATATTAAATACACTGTAACACAAAACTTCATATCAATCTGTTAAATGTATTTTGCTGACTTTATGATAAGTTATAAGCAAGGTAAACTATTTAGCTCATAGCCCATTCTCTACCCCATTTACTGCATCTCTCTGATGTATTGTTTTCTGTCATTCAGATTTTTCAGAATTTTGCAAAATGTTAAAGGAAATCCATCACCGTGATTTACCTACCTAAATTAACTGCTATGTTAAGTAGGGATATGACCATATATGCCACCCATACATTTGTTTTTATTTTCTAACTGCTCCTTTTGTGCCAAAACTTTACTCAAGAAACATGCAAAGGAGGTTTAAGTTCTTTGTGGGGGGTGTTAGCAGAGCAAGTCAGGGATACAGCGGCACAGCAATACCACCACCTGCTACACGACCGCTACCCAGCCTGGGCAGTATGCGTATTGTAGCCCCTACAAGGCTGGACTCCTCTTCCTACACATGACAAAATGACAAAAACACAAGGCATACATGACAGGTCCTCATCATGTATCTCGTGTGTTTTTGTCAATTTTGGATTAAATAAATATGGATTAATTAACTGACGATTCTTTAACCAAATCGGGGGTGCTGGAGAAAATGGTGTCCTTTTTCTGATATGTCTCTTCCGCCTGCTTTCATTATGCACCTAAACCTCCTCCCACATCCTCCCTGACTTGACCCAATCCCTATTATGTTGGCTAACTGCACAAGAAAACCTTGTGGTGAGCCTTGTATCGCCAAAATGAGCAGCTGTGAGGCAGCTCACTGCACCTCACTACACATGCATCATTTCCCTGGCAGTGAGGTAGTACGCGTACCTCCTGTGTTGCCTAGCAACCATGTGCACAGAAGCAAAGCCACCTGGCCTCACTGCTCTTGTTGGCAATACAAGGCTTACCAAGAGATTACCTTGTGCGGTGAGCTGACATCATTAGGGGCTGGGTCAAGACACGGATGATAAGAGAGGGTGTTTGGGCGTATAGCGATGAGAGGGGCGCCAAGTGAAACCATTATGCAAACAAGCAGGTGGACGTTAGAATTTGAAATGCGCAACCCCCAGGACTTCACTGCAGATGGTGGCAGGTATCCAGAGCTTGGATTAAAAACCAGGAGACAGGGCAATATACATATACATATATATATATATATATATATATATATATATATATATATATAAGAGATTTGGAGGCAGGGGGCAAATTAGGACAACACCCAATACCAATATCCAGGCTCTATGATGGTGGTATGATGTGCACAAGTCGGTAAGGTGCTCACAGCCCAATACCTTTCAGTGATATTGGCATTTTCCGTAGAACACTAAGATTTTAAGATTTCATATTGTGCCATGAGTTCTTAATGGATGAGAGCAGGTTCACACTAAACACATGTGTCATGACATTGATGCCATGGAGAACATTCTGCTGCCTGAAACATCCCCCGGCATGACCGGTTTGCTAGAGGTAAACTAATGTTCAGGGCAGGCATCTTTTTGAGGACTTTCTACTTTGTCTGAATTTGGAATTAAACTTAGAATTAAAGTGTATAAGTGCTAATATTTACATATAAATATGTACGATACATGGGAGAGTAATGCACATGTAACTTTTACAAAGTATTTATGTGGTATTCTTACAGAAATGTGAGGTACAGATACTATCACTAACACCATCATGTTTTCCACTATAAGGACAAAGATAATGGCAAAAACCTGAGTGACCCTTTTATAAGTTGCAGATCATTTGTAGAAGCTGTATTCCAATGACAGGAGAGAGAACAGAAAAGAAGACTAGATGTGCCTAAACCTAGGCTTGTTTAGGTGCACAGTATAGTAACATCTGCTATTCTGCATATAGTCTTCCATATATTATTTAACACTCATGCACCTAAATAGAGAGATTTATAAGTGCAATTTCTATAAATTTTTAAATAAAGTTAGTATATTGTACATCCCCTGCACTAATTACCAATATACAGTGACCACCTTTAATTAAAATATGTACAGTATGTACAAATTATAATGTAGTGCATGCCATGAATTATTAGAACAATGTAGTGCAGAACTACAGCCCCAGATCCAAGCTCAGTATATAAATACAGCAAAAGTACCAAGTTCCATACAGAAATACAGTACCAGAGCCTCTAGAATGTACAGAATCACAGCAACCGATTCAGGGTTCAGGGTCCATGTACATATTATATGAAAATGATTTTATATATTTACATTTATATACTACTACCTATAGTAAAATATAATTATCAATAATCAATTCAGTACCCATTATAATTGACAGTGTGCCTTGTAATAAATATATCTATCTATACATACTGTGGCGACTTACGGTCATCTATGCATACTGTTCCTCCTGTAATAATGTAACATACTGTGCTATATCAACAGCATCCACATCTTAAATATGGATGTGCTATTAATCATAGTTTAATTTGGAGAAGGTGTAGGATGGAAGTACCCCCTCCTGCAACAAATCAAAAGAGATCCTGGAGGTACTATACTTTTCCCATCACTAGAAATGGCACTGGCCTCAGCTAGCATTGGGTTAATGTGCACATTTTGTACCAAAGCATGCTCATCTCATCTCCTTCCTAAACGATATGATGGCTGGACTCTTCCATCTTATACTGTAATTGGTTGAATGAGGCACCTTAAGGTATCTTCCAATTACACCTTATGGGCAAATTAAGACTGGCATGGGTCCTGGGCTGTGTAGGCCCTCCGAGTCTGGAATTAATTCCCTACACATGGTACTAGAATCTGTCACGGTTACACCCGCAATCCTCGGTACGGATTGAGAGTGCACCCTTGCCTGCTGCCACGGTCCCGGCTCCCACAGCCCTCACTTGCCTCTCCTGGCTCCGGCCTACACTCTGGCTCCCAGCGTGTAGGCCGCATGCTTCTTCCCTGCAGTCGTGAGCTCCCCGCCACTAGGTGGGATGCGCGCAGACTTCTCCCAGCCTTAAAGGGCCAGCGTCCTCCTTATTGGCTCTGGCATTCCTGGCTCGGCTATATAGCCTGGCGACTCCCAGCATCCCCTGCTGGATCTTCAGGTCATTCTACTGGAGAGAAAGCCTTCCTGAGCTTTTCCAGACGCCTCTGTGTTTCCGTGTTCCTATGGTGATTCCCGTGTTCTGTGTTGTTCCCGTGTTCTGTGGTGTTCCTGTAGTCCTGTGGCGGTCCTGGAGTCCTGCCTTCCCATGGTCCTGCCTGTCTGCCTTCCTGTGGTCCTGCATGCCTTACGGTGGTCCTGCCTGCCTTCCTGTGGTCCTGCCTGCCTTCACGTGATCCTGCCTGCCTTCCCGTGATCCTGCCTGCCTTCCCGTGATCCTGCCTGCCTTCCCGTGATCCTGCCTGCCTTCCCGTGATCCTGCCTGCCTTCCTGTGGTCCTGCCTGCCTGCCTTCCTAAGGGACTAATCCCCATAGACTGTGACAGAATCAAATTTCTTGGGAATTAAATCTGCAGTTTCAGGACCTATGGAGGACCTTCAAAGGTTCTGAAATGGATCTTCTGTACAAAGGAACAAATAAGAAGCTTAGTATATCTAATCTTAGTATATATAAATTTATATATACATTTTTGACTTTGAAGAAGGTAATACAATGTTTTTGGCAAATAATTTTGGTAATCTTAAGATTACCTAAAACTGGAAAGGTTTATTCTGATTTCATGTTCTGTAGTGAGGAATACAAGTAGTGGGTATTCAACAGAAACCTGTCACAGCAGTGGGGTGAAATGTTGGGGGGTGGGGCTGCCTTGCAGCAGAAAGGCTAGCTGTACCCCTTATTCTCTACTCAATAAGAAGTCAACAAATATTACTTATTAAGATACATTTGAACTAACAATGCTGCTTTTGAAGAACATAGCTCATTCTGAATAAAACAAGACATTACTTTCTTGTTTCTGGACGAGGATGGAAAACAAAAATAAATGATGGGTCCTTTAGGCCCAAATAGGCTGCTACTTTAAGGGGTTCACCACTCCCCAGTGATTATGTCATCTATAACGAAATCATAAATATTATGAAGTTGATATAATGGATTAATGAAAAAATAGCCCAATGGCCACGATGAATTTCTTCTTGTGTTAAACTTTCACTCACATATCCACCAATAAAATAAATTAGCAAATAGAAATTTTGCTAAATAATTAACAACATTAATATAAAAGATGTTGTAAGTTTTATGGGAGGGTGAGGCTCTGAGAGTCTATAAATGTGCAGTAATTATTTTAGAGTTTAGTTTGTACATGAAATAGGTATTTAAATTGAATTCAAGGCAACAGGAGATAAGGATATAATAAGGTGAAGATAGCAGTAAGAATTAAATTGAAAGGTCAGGGCTTCATAAAACTGATAATTCTGAGGGATTAGCCAATATCCAATCAAAATGACTTAATGAGTGAGATCTGATATTGGGCTCCCTCATAAGTTTTATTAACTTATTCAAATTTATGATTTGGTATTGAATGCTCTACTTTTGGCGAGTGGAAATCAGAAGGTGAAAATGTTTTTAACATATGCATTTGAAACACTTGCAGTAAAACCTGAAGAAATGAGAACTAAATTCAATTAGTTGTATATTGTTCAATTGTATTCAGTTCAATTTGTATATATTGTTTGAAAGGCAATTTAATTGCATGTAGTAAGATTTATTCTAGCAAATTATAAGATATCTAAAAAATAAATGAATTTACAACATATGCATTTGTAAATGCAGTATTTCCATGCGTGTGACAGGTGAACATTATATAATATCTTTTAAAGGGTGATTCACAGATGCAGATTTTCGAACAGAAATCAAATGTAAACTAATATTGCATGTACCTACATGCAATATAATGATTGTTGGGAGATGGATTTTGGCAAGGATTTTTCCTAGGAAAAAAGCCCACGCTAAAAACTAATTTTTAAACTGGTGGTTACTTCATGTTGTAAAATTATAAGCTGGAGACTATTGTGACTTTAACACAGTGGGGGTCATTTACTAAGGGCCCGAATCGCTCTTTTTCATTGGGTTTCCCAAAAATTACCGGTTTGCAGCAAATTGCCCTGGGTTTTTGGCGCACGCGATCAGATTGTGGCGCATCAGCGCCGGCATGCTTGCGACAGAAATTGGGGACGCGCTTACCTGCACCCAGGATAGGTTGGCGGACTTCAGCGCAGCAGCAACACCTTGTGGACATCGGGTGCACTACCTTAGTGAATTGCTGGAAGACCCGAATCATTGACGGAGAACGCGCCGCTGGATCACGACAGGACTGCGTAAGTAAATTTGCCCCAATGTTGGCTCCAATTGTCACAAATAGTGCAACCACTTCCAATGGGTAAGTTGTAACAAACTAACCCTGTGATGTCCCTACAGGCAGCAAATAACCCAGCCTGATAAGGGTGAACCCACTATCAGGAACCTAACTAACAGACCCTGCAAGGTGACAGGGAAAACTTACTTCATCTGGCAGCTGCTAGAAGGAGGAACAGACAGGTAGAAAATAATTGTCTTGTGAGATAAGGAAGTTATAAGATTTAAGAAGTAATCCTGCTTAGCATAGATAAATACAGATTTGTAAGTGAAGACCTCCTGCTTGTAAGACAGTAGGTCTCCTTTACAGAAAGATTTCTTACAACACCAGTCAGCACTCCTGGCACTCTACAGAGTCCAGGGATGAGTTCATGGTGGTGTTATAGAACGTGGCAGCGGTTTCTATCTCCTTGCATGAGGATATGGAAGAGATAGATAGGAGAGTATCTCACAGGATGCAACATAGTGCTTTGCCCAGTCTGGGATGTCATCAAAGACTACTTTTTGAAGTCATTAAATACTTCAATGCCTGAATATTATCTTCTATATAGATACTGTCTCTAGGCCATTACTGGCATTGACTTCTTTAATTTGACCCTACTGTTCTTTGTATTTTGACCTTCTGCTTGGATTCATCTTTGATCTTGAAATCTTATTCATTGACTTCAAAGTTTTCTGACTCTAAAGTAATGCCATTAATGTAGTTTCCCATTGAAAAACAGTTCAATCTTTCTTAAATCGGTCCCTCACCCGATAATCTTTACACATACTGTAGCCTCAAAATTCCATTTTAGTCAGTTCTGCCTACTCTTAATGGGGCTGATTTACTAAGGGTCACACTGCTCATTTTTGTAGGACTGTGCACCTTTTTTGGGGATTACACGGCTTGCACAGGTATTTAACAGGCGTCTGCGCTGAGGTTTTGGCATATGTGATCATTTTTGGTGCAGCTGCACTAGCTTCCATGAGACTCAATTTGGGGGGCGTGCCGTCAATCTGTCCAACTGAGTGCAGGACTTAAATTTCAAATTGTGTCGCAAGCCCTAGCCCTAACATGCACCAATAAACAGATGGTAAACTATGTTGGACCTGAGCTGGGAAGCCACACATGCAGGATATCAGGCGCATGATCTTAGTGAATTGCAGCACACTGCATTATCATTGGACAATGCACTTTTGGTGAACTCCAGTGGCACTGTTACCAAATAAGCCACTATTTGTTTTTGTTTTCTGAAACTGTATGCTTTTTTTATAATGTCTATTTTGGTTTAATAATCCTTGCTAATGAATTAATTAACGTCTCTTTCTGAAATAAAACTCCACTCAAAATTTCATATTTACTGTAGTATTTTATGAACTTATGAAGTGACTAAAAACCAGGTGGTGCACCACCTCAATCATTGCAAATAGGATATATGGGGGCTAAACATTTACAAAATCATTTGTGGGCTTGCATAAAAAAATGATCATTTTTATTTTTATTTGTTAAAAACATATGAATAATTCATGACATTCGCTTGTAATAAAGATGCTTGTGACTAATAGTAGCTTAAAATTGATCTAAGAATGCTTTGTCAACTTTGACCCTTGGCAGCTGCTTAGTCATTGACTGCAAGCTGTGATTCCCGCTCTATGTGCTTGAGTAACTCATCGCATAGATAAAATAAAAAGTCAAGCTAATACAGATTATTACATTTCAATTTCAAGCCTCGTGTTTTTATCCTTAGATGTCTATTAATTTAACTTATTTGATAAGATCTTATGAAGGTACTCAAGTAGTTCCTACATTTAGAAATTAACACAAATGAAGTGATCTTTTTTGTTTTCCTATTGCAATATGCTCAGACACTCATTATAAGAAACAGTATGGCCTTCAGTTTAACTACCTATGAGATAATTAACTTTGCAGATTTACTTAGGTGAAGAGGTTGGATGAGCATCTAGATCAGAATCGGAGAAGAAGCAGAATAAAACACTGCACTCTGACTAAAACTATCTGGGCATGTCCCATGTTAAATGGTTTGTTTTAAAATGTTTCCCCTTTGGCATGCTGCTATTTAAATTCCTTTTGGCATCCCTGAACTTTTTTTGTCAGGTAATTAATTAAAGGAGCATCTAATTAACCCAACACTGAACTTACGTAAAATCATTAGCCATTGCAGAAAGCCCTATGGGTCCTGTTTCTTTCATATTTGAGGAGGAAGAAAATCAGTAGTGTTACATTTCTCAGTCAAATAACATGTATTATAATATGTTATATTGGAAATGTATCAGCAAATACAACTAATTAATCATTAAAATAATCATCATATATAACCACAGCACCAATATATTCTGTATTACTTTACATATTTAATGGCACCAACAAAATCAGACATTACAAAGTAACATACAATTCAAATTATAGGAAGAAGGGCCAAAGTCGCACAATTTTACAGTCTATGAGGTTAAACATTCATTCATGTGAATGCATAGAATGAATAGTATCTGGATGGCTAGATTAAAGACATAAGTCACAATAAGAGGTCTCTGCACGCTAGAGCAGACAAGGGGCGGAATTTTTCAGGAACTTACCTATTGTGTTCCAGCGATGATACTCTACCCACCGGCCTACCTCACTGCATATATACTAAGGCGCTCTTAGTAACTCTGCTGCTGGATTATATGCCTGGATTAATTGTATACTAGATCCTACCTTGGGTAGAATTCCAGCGAGGTAAACAGGAGCAATGTAAAAAGGCCTCTCACCATTTAGCAGCCTACTCTTCCATAGCAAAAAGGCATATGGACCAGCCTGTGTACAGCTTGATTAATTGACCTGTAGGCAAACATGGCCAACTTCAAGAAGTAAATACTGAAATACGGTATAAATGCTGGATTGTCTGGCAATTAAAAATGTTATATGCAATCTTCATGGATGCTATTGGTGGAAAACACCTAGTTTCAGAGCCGTTAGTACTCCAGAAGCTAGTTGTAAAGATTGAGCTACTATCTTTGTAGTAAGTTACATAGTACCCTGCAATACTGATCTATAATGAACAAGCAATGAATATGCAATAGCAAACAAGCAAAAAAATATGCAAATACGTTTTCCAGGATGGGATAACTAAATTTTATGTGGTTGCATCTCTTCAGTACATCATAGGGAACTGGTTTGGATGAGTGAGACTAGTCAGGGAGTAACAGCTCTCCTCATAGAGAATTAATGCTGCTTTGTAAACATGTGGAGATTCATAGCCATTGACACTCCACTAGGGTATTTTGCAAAATACGCATATACATTTTTCAGGATGGGATAAGGAAAACCACACCTCTTTTAGCTACTTTGTAAGGCAGCTCCCTTTACATCAAGCATGGTTTTCTGGAGGCCTAATGACATAATGGGGGTCATTTACTAAGGGCCCGATTCGCGCTTTCCCGACGTGTTACCCCGAATATTTCCGATTTGCGGCGATTGTACCTGAATTGCCCCGGGATTTTGGCGCACGCGATCGGATTGTGGCGCATCGGCGCTGGCATGCACGCGACGGAAATCAGGGGCGTGGCCGAACAAAAACCCCACATATTCGGAAAAACCGCCGCATTTAAAAACCGAAAATGTGTCGCTTGGGAAGCGCTTACCTTCACCTGGTCCAGCTCGGTATATTCCGGCACGTTCAGATGATTTTTAGAGCAGCAGCACCACCTGGTGGACGGCGGAGGAACTACCTTCATAAATCCCATCCGGACCAGAATCCTGTTCAGAGAACGCGCCGCTGGATCGCGAATGGGCCGGGTAAGTAAATCTGCCCCAATGTGAAATTAAAACTAAACCAGTACATCTATTTCAGAAGGAACAGATTCCCAACTGTAGACAGAGATGTTTCGATGTGGTTGCATCTCTTCAGTACAATGTAGGGAACTGGTTTAGTTCTTGATCCACAAAAAATGCAATAAAAAATTATCAAAACTATATCTATACCAACACTGTACTTCTCTAACGTACAACATGTCCTGCAGAAAAAGCTCTTAACCAGCTCTATAGACCAAAAAATAAAATTGTTATGCCACTTGGAAGACGATAATGCAAAAATTAAAGATTTTACCCCACATTAGGTTTTATTCAACAAAATTAGTAAAATCTAAAAAAAAATAAAGAAATTTGGCATCACTATAATCGTACTAAGCCATAGAATAAAGATAATATATTAACTTGTGGTATACGGTAAATGGTTTTCGTTTTTTTTTTTTTTAATAAATAAATCCAAACCAAAATCACTTTGGTAACTTAAAGTGTTCAAAAGTTATAACAATATAAAGCACACATGTCAGATTACAAAAAGTGGGGCTGAGCCTTAAGGTACAAAATGGCTTCATCCTTAAAGGGATTGGTCACTCCAACATAAATGTGCCTTCATTGTCTTATATTCCCTAAATGTTCTCCAATTGATTCGTCATTTCTGCTGCTTCTTTTAGTGCTGGGCGCAGGCTCTCTGTTCACATTACAAGATCTTTGTTTACATTTCTCTGCACTGATAAATAGGAGGGACCTGTAGCAGGAGATGATGACTGATCCTGCTTCTCCCTTCCCCCCTCCCTGTGTATGTCAGTAAGATGGACTCACACTGGAGGCTGCCATTAGGATGGACTGAAGGAGTGAGAAACAGGAAGGTGAGTATATATGCAGAGGGCAGTAAGTGGAGAACAGGGACAAGCTGAAGCTCTGACAGGAAGCAAAGACACAGGTACTTATACAAGACATGTCTAATGGAACAGATTTATTGAAAAGTGGTCAACACATTTAAGGAGTTAAATGAGATAGGAGGTCTTTAAAAAGGCTGGACATGTTTTGATCATTCAGCAGTACATGAAGTATAAAAATATGTGTGGTCAGACATCTATTGTGGATTAAGGAAAGGCAACTGAAACTTTATAGGATTAGATTAGTAAATAACTAACCACAAGAAGTAGTACCACAAACTAACAGGAGCTGGAATTCTGTAAGGGAAAGATCACTGCCATATAACAGGGTCTCTTATGAAAAGCTGTGTGAAGGAGCAGACCATGCACTGCTTCAGCTTCTGGTTTGATATGTGCTCCTACTATGGGGTTTTTCTCCCACTTTTTAGGCTCTTACTCCTTTCTCTGCTTATCAAACCAGGAGCTGAAGCAGGGAAGTTTCTTCTCTGTCCAGATAGAGCTGCACAAAGCCTCTCATAAAAGCCCCTGTGATATAGCAGGGACAGGCTGTGTAACAGGGAAAGCAGATATCTGCATAGTTCAGGTCTGGGATACAGGTGCGTCAGGTGCGACTTAGCCATATTGCAGCCAATCCAGCAATATATCAGTGTCACATGGAATGCACCCTGACCTGAACTTTAAGTTCACAGGAGAAAGATAAGTATGCTCATGAGAGTGTATGATCACATGACCCTTTCAGCTCCTGCCATCTTCTGGACTGGAGCAATGAAGGTTTAGAGCTTTATCTATATATTATATTGTAGGACAGCAGCTGAGAAGGAAGAAGATGGTGTGTATATTACTCCTAGGTTACATTCTTAGATGTGGTAAAGGGTTAAATCACTGACCAGAATCTGAAGACATACCTACATAGCAAGTGCAGGTGGGAAAATGTTTTTTCAATCCAGACCTGCATACTGGACTGGGTACTGTGCGAGAGCTCTGGAAGGCTAGCCAGCCGTGTGTCACAACCCAATTGTGTATTCACTATGCTGCAGTATTAACTACTGAGGGAATTGCTAACTGTACAGGTAGTGCTTGTCTGTAAAGCTGTTTTTGGCTGCCAATAAAAGCCAGAAGGAAACCACATTTCTACTGTCTTTACTATGCTGTAAGCTGACCCCACAATATGTATTGGTTAGTTGTTTATTATTATGTGACCAATACATAATAAAAATTAACATAAAGTGGTCAACCTTTCTAAGGGTTGGACATAATGAAGTTGTTTCCTTTTTTTAACCTTGTAACTAGGAGAACACATAAGTTATAAGGCAACAGACCATATTATTGTTTACAACTCATTTACTGGAATATCAATTGAAAAGTGTAACTTTCAATATGATAATACTTATTCTTGTACAAAACATGCTTTAAAAAAAAAAAAACTCTGAATCTCAAGTGTACAGAGTTTTCCCAGTTATAACGATTCAGAGAGAATAACAAACATTGGCATCTATTGGAATTAATTGATGTAATCAGTCAATAATGTCATCATAAGAAGAAAAAATTTTTTTTCAGCTCACTGATCTCACCATGATGACTGTGCGGATTGCTGCTCTTAGACCAAAGAGGCTTGACTGGAACAGGAGTATACTTTATAGTACATCTTTTTTCCACCTATTATTGGTCAAAATGTATTGTAATTGAAAATCTTCTCTTTACCATTTTAACAAAAGCATGAATACATGATAATGTTTTTAATCCACACCTGGTGCGGAAAACAATTTCCTTTCTCCTGTTCCAATAATGTCATCAGCAATTTGTAATTCATGGAAATGATCAGAAACACAAAATAACAATATTCAAGGAAATTAGAAACCCACACTATAAAGAAAAGTGTTACATATACAGTTACAAGGCTTACAGGACAATTTAGTACATTAATGGAAATTGAATAGCTGTAGTATAATTGTTCATAGAATTAAGTTGGCAGTAAAGAAAAATATTTGGAAACAATGGGTACTTGTTTTTTTTTTTTACAAATTGTAATAATTGATGGAAGAGAGTATTGTAGTTACACCAAATAAAACAGAATTTTTACATAATTAATATGTTTCAAATGCATTTTCTTGTGCAGCTACTTCTAAAACCTTTGCTTTTCACAGTCAATTAAATTCAATGCATACTGTGCAGAGATAAAAAGAGAAATTGCACAAAATGATATGAATGATTTTTATGCACGCCTAAGTACTACTGCTAAGTATTCTACAAAAACAACCCTTCACATAGCTACATTGTATAGTTGAAAAAAATAATAAGTAAAGATAAAAAAAACTGTAGCTAAATTACTCAACACAGGTGGTTACACAAAGGTGACAGAAGAGATAAGGGGTTGATAGGTAAAGAACTATAAATTCAGATGTACCAGTGGTGTGGTCTACCATAGCTCAATAGAATTGATATGCTTTATCTGATACGCGAGGCAAAATAAGATAGACCCATATAGCATTAAAGTTGTCAAACTTGTAATTATGAATCGTTAGCCTGGACCTCCTGTATTCTAGTCTATATGTAACAAAACTTAGTAGTGGTCCAGTAGCCAGTAAAGGATTATAATATAGGCAGTTTGGGTGGTAACCTGGGGTCCATGTCCTCCCACCAAATTTTAGACTCAGAAGGAGTACACATGCAGGTTCTCTAATGGTCTTGAATCCGCAGATTGAAGTATAAAAAATAAGCAAACATAAGATTTGGTGTAGGGAGCTAATTAAACACAACCACTATAGCCCACAGAAGCCTCATAGGTGAGCAATTCAAAAAACCAGCAGTACAGATCTGAAGCCTGTTTATTCAGATCATATCGATCAGTAACAGACAAAAAGTAAATAACAGAATAAAAGTCCATCTGACGCGTTTCAGGTCACAGACCCTTTCTCAAAGAAGGGACAAGCATGATATTTTTACCACATCATTCAGTTGTCTTAAATACATATTGCATGTAAGGAGCAAAATACTTACACAACCTGTATGGTTGCGCTCCATGGCACCGTCTGTGAAGCTCACGCCTGTCTGTTACTGATCGATATGATCTGAAAAAACTGGCTTTAGATCTGTACTGCTGTTTTTTTTTTAATTGATCTCCTATGAGGCTTCTGTGGGCTATAGTTGTTATGTTTAAATAGCGCCCCCCGCCAACCCTTGTTTGCTTATTTTTTATACTATATTTGACCAGAACCTTTATGGTTACCGGTAATTTGAGTTGTGGGAGCTGCTTTGACCTTACACGCTAGCCATTACCTGATTGATTGGGACCAAGGATTCACATACCCCAGAATGGGGATATATGCATAAGCACAAATATCCACCAGGTGAGCACCTCTATTATATACTACTTCAGATATCTGGTTGCCAGACTATATTACTTTTCCAGTCGCTCCGCAGATTGAAAACAGACAGAAGGGATGCATCCTCCCTGCCCCATGAAGCTTGATTCTAGTACCAATTTGTAGGAAGTGAATACCAGACTTGTAGGCGCTATGATATTCATACAGCCAACAGCCAATGGCAGGCTTAATCCACCCCTGCCAGCAGCATATCCACATCTTGCTTTGCACCCACAATCATTTCATCTCCTATTAGAGAATCTGACAAGATGAGACAAAGTTATAATTTTACACAAATGTTAAAATTCTGTGGATATGTGTACAAAACTCAAACGACACAGCGATCAGTAAAAATATTTGAGTTGTAGTTAATTAAATAAAGAGATAAAGAGGAGGGGAGGTTTAACTCACTAGCAGTACATCAAACAGCATAATTACACTCTTCAAAACAATGAATAGACAATTACCACGTTCCTCAAAAATAAGACATTGGGGGTCATTTACTAAAGGTCCGAAACACATTTTTCCGATGGGTTATCCGAAAATTTCCAATTTGCGCTGATTTTCCCTGAATTGCCCCGGGATTTTGGCGCACACAATCGGATTGTGGCACATCGGAGCCGGCATGCACGCGACGGAAATCGGGGGGCGTGACTGTACAAAACCCTGCATTTAAAAAAAAAAGTGTTGCTTGACATGCGCTTACCTGCACCCACGATAGGACGGTGAACTTCAGTGCATTCAGTGCAGCAGAGACACCTGGTGGACGTCGGAGGAACTACCTTCGTGAATCCCGTCAGAACCCGAATCTTCCGCAGTGGATCGCGAATGGACCGGGTAAGTAAATCTGCCCCATTGTCTCATATTAATTTTTGCTCCTAAAGAGGCACTAGGTCTTTTCAGGGAATGTCTTTTTTTCCATGAAAAATAATTCACATTGTTGAACAGAAAATGAACATTTATTAATATCCAGTAGCCATGCCATCATAAGCATCAGCGTAACCATCTGAATTCCATCAAGAAAATCTTGTAGCTCTAATTCCATGTACAATAATCTAGGGTACATTTAACAAACACATTTTAAAAACCATCATGTTAATACATCATTTAAATAACATCTCAAACCTCCTTATAACTTTACAAACTGTGAAAACTATGATGAATTTCTCTTGATTTTTTTTAAAATCATTGTCCCCAAATATCTAATTTTTAGCGATTGCACTTTCCTTCAATGAGCCCTTCTTGATCAGGCAGCTGCTTTAACACATTTGCACCGCAGCATTCATTGGCTTTATCCTGTGAATTCTTCACCCGTGTCACAATATCTTGCAGTATCTAAAAGATCTGCTGATACTAATGTACAGCATGGGGGAGGGGGTGCTGCAGCAGTGACTTAGGTCTTATTTTCACGGGGTGTCTTATTTTGGGGGAAACAGAATTGCAAGCCATAAACCCAATTACACTGGAAGACAGAAAGGACTGAATTGCTAATGTCAGAAGAATCCAAAGCAATAATGGACATGCTAAAGATTCAAAATGGATTAACTTGGAAAACTTTAAACTTAAAAAGATTTATGCTGCATTCTTTTGGATGGTATTTGTATACATTACAAGAAAAATTAAAGGGCGCCTCTATGAAGTACAATTTGTTCTACTGAAAACTAGACTAGTTATGGCTGTATAAACAGGAAAATAAGCAAAAAAATGGATGTTTTTTGAAATATGTGGAGAGAAAAACAAAAACGCAAAAACAATAACTGTCAATAATTGGCAATATGCTGCCAATATTTATGCATCTTTTAGTTAAAAAAAATTGACATCTGCTGCTTTCTTAGCTGATAATTACATCAGGAAATTATTGTTAACTGAAACATTCAAATACTGAACGATAACCAGGTCTAGAAATAGACCCCTTAGTCTTCCCACCCGAAGACATCTAGTATTATGATGATTTGGTAACTAAGTGTAACAAAAAGTTTTCTGACAGCAACAGCTGCATTAGAAGCTGGCAGTCAATAACCATTACCTAAAGTATGAGTATTGCATTGCAGAGTGGCTTAGTGGTTAGCATACAGCCTTGCAGCGCTGGGGACCTGGTTTCAAGTCCCAGGGTCATCATCTGCAAAGAGTTTGTACGTTTCTCTCTGTGTTTGCGTGGGTTTCCTTCCACACTCCAAAACATACTGGTAGGTTGATTAAATTTTGAGTCCCATGGGGACAGGGACTGATTTGGTAAGCACTGTGTAATCTGTGTGCGCTATGTAAATAAAGGAAATATTCTTATTATGATGTAAACCATGCACTGTGGCTGTGAGCACATCTCAATTTTTTTTATTCTTGAGAGCCTAGAATTGACAGTGCATCTTGTGATATCTTTATTTCTGTGCCAATAACATTTTTTCACTGACATTCTAGAATCTGGGTTGATGCTTGTAGACCAGTTTATAAACTCTGTCCTTGAAATTTCATGCTGCGTTTCTGATGTCTGCATTGTTTCTCGGTCTCAGTAGGTTTTCTATAACACGAACAAAAGATTTTTTTTTCAATCTGAGTGACATTTAGCCTGAGGTACATATGAAATTTCTTTTTACCCTTTAGGGCCACATATGGGACATGCTTTTCCTTTTGTAACAGCGTTAACTATATTTTTATACAAAGCTTTAAAAAAATATATATTTTGGTATTCTTTTCATGTTTTATTTTTAACTTCAATGTATTAGAATATTTGTGTTTCTGCAATTTATATCAAATGTTTAAGTATTTAAGGTTCACTTTAGCATGTTTTATTTCACATTCCAAAGGTCTATAGGGTTGGGTGAGGGTTTAATAGGCATGGACTGCCAGTAAAAATGATGATATGACAATATAAATTAAAGGAAATCTATCACAGGGGTTAAAAATCTGACCAACTGCATACATTTATAAAAGATAATTGCTGGCTGATTGTTGGAAAAATATTTTTTTTATGAAAAATGCCTCCTCTTTCCTCATCACAGCAGAGGAGGAGAGGGTCACAGCAGACAGTGGGTGGATTACAAGCACTGCAGGGGATGTAGCCGGAGACTGGATGAACTCCGCTAATGCCTTCATTTACATAAAGTAAAAGTCCAACAATCAGCCAATGTTTATCTTTTCCAAAAGTATGCTGGCTGTTGGTGTTTTGTAAATGCTAAATTGATGTGGTAGATTTCCTTTAAGAAATGTAAAGATCAAGTGTAGATATGTAAAGTAGAGGGAATTTATCATCCCTTATACACAAGTTTTCTGGCACGCATTAGTAAATAAAATCGTAAATCCTGGCACATTTCCAGCTGAGAATTGTGACATTTTTCCCCTAAGCCACCCTCATACAAAGTGAGCAGGATAGCTAATACACCAGCCACCTCAAAAGAGTGCCAGAGCCTCAAACACTAACCGGAATAGGACAGTTTCTGATTTTTGTGGCTTAGGCATTTGACTTGCACACAACAGGTGGAGAATGGACAAAAACATCAGCAGCTTACGCATTATAAAAGTCTAGGAGAACATATAAACAGATGCAGATAGCTATTGCTCCCTTTACTTCCCCATTTGTCCCATAGCCTCTACTTCAAAACAAATATTATTACATGAAACTGGGCCATGTAGCAACTAGTGTGGTGCTCTATTTCAAAACGTTACAGTAATATCGAATACAATTCAGGAATATAGAAAGACACTCACCATTTTGTTGTATTTTTAAATTAAACCTCTTGTTCTCATTAACAAGGTAGAGGAAAGGTGCTGGTAGTGCTGTAAACAAACGACAGCTGTTTCACGTGTCCTGCGCTTTTTCTGTCTTGTTAAGCGTTAGAGATGAGCGAGCATTAAAATGCTCGGGTACTCGTTACTCGAGCCGAACATTTCCCGATGCTCGAGTGCTCGTTTCGAGTAACGAGCCCCATTGAAATCAATGGGAGACCCGAGCATTTTTAAGTAAAATTAAAAACTGAACGAGCACTGTTCAGTGCAGATGTTTTCACTAAAAGAACAGAGTGAAAGAGCACTGCAGAACAGATTGCAGATGTTCGCGAACATCTACGATCTGTTCCGGAGACACGCGTGCAGAACGATGTTCTCTGCAATAGTATTTGAAGAACAATATGTGTGAAGAACAACTTGCAGATGTTTGGAAACATCTGCAAGTTGTTCTTCACACATATTGTTCTTCAAATACTATTGCAGAGAACACCGTTCTGCACGCGTGTCTCCGGGACATCTGCGATCTGCTCCGGAGACACGGTGTTCTCCGCAATAGTATTTGAAGAACAATATGTGTAGAGAACAACTTGCAGATGTTGTCAAACATCTGCAAGTTGTTCTTCACACATATTGTTCTTCAAATACTATTGCACCGTGCAAGCGTTTCTCCGGAACATCTGCGATCTGCTCCGGAGACACGCGTGCAGAATGGTGTTCTCCGCAATAGTATTTGAAGAACAATATGTGTGAAGAACAACTTGCAGATGTTAGACAACATCTGCAAGTTGTTCTCTACACATATTGTTCTTCGAATACTATTGCGGAGAACACCGTTCTGCACGCGTGTCTCCGGAGCAGATCGCAGATCTTCGCGAACATCTGCAATCTATTCTGCACAGTGTTCTTTCACTGTGTTTTTCAATTAAATAATTAAATTAAATGTTTTAATTGTATTTTTTTACTGTTCTTTACTTTTTTTTTAAAATTAAATGCTCGTTATCGAGCAGGGCAAATACTCGTCCGAGCAACGAGCCGGTCCGAGTATGCTAATACTCGACCGAGCATTAAGCTCGGACGAGTATACTCGCTCATCACTATTAAGCGTGTCTGCCTGAAAATTGATTGGATACAGTCTCCCTGATAGGTATAATACATACCTAATATCCTCAAAACATATATTTCTCCTACCTTCCCCTATATAAGAGGTATCACTTATTGTAAAGGGGTACTTCTGGTTTGTGCTGCGCAACGTAAAGAGAAAAACGGCACCAGTAGCCATTCTTATGTCCCTAGAGTATAGTATGAATACAAAATTTTATCTAAACTGACCGATTGTAGGAAAATGGGGAAGGTCTTTCTAAAATACTTACAAAGCATCCTACATGCTTGTTTTAATTGTGGGGAATTATTTTGCTTGTGGGAGAGTTAGGAGGTCAGACTCACTTCATATGATGGAAATAAATAGTTCCAGGGATATCACATCCTTCAATAATCTTCAAGATATGAACATGCCTTCAATAATCCATCTCCTTTTTTGCACCTCCTGTCCAAGTTTTACCATAAGCTTGTAACCCTAGAGCCAGCATGTATCCTCTCCTGGGAACAAGAATTAGAGATTACAATCTCTGAAAGAGACATTTGCAAAATATTGGGCAATTCCCACTGCTTTTCTAAATGCATGAAATTCCAGGAAAACCCCTATAAGATTTTAATGAGGTGGCATTCCTATGCCACCTCATTAAAATCTTATAGGGGTTTTCCTGGAATTTCATTTTCCCAGTAGTCCTTCAATAGATGGGTCTAATACCACATAGCAAATGTTGGAAATGCAACATTAATGGAGACTCTTACCTTCGCATATTCTGGACATGGCCTCAGATAAAGCCATATTGGGAAAAAATTTCATGCACCATAATCAAACATTAAACGTTAACTCTAAACATTAAGCTCACTCCAGAATCCATGTTGCTATGGCTCCTGAATAAAACATGGACCCCCATGAAGAACCACCTTCCTACAATCATGGTCCAGGCAGCTAAGAAGCTAATACCATTACAATGGCTAAGCAACCCCCCCCCCCCCAACAGTAGAACAGTGGCTAGACAAAATGAACCAGATATTTAGATTGGAAGAAAATACTAGCTGGACAGATAGGGAACATGAATTCTTTATGAAGATCTGGGAAAACTGGATTAAGCTGACAGTACTGGAAAAGTAAAACTGGAAAAGCTGACATTACTCTCTTCTGTGGTGTAACTTAACATAATATAATACAACCAATTTTCCACCTACACCCATGCACAGGGCAACAGCCCTAACTTGAACTAACTAGACCCTTCTTTAAACCTACTATGCTTTGGAAAAATCACATGACGCTGACTCCTAGATTTCATCCTGATACCCACCCCACCCATCCCCTCCCCTCCCCATAACCTCTCCCGAAACCCCCCTCCCAATCTCCGCTCTTGTTGAGACCCCTGAGCCCACGCATGGTGGGTCGGAAGGAGGAGAATCTGTTCCCAGTCCCACTAAACTAGTATACCATACAAATGTTGAAATGTAAACCAAACAGTATGACTTAAGAGGACAGTATTGCTGCCAACAAATGTACATTATTCCATTTAAAAAAAAAAATAAATAAAGCTCTCTTGAAAATAAAATTAGAAAAAAAATCTGTCTCCTTCATAGTAAGGGAAAGCTTTACTAAAAATGCAGGCGTACAGTACAATATGTACATACAATACAGTATGTGGTGTATATAACCTGACATGCATTGCCCAATTCTTTTTAAGGCCAATGATCTGCAAAAGAAATAGATGGTCAACAGTATTTGATATGTCACTACTCTGTAGGTATAATATATATATATACATACACACACACACACCGGTATATATATTTATATTGTTTTGATTCCTGTATGCATAGATCTGACCTAGAAGGATATTCTACAACTGGTGGCATTTATTGCTTTGGTTAACAATGGATGGTTATGTATGATAACTTCAATGTTGTATTTGATGTGTAGATGACATCAGATATCGCAAGTATGTTGAAAAAAGGCTTTTGACTTAGGGTTACATGTGCAAATGTTATCTCTAGACTTACCTAATCAGTAGAAATCAAGAATAAGGTTGCAGTTGACTACATGTTGTTACTGTCTGCATGAACAGTTTCATAACATCGCAGGTCACATTACATTTATCAAATTCACATAACCTAGAAGGGGTTCTGAAGGGCATTCAAAATCAATGTTAATAAACTTCCCTTAAATAATCGAACTCTTAAGTCTCAATTACCCTCAGCCGTATATACGTCTGACCAGGGGACCCAAAATGGAAACATCCCCACCTCCTGAGATCCTTGCTCCCAGAATTCACCATATCTCTCTGTAAGTAAACTATTTGGGGGACTGGACACCTCCATCGTGTCAGCTCACCCCTCTCAACACCTCCTTTTGCCCCCGAGAACCCCTCCTAACTCATGCCAGGACACCGTGTGGAATTACCTAACACACTGCTGTCCTGCCACACCCCTAAGGCTTTCTCCACTCCTTCCTGTATAACCAGCAACCATAAGTCAAGACCTACATTGGTCAAATGAATGCCATCCTCCTGCAAATAAACACCTTGCCCTTCTTCCAACTCCGGGTGCCGCACCACAATGGTTCCTGGATATAAACCGACCTATCGTCTTGTTGACCCATACAGACTCCTCACCTTCAGTGCCTGCCCCCACTTAACCCTCGCCAGAATAGGGGAACACACCAACAACAAACCTGGAAATGAGACTAACAGCCACAAAATATCCAATTTGATATCCTGCATCAAGGACCAAGAGGCCCTTACCCCCATGTTGGTCCTTCCAGCATGAATTACTACTACATCCGGAGGTCTGAAGAATTGGGGTGGCAATATACTAAGCCCACTTTCTCCAATGCTTTCCGAAAAATCTGAAAAAAATCGAAACCTAAACAAATACCCTCCAGCTGCATACACCAGCAGCGGACCCACACCCCCTGGTCGAACCACCATAAACTCAGAAAAACACCTTACCAGGCATACCGTCACCTCTGGACAAGCAGCTAAACATAATAATTTTCCACGCCCCAACTGATTTGTCTTAGAATGCCATATGGAACATTCCAAACCCCCCTTCCCTCCCAGTGGCCTCCATGCAGGGATGGCACCAGCACTGGGCATACCCGGGCAAGTGCAGGAGCCCAGGGCTCCTGGGAGGAACACATAAGGCTGTAAATAAGTAATGCATAGGTGGTCATGGGGACTGTTTATAAAATAACCATGAGAGGGCTGTTTGGTATGATAAGCTTTGGAATATTTTAGGAACAGTAGACTGTTTTATATGAATTTTTAATGCCGCCACTTGAGTTTACTGCAAAGGGGCCTACTGAGGCTCTGTCACCCAGGGTCCTACTGAAACCTGGAGCTGACCCTGCCACCACGTGCAACACCAATAGCCCATCCAACCTCTTTCTGCTGGGAGCCACCAGCTCAGAGATTCTAAATGTGAATCTCTGTGAATAAGTGAAAAGACTAATGTAAACAGACATATCTCATACTCTGACCAGCATATTGTTCCCAACACTCCCACCAAACGCAACAACAGCGAAAAAGACAACAGTTTACGTGCGTCCCTTACTATTCTCAACTGCCTAAACCACCGCAACGCCTGTCGTACTGTGAATAACTTAGTGAAATCCTGCAATCTCCACAGCTTAAACCAAAAAGCTACTTCTGACAACCTCTGCGCCACCTCCGATTTACCATAATTAAATGCCATCCACATCAATAAACAGGACTCCCAATCACTAACCACCTCTACTAGGCCCAATGACTGAACTCACATCTCCCAATCACTCCATACCACAAGGTATGCTTCCCATGTAGACACACACATTGGCCTCTGTATGAGAGCCCACCCTGCCATCAAACCAGCTGCCATAGATATACCGGACACAACTTCCCCTCCTCGTGTGCTTCTGGAGCCACTTCCTGAAACCTCTCTTACTGGAAATGAGAAATGGCATCTGCTATCACATTGTGCACACCAGGAACATGCAATTAACACAGGCCCCTAAGAACTAATTGCCTCAACAATTTCATAACCGGCATAGAATTGGCTTTTAGAGTTAATGGCCCACACTACCCCCAAATTATCACAACAAAAACCAACTTTCCAATCCAGCAAGCAATCCCCCCATATTTCAGTAGCTGATACTTTGTGGAACAATTCCAACAATGCCAGATTCGACACCAGACCCTCCCTCTCTCTCCATTCTGTTGGCCAGTGCCCTATTGCCCCTGAAAATAGATTTCAAAACCACAAGACCCCGTCACATTCGTAAACAGCTCTAGATCCTCACTCGAGACTGGCCCTGCCTGCACCACCGACCGCCCACTGTATTGCTGCAAGAAGACATCCCAAAACTTCAGATAGTCTCACAACTCTGCTGCAAGCGTCACAAAATGATCTGGCCTGCGTACCCCTGCGGTTGCCATAGCCAACCGCCTGCAAAAAATCCTGCCCATAGACATGATCCGACAGGCAAAGTTCAACCGACCCAGCAGAGATTGCAAATCATGGAGACGAACCTTCCATTATCTTCAGGCTTTTTACATTGCCTCCCACATCTCTACCACCTTCTGGTGCACTGTAAGCAGACAAAAAGCTCCCTCCACATCTGTCTTGGCCATTAGTGCTCCCTTCCCATAATCTCTGACCCAATGCAGTGCTGCTATCCCGTCATTTACTGAAGAACCCAGTGGGTACCACAAATGGTGCCTGAGCCAAAATGTATTCTGCTCCTTCTTGGGGACTACCCCTAATGGCGAAACCCTCAGCCCAGAATAGGAGAAACTTTAAACAGTCCTGCAACTTGTCCAGAATGGCTAAAGCAGAAACCAGATTAGGCTTCCGTACTTCCCCTTTCAAATTGCACGGGATGCAAAATCTCACATCAATCCCCTCATGTAAAACGCGCACCACCTACCTTTTTGGGTACTCCCTGAGACATGGAAGCATCCTTGTTAGCTTTACTGGCGTCTCCACTCTTCTGCTCAAACTCCCCAAGTCTGCCCCGTCCCTTCTTAAAACAGTGGGATAGACTATGTGCTCCTCTGCACCCTGAGCAATCCTGGTGGTACCGGCAGTCTGTGCCAAACTTACAGATCCCCTCATTAAATTACAGACAACAGCCCTTTCCCAAAGAGGTAATTCAGGAGGGGGTTGTACTATATCCCCTTGGGAATTTTTGAAAGGAATGCCCCACACGCAGCTCCAAAATCAATTGGATGCATAAATTTATGTCCTTATTATCCCATTTCAATGCACCACCCATTTGGATGCACCGCCTTACACTGAAAAAATTGTTTGTCGTAGAGAAGCCATGAAATCTAGGTAATAAAGAAAGCCCATACAGTTTTCTGGTGCCAACTCCCCGATTACCGCCACCAGAATCGCAAAAGCCTGTAGTCAATTCGATAAAGTCCATGGTATGAGACGATACCAATGACGTTCCTCCTCCTCCTTCTTGCTCTCTTCCAGCTTAAGTCTTTCTAACTTAAATTTTTCTAACGGAAGCAGTGAGAAAACCCCCTTCCAAATCTGCTCCCACACTTCCGGCTTAAAATGATCCCCCAGCAGACCCCCATAACACACATAAACCTCTCCCTTTGCCCCATCCACACACCATCTACCAGTTCACCCGCCACCACCAGTGCCTGCACCATTAGTGGTGGCGACGCCACAGCCGCTGTCTTGACCTCAGGCCATTCATTGCAGTACCACAGACAACTTGGACTTGCTGTGGTAGTTCCACAGGTGCGACTAGCCTGTTGTGGCAGCCAAGGTCGAGGTACCTTAGGGGGAGACCGTCTCGGGGATAGGTCCAGGCACTAGGTCAGGGCGGGCGGCAGAGATGCAGGACACGGGAACACAAAGGAACGCTGGGGACACAGGAAAGCAAGATACACAGGAATGCAGGATACACAGGAACACAGGATAATTGCTAGGGAGCCTTTTCTAAGGCTGTGAGGCGCAAAGATCCGGCAGGGAATGCAGGAAGTGGCCGGCTTTTATAAAATTCCTGGAAGTGGCCAGCACCAATTAGTGGTGTGCTGCCCTTTGAAATCTTTGAGCGCTTTTATGATATGACACTCCTGGTGCTAGCTCCTCTATGTGCTTCCTGGTTCTTGCGCCCCCTGCAGCCTTTGAGATGCTCCTATACACATAACTGACAGGCTGAATAATGATGTGACACTCATGGTGCTGGCTCCTCTATGTACTTTCTGGTTCTGGCGGCCATGCCCCCTGCTGCCTTAGTGTACGAGAGATACAGAAGCATCCACGTGTAAAGCAGAACACAGCATGTCAGGCACTTGTGTAGCTGAAGTCTGTGTCTCTCACATGTGTATTAGGAGGAGAACATGTCAGCAGATAAAGCACAGACATGAGCAGGGGGAAGAGAGGGGACGGGTAACAGTTGACATCCCTTAGCAACGCCCCCTGCTCCTCTACAGCCAATCCCGACTGTTGGGAGTTATTCATATATTTGAAAAGGTCACATGTTTCCAGCCCCTTCCAATTGGCAACTGCCTAGTCACACAGCAGATGCTAATGAAAGGTACAATATGACATATCTTTTTTTCTTTAAAACCTATTTTTTTTTTATACAAAAACACTTTGGCAGTGTATGTACTATGCTCTGTGGGGACTGGGGGAGTGCTAAAAATGGGTCTACTGATGACAGGTTCCCTTTAAAGTACCAGTGCCATTATGCAAATAACAAAGAAGATGTTTTTATAACTTTAAAGCAGTCGTAAGAGTGTGATGGAATTTGAAATAATTATTTTTTACTTCCAAAGCTAAACTTAAAAGCCTTTGCCGTCTGAATATATTGAACCACTTTTTCCCAGTGCATTTTCTTCTTCTCTGTATTATCAACTGTGAACAGATGGAAGTTAAATCTTGAATAAGAAAACTTATTACAAAATCAAACTACAAGATATGTACTGTATGTGTAATTTCTCTGTCTGAATCTGGTTGCATTAAGATCTTGCGGCTGATAGTAAGGGGACAGACTCATAATATAAGCTCTTGCATACTAGTAGACTTTCGTTTAAGGAAAAACAGTCATTACACAACTAGGACAAATTTTTAACCCTACCATACCCATCTTTACAGATTGACTCTTTAACACATTCTAATTGGTGATAGAGTGTTACGATAATGCAAATTTTATAGAATTGCTAAAAGCTTGTATAAGGTTAGCACATGGCATTAGAAAAACTATTAATGATGAAATATTTCAGTTAAGATAATAATTTAGAATTGAGCAGATACATTATAGTCAAATGTGGTAGTAGCAAGAAGGTAGGAATAATGTTTAATCAGTTATGCTGTGCCCACCCACCCTGAAGTGTTGGAGTTATGTTTTCTGCCACATATTGGCATGAAGGTACACTTCCAGAGTCCTTCTAGAATGGCGAGCTGGACAGGTCCTTAGGAAATGCTAGTTCCAGTTAGCCTCCTAATCCTAGGAGTTGTACCTATTAATAAATGCAGTCTCTGAACTTTAGGATTAACCCCTTAGTGACGCTGTCTGAAAAGGCTCTAGTGACCGGGCATTTTTAGATTTAAAATTTCATAAGCACCGGATTGAGGGCTATAACTTTTTTTTTTTCACGCTACCTTAATTTTTTTGCTGTGTTTTTTTAGGGACACATAGAGTTAGGGGGTAAAAGTGGAAAAAAGGCATTTTTTTGTAATTTATAGACCTTTTTTTTTAATTTTCAATTTAACTCAAAATGAACATTGTTAAGGAATTCCCTATTTTGTTTCGGTCATTTTAATATATAATATGCATAGTCTATGGCATTGCTTTTTATAGTGTAGAGGGGGATTCTTTTTATTATATGGGGAAATGTCACTGTAATTCTATGAATATTTATTAATAGTTTGTGTGTGTTTTTACTTTATATGTTTTTTTTCTTTCTTTTTTTTTTAACAAGTTTTCCCCTGTAACTGAGGCTCTTATAGATAGATCAGTTACAGGGGAAAACTTGAAAATGACTGTCACTGGGAATTCTGATCAGAGCTGTACTGAGTCTAATTAGACCCAGCAGCTCCTTTTAACCCCTTTAGACCCTGCGGTCAAGCAGAAGCGATGCTGTGAGGAGCGGAGAAGTGAGAAGCGGTAATGCCGCATCTCCCTTCTTCCTAGCGTCTCTGACCCCCGGAGACTGGTTCCTGCTGGCCTGGGAGTAGTAGAAAACTACAGTGACATCTAAAGAAGCCCTTGAAAATCCCCAGACCTGAAAGTTTATAAACATTCCCTCTGGTTGGATTGCAGGGTCTTTGTTTTTGGGGTTACTCTCAGATGTAAGCTTCTAAATTTTATTTCCACAACCAACCAATCCACTGCTTCATGGGAGTCTGCAGAGAGGAATGTTTATAGCCTGTTACCAGCAGCTAAGTTGGATTGTGTGCCATTAAAGAGACTGAATGCCAGAGACTGGGATTTTGTTCAAGATTTCTGTCTCCATGTGCAATCCCTGACCTGCTGCTAATACTATGGGGCAGATTTACTTACCCGGCCCATTCGCGATCCAGCGGCGTGTTCTCTGAACAGGATTCGGGTCCAGACGGGATTTATGAAGGTAGTTCCTCCGCCGTCCACCAGGTGGCGCTGCTGTGCTGAAAATCATCTGAGCTGGACCAGGTGAAGGTAAGCGCTTCCCAAGCGACACATTTTCGGTTTTTAAATGCGGCGGTTTTTCCGAATATGTCGGGTTTTCGTTCGGCCACGCCCCCCGATTTCCGGCACGTGCATGCCGGTGCTGATGCGCCACAATCAGATCGCGTGCGCCAAAATCCCGGGGCAATTCAGGAACAATCGGCACAAATCGGAAATATTCGGGTAACACGTCGGGAAAACGCGAATCGGGCCCTTAGTAAATGACCCCCTATGTGCCTCTACTTTACCATTTCCCCAGGGATCTATTACAATACACACAGGGAGTGCCCCGGGGGGATCACTTCACCACACTGCAGCCTCTCCCTATTCTTGCATCTCCTCGCTGGCCCTGATATGGGTGAACTATTGTTTTTAGACCATTCTGCTCCATTATTTAAAATCCTCTTTAAAGGGAACCTGTCACCAGGGACCTCATTTTCACTAAAGAAAGGATGCAGAAGCCCATTACAGCTGCTTTGCAAATATTTATTTCTGCCTTTTCTAAGTATTTGCTTTACAATATACACTCACCGGCCACTTTATTAGGTACACCATGCTAGTAACGGGTTGGACCCCCTTTTACCTTCAGAACTGCCTCAATTCTTCGTGGCATAGATTCAACAAGGTGCTGGAAGCATTCCTCAGAGATTTTGGTCCATATTGACATGATGGCATCACACAGTTGCCGCAGATTTGTCGGCTGCACATCCATGATGCAAATCTCCCGTTCCACCACATCCCAAAGATGCTCCATTGGATTGAGATCTGGTGACTGTGGAGGCCATTTGAGTACAGTGAACTCATTGTCATGTTCAAGAAATCAGTCTGAGATGATTCCAGCTTTATGACATGGCACATTATCCTGCTGAAAGTAGCCATCAGATGTTGGGTACATTGTGGTCATAAAGGGATGGACATGGTCAGCAACAATACTCAGGTAGGCTGTGGCGTTGCAACGATGCTCAATTGGTACCAAGGGGCCCAAAGAGTGCCAAGAAAATATTCCCCACACCATGACACCACCACCACCAGCCTGAACCGTTGATACAAGGCAGGATGGATCCATGCTTTCATGTTGTTGACGCCAAATTCTGACCCTATCATCCGAATGTCGCAGCAGAAATCGAGGCTCATTAGACCAGGCAACATTTTTCCAATCTTCTACTGTCCAATTTCGATGAGCTTGTGCAAATTGTAGCCTCCGTTTCCTGTTCTTATCTGAAAGGAGTGGCACCCGGTGTGGTCTTCTGCTGCTGTAGCCAATCTGCCTCAAAGTTCGACGTACTGTGCGTTCAGAGATGCTCTTCTGCCTACCTTGGTTGTAACGGGTGGCGATTTGAGTCACTGTTGCCTTCTATCAGCTCAAACCAGTCTGCCCATTCTCTTCTGACCTCTGGCATCAACAAGGCATTTCCGCCCACAGAACTGCCACTCACTGTTTTTTTTTCTTTTTCGGACCATTCTCGGTAAACTCTAGAGATGGTTGTGCGTGAAAATCCCAGTAGATCAGCAGTTTCTGAAATACTCAGACCAGCCCTTCTGGCACCAACAACCATGCCACGTTCAAAGGCACTCAAATCACCTTTCTTCCCCATACTGATGCTCGGTTTGAACTGCAGGAGATTGTCTTGACCATGTCTACATGCCTAAATGCACTGAGTTGCCGCCATGTGATTGGCTGATTAGAAATTAAGTGTTAACGAGCAGTTGGACAGGTGTACCTAATAAAGTGGCCGGTGAGTGTAATTGTGTGTTTAAACTTGCATGGCTTCCGGACAAAATCCAAGTCACAGGGGTTAACTTTGGATTGGATGCATTTAAAAAAACAACACGTGACTTATCTGTGCTGCAAACTCCTCAGCTCTCAGTCTCCACCTTTGTGCTCCTGTACAGCTCATTCATCCACCTGCAATGTCAGTTCACCATGCTGTGAGATCTGTGAAGAAGCGGGAGGGAGGATCTGTACAGGAACAAGGGGGTTAAAAGCTGAAGAGTTTGCAGCACAGACAGGTCACATGTTTTTTGAAATGCATCCAATCCTAACCAAAACCAATCCTCGGGACTTAACAGAGGATTCTATCAGGGTGTACGGTAAGTTAAAACACACAATTACATTGTAACGCAAATGCTTAGAAAAGGCAGAAAGGCATATTTGCAATGCAGGAGTCATGGGCTTTTACAACCTGTCTTTAGTAAAAAGGAAGTTCCTGGTGACAGGTTCCTTTTAATGCCATTATACACTATATACATGACTTCAGCATTTTTGTGAAAATGACTTCAAGTGAATGAAGGTGAGCAGGAATACCAGCTCATATTGACGAAAATCTATTCATATTAAAAACCTTTCCCTACTATCACACCAAAAAGACTTAAAGCCCCTTAATCATGACATAAATATTTTTATTTGGAAAGCAAAAATGGATAGCATAGCTCTAAAAATAATATTGTATAATTGTATTATTTAGATTATTGAGATGATTATAAATTACAAATAACTAAACATACAATTTAGCATTTATCTTTCGATATTTGAAAGAGTAGCTGAATGTCAGCAAGAAAATATAGGGAATAGAACAAAAAATGTGCTGAAAAACTCACTCTGCTTATACTCGAGTCAAAAAAAAGAAATTCAGTGCCCCCTGCAGGTTCATACGATGTCACAGACAGTCCCATGCAAGCTGGCACAAAGCTCTGCACGGCTCCAGATAGGCCAGCATTGAGGTCAGTCCCAAGGCACTGCTCCTGCCCCCTCTCCTACAACCAAGAAGCAGATTCCAATAAGCAGGATGCCGCTAGCCATGGCGGAAAGGGCTCGGGAGGACTTCTAATGCCTCGTGTATGAGCATTTTGAATGAACATACAGCCCTGCTAGGCAGCTGCAACTGTTTCCCTGCACATTGATTCTGCCCACAAAGAACTTGGTTACTGTCCATAAATAGTAAGTGCAGACATGTGTAAAGTTTGTGCTTACATTTTATTGACATACATCGCAGGTCCGTGCAATGTCACAGGCTCTGACTTCACAATGTCACAGGCTCTTGACTGGGTCTGGATGTACAATGGGGCAGTGAGCTGGCTGAATAATGGGGCAGGAGCTGGTTATATACTGGGGCAGGTGGCTGGCTATATACTTGGGCAGGTGGCTGGCTATATACTGGGGCAGGTGGCTGGCTATATACTGGTGCAGGGGGCTGGCTATATACTGGTGCAGGGGGCTGACTTATGCTGCTTTTGGTCATGTGGATTCTGGGAAACAAAATACAATCTGAAAACATTCCGAATAAAATGAACATTACAAATTGGTGGCACATACCATTTTATACATGTAAGATTCCATAGTAAACAATTTTTTTGTCTAAGATCAGGACTACGAGCATACAAAACATAGATATGTATGGGTATGTTGGGTGGGGGCTGTGGTAATTAGTGGTTATTCATTTTGGTTTATCTTAAGTTATTGCTAGGTGTGAATGGGGCTGGACCAGCAGGTAAGTTAAGTATATATTAGATATTATGTTTGGTTTGTGTTATGCATTGTTATGTTTTTTTACTTTTATATAAAATAAAAGATCTACAGAGTTTCTAAGGCATTGTCTCTTTTTTAGGTAAATAGCTATTTTTTCCTCTTTCAGTAATTTATCTCAAAGATTTGTGTACTTGTATCTGCTGGCAGAAAAAAAATGAAGTATATTAATCAGATTGATTAGATCTCATCTGAAATACTATCTTTTGTGATAAATAGTTCGATTGGACTTATTCATCAATGCTGAAAATACCTTAAAGCATCATGAATCAATGCAAACATATAATCATTGAAGGTCTGCATTATTATACTTTACAACACTTTAACAAGTTTAGCCGAAAAAGTCCTTCACTGCCAAAGGCTTTGGACAACGCGCAATGATTATTTCATCTTTATGCTAAATTAGAAAAATTGTAAAAAGGAAACAAAACATATTGTTGTATGGCTGGTGACTCTATATTGTTTGGTACAGTGCTAACTCATGTCAACTGATCATAAACGTTACGACATGAGATGGCTTTGATAGTCAAATCCCACCAAAATGATGTTCCACCTACAATTGCCCCTGAAGACTATTATCTTCTAAATGACTTTCATGGGGTTTGCTCTGATCCACTTGTTTGTAGCACTAAAGGCTTAGTACTGCACTGAGAAACCTGCCCTTGATTAACTGTGTTGGTAAAGACGTAAACCCTAGAGATCACAGCACGACTGTGAAAAATTGATTTATGTTCCAGGATTGAAGCTAAACTAAGGGCACGCCTGTGTGAGATCTCACAGCACAGACCTTCCGCCAGGGGCAGACTGACCATTAATTCCAACGGGGGAAATCCCGGTGGGCTGACCCATCTGAGCGATCTATTGCCGCTCAGTGCAGGAGAATCTGACATAAAGGGGATCATTTACTCACCCGGCAGCTGGATCTCACCGAAAGTGCATTGTCCGCCTATAATGCACTCTGCCGCGATTCACCAAGATCATGCGCCCGATATCCTGCATGTGTCGGTTCCCTGCTCAGGACCGACAGAGTTTGCCATCTTCTTAGTGGTGCATGTAAGTGCTAGGACTTGAAACACAATTTGAAAGTTAAATCCCGCGCTCAGTCTGAAATCAATTGGATCGTCCGACACCTGTTGGAGGTAACCAGGAGTCCATTGGCCCCTCTTGAGACTGCCGCCTCGCACCTAAGACTTTGCAAAATGCAATATCCAGTCCTTGACAGAACTTACACAAAAGGAGACGATTATTTGAGTCCAGCCAACCAAAATTGATTTTAATTAACATGGAGTCAAAGAAAACCCTTGGATTTAACATATCCAGTCCACCCTCTCTCCTCTGCAGGTAGGTGGCCTCTCTTTTGACTGGGTTCAACCTGTTCCACCATAAAATTTGAAAGAATAGGCTAAAGAGCCTAGTGGAAAAAGATTCTAGCATAGGAAAGACAACAGAGATCTACAGGAAGACAGGGACCAGGTAAGTCTTCAGCAGAGTTCTCTGTAGGTCAGCCTCCAGTTCTACCACCGCTGAACCTTTGCATTTTAGGTTTCCAATTTTCCTTCCCAATTTAGCTTGGTATTATCTTCCCTCCCGAATTTGACCCCAAGGATTTTAATATTGTTGGGGGCCTTGGCAAATTGTGGCAAATCAAAGCCAAGAGCAGAACTCAAAGTCCAAAGAGCTTGACTCATCTCAAGGTTAACCAGAGACCCGGAAACCTTGGAGTAACTTCTGATGGCTGTAGATAACATCTCCACCTCACGAGGCTCAGATATTACAACAGTCACATCATCCACGTAGGTGACTACCTTCAAAGGCAATCAATGGGGGACGAGCACCCCCTGAAAACTACATCCCTGCAGTGAACGTAGAAAAAAGTCTATGTCTAACATATAAAGCAGTAGATTCAGGGGGCAGCCTTGTCTCACCCCTGCCTTTACTTCAAAAGTGTCACCTGGCACCATTGATAAGGGGAAAATTCTTCGCCTCTCGATACAAAGTACTTATCAAATCTATAAATTGGCCCGGAATAAGGTACTTTGACAAAGGGGCCCACAGAAAATAATGGTGAACCCTTTCAAATGCTTTATCCTGGTATATACTCACAACTAGAGATGGGCGAATTTTTCAAAGATTCAATTCGCTAAGCTTGCAGAATTTTCTGACAGAATTTGATTCGACCCGAATTAAATCATGATGAATCAGGTTAAAAAAACAGGTATTTCCTAGCTGCAGAGAGCCTGTAGGGTGTTGTGTTGAGCATGGTTTGGTCTTCAAACAATGCTATGTTTTAGAATGACACACACATGTCAGCCGCCACTCTTAGAATCGCTTCACTCATTCATTCCATGGCACTTACAGGGGCCAACTTCACCAAATAAGTGAAGCGGGAATGCAGTCTGACAAGGTAACATCTGTGCCAGCTCGAAAGGACTGAGCTGAAGGCCAAATCCCACTATAGCATTAAAGATTGCACTCTTTTTACACTGACAAGAGATGATTCCATAGATTATGATAGAACCTGTTCTGTTAAACACTGATACATGTAAACCCCTCCCCCCAAAAATTGTGGCGAGAGTGTTGGCAGTAATTTTGCATTGACATCACTGATCATTTTGACCTTCTTTTCATCCGTCAGTGTCCATCAGTATTGCTAGAGCCAAAATTAAACAGGAGTTGATCCAAAACAGAGATGACAAGTAAATGGAATATTTGCATGTCTTCTGTGTTCTGTAGCCACTCCTGCTTTTGGCTATCAATCCGGAGGCTTTTCATTCCTTCTGACAGTTGAAATGAAGGTGGAAACTAAACATAGTGGCAACGTCATAGAGTGATGGAGAGTGTTCCAGGGAGACAGCAGTTAGTTGGCAGCAGCATGAGTAGGCCACCGAGTGGCACAATGACAAATTATGGAGGTGGCGGAAACATGGTAGGCCACAAAGCGGCACAATGACAGAGCTTGGAGGTGGGGACAGTGGCGACAGTGGCAGCAGCAGGAGGCCACAAAGTGGTACAATGATAAGAGTGTTCTGTATCCACTCTTGCTTTTGGCTATCAATCCTGAAGAGGAACATAGTGGCAACGTCATAAAGTGGTGGAGGGTGAAAACAACATTATGGAGATCACAGGGTGTTCCAGGGAGACAGCGGTCAGTTGGCGGAAGCATGAGTAGGCTGCAGAGTGGCACAATGACAAAGTGCGGAGGTGGCGGCAGCAGCAGGATGTCAGAAAGAGACACTGTGACAGAGTGTGGAGGTGGGTGACAATTCCAGTCCCTGGTAAAGATTATAAGAGGCAAATGGAGCAACTGGAAGCAGATGTGTGGTATCAAGCGGGTGGCAGCATCAGAACAGAGGCAGGTAGTTAGAAACCATACTAATTTCTCAACGTTTAGGGGAGGAGTCATGGCTGATCTAATCTGATGCACAAGGCATTGGTGTGTCGAAATCCTGGCCGATCCACGGCTCTCTCTCCACATTATGGGTGGAAAAGCGTGTTTCTCCTTGGGGCAACGATGGGTGCATGGACCATTCCTCCATGGTGCAGCACGAACACCATGTTCCGCCTATTGTCTGTCACCATGATTTCTATTTGCAGTTGTCGCTGAGAAAGCCACACATTGATTTCTTCTTGCAGGACGCCAAGCAGTTCCTCCCCTGTGTGACTTTGTTTGCCCAGGCAAACTAGTTGTAGAACTGCATGACACTTCATCCTCTCCACATGTGTTATGATGGAGCAGCACTTAGACTTGTGGAGGATGAGGTGGTGATGGAGAAGGAGTTGGACATTGGTGGAGGAGCGGCAGTTTGACAACGTGTAGGAGAAAGCGGTGTCAACTGTTTAAGTTGGTGATGTGGCTGGGCTGGAAGCCCCGTGGTGCATAAAGGACATGTACTTGCCCTGACTGTAGTTACAGCTCCACACATCCGCCCAGCCGTGCACCTTGGAAACCGATAAGCTCAAGGACTGGCCCAACTTCTGTTCTACATAATTGCGAACGGCTGGTACTGCCTTCTTGGAAAATAAATTTCGGCTTGGAACTCTCCACCTCGGTTCAGCACAAGCCATTAGTTCCCTGAAGGGTGCATAGTCCACAACTTGGAGAGGGACTTAAGCACCAACAACTTGGACAGGAGCACGGTCAGCTTCTGCACCTTAGGATGGCTGGATGGTTGTCTCTTTGTAATCGCCACATTCAACGACTGCTGGAGCCTTGCGTAGCGAGGAGCAGGAGCATCTGGTCCGGGAGATGATGTCAAAGACAAACAGCTCCCTTCAGCAGAGATGCTGGAGCCTTGACTGGCTGAAATGGCATGTGTGCCACTAGGCGCTGCTGCTGTTGCTGCGGGGGAAGGATGGACCACCACATCTGAGACACGTTTCTCCCAAGCCATTGGATGGTGACGCTGCATGTGTTGACGCAGAGCCGTGGTGCCAACGTTAGCTCTCTGGCCACGCTTCACTTTCTGCCTGCTTATTCTACATATACACACGCTCGGCTCCTCTGGTGTCTTAACAAAAACTGCCACACCGCCGAGATGTTGATTTTACCAATAACACTTTGCACTACTAACGCTGCTGCCTCGGCAACCACTGTGCCACTGCTTACTTGGACCTATGAAGCTGGTTTTGTACCCCAAGGCTGTTTGGCTCCCATCCTCGCACTGCTGCCACCCTGCTGACTCACGGCCACAGTATCGACTTGCTGCCTGCTTCGCTCCCGATTTTTGTTTCCAGATGGTTTAGAGGGACCTGATCTCCTCCTTGACATCCTCCCACAGTCAGACATGTTGTCATAGAAATTCTGTCACCGGAGATGGTCCTGAAAAAGGGAGTGGACACAGTTCTGGGAATACACATTATTCAGAATGCAATTGATCCTTCATATTCCTTGACCGTTATTAGAGTGTTTAGTGGCTCCTAGGAAAAACAACAAGGCCAGATGGTCAGAATATGGGACCACAACGGTATCTGGCTTGGATATAGGGACAAACATGAACTTATCTCAGCAGTTAGTCTCTCTAAACCAAGGAAATTTATCCCAAAACCTGTCCAGACTAGACATAAGCTTAAAGCTGACATCATATCCTTGTCTGTCTGGTAGATGTCATCTGGTGTGAAACCCATCTGGCATCACAGGAGATCCCTCACCCCAAAACCCCTATATGGGAGATCTTCCTTGGTACCTTGGTTTTTTAAGCGCACAACATTCCACCTCTTAAATGCCTACCCGGTGTGGTGTGTACTGGAGGTAATGGAGGGAGCGCCGTGGCTCCTGGTGTTTTTAGGAGGTACCTGATGGGGCTCACTCTGAGTATTGGGGGGGGACATTCTGAACTAGAGGGACCTGACTCACCTCGGGGGCTTGATTCCAGTGGGGGGGGGGGGGGAGGCACACACATTATTCTCCACAACCCCCTGCCTCCTATCCACCTCTTTGTTGTCCTGCACATCTCAGATGGACTGAGGGTCCCCTCCATCCCCCAACCCCTCAGGAACATCATGATGTCCACCAATGTCCCTAGTCTCTATTCCAGCAGTAGAATGATCCTGGGTAACCACATTACCCTGACACATAGGTAAATGCCCACTATCCTGCTGTGGTGTAGTGCCTTCTGGGACTTTTGGTGCCTGTGCATGCTCCTACTGAGGAACGACTACAGACCTTTGCAGCCGCCATTTTCCCTTATTTCCCTCTTGAAATACAAAACTTGAAGCTGGACATAGATGTAACATTCTTTCTCTCTACTTGTTTTGCAAACGTTCCTTGTTCCTATAGGACTCAGACAGTGACCCCATCTTCTCCAGGACACAGTACATCTCCCCCACCACCTCTGCCAACTCTTTGCTTACTGAGTGCAACTTGGAGTCATATAGTTCACTTCTTTCAGTGTGCACAGTTTTTAGTGAGTACAGACAATCAATTTACATCTGCAGCATTTGTTTATAGCGACTCAGCTCCCCCATTCTTCTTACCAGGCCCAGGATCTCGTCTGTCAACTGCAGCTCAGATGGTCTCCTTCACCTTTGCTTTGCTGATCTTTGTAGTTCTCCGGGCTGTGTCTCCTTCTGCTTCCCATTCCCAGGCTTGCTGCTTGCAATGGAGTTTGCAGGGACACTTTTTGGCTTCACAGCAAATCTGGTGCAGCCTGGACAGGCCATGCTGGACACCATGGGGCACCCATCCCTGTGTGTTCCCCAAGGTGCATTGTCCAAAGAGAATGCTTCCGTGATTCCCTTACATCATGCGCCCAATATCCTGCAAGTGTCGTTCCCTGCTCAGGTCTGCTGGAGTTCACCATCTTCTTCCTGATGTATTTAAGTGCACAATATAAGACACAATTTAAATGATAAATCCTGTGCTTAATCAGAATCAGTCGGATCGTCCAACTCCACCCCCCCCAAGCCGGTGCGGATGTGCCAAAATCCGATCGCCCCTGCTAAACGGCACAAATAGGAAATCTTCAGAATATCCGACGATAGTGCGGTTACCCTTAGTAAATGAGCCCAGATGTCTCTCTGCTGCAGGTTTTCTTGCAGTGTTGGTCTCTCTAGAGATGGTCTTCTCTGCCTGGGTCTGGGAGTGGGGGGCTGTGTACCTGCTGCTTGTCTCAAGCTCTGCTTCACCTGGGCTCCTCCATGCTGGGCTGGCTTGGAACGTGCTTCATTCTTTGCTCACTCACATTCTTTACATCAACTTTCTTCTCAACGTCACTGCCATTCAGTTGATTCTCTTGTTGACTGATAACTTTGGGATTTGCATCCACCTTTAGAACTGCTTGGGGGTTTTCTCCCGTTGTAGGCCTGGAAGCCTGGCCCTTGCTTGGGGAGCTTCCCCACCCAGGATGGCCCCGCCCTGGGCTAGCTCCAAACATTAGAAGTCTCAGGAGCTCAACTCAAATACAACCTCACCTTTAGGAGGCAAGATTATAGTAGTTATATTCTTGTACATAGGGGGCAGTATTATAGTAGTTATATACTTGTATATAGGGGGCAGAATTAGAATAGTTATATTCTTGTACATAGGGTGAAGTATTATAGTATGTTATTCAATAGAAATGTCAGTCCGAGCTCTACCTCTTCCACAAAGGGCTCACAGACTTGGCGTTGTGTCTAGACTTTTAAATATCAAATGTGAGTTTTTACTGCATGTTTTTGAGTTCATTTTAATTAAAATATGCTATTTCTTACTGAAATTACCTGCACTATGTCCACCTAAACCCTTCTTGTGTCCTGGAACATTGGTGACCAGAGTAATTATCGGCATAAAGGCACAAGGTGAAGGAGGAGAAATGCTGGTGTGAACATAGGGTTATTTTAATCCTCATTATTCCCGAGTAATTTTGGAAACAGGAACATCTCTGAAATATGTATTAACGTTATCCTTGATAAAGGTGAAGGATTGTGGAAGAGGTTGAACTCGGACTGACTTTTCTACTGAATAACGTTTATATGGAGAAAAGTGGGACTTTCTCTAATTCTTAAGTCAGAAGCTCATTCATTTCCAGACCAGCTGCATGCTCTGTCTTAATTTATGGAACATTGCAGTATTATAGAAGTTGTATTTCTGTGAAGGGGCCGAATTTCAGTATATTCAGTATTAAGTTCTCTTCTTTTAATAGTGGTATACAAGCAGTCCCAGATGTACGTCATTCCAACGTATGAATAGTTACGAATGGGGAGCTCACCAGTACAGAAAGTCTGCAGGAATCTTCTGCAAATGTGATCCCTGTTTGGAAGCTTAACTCTCATCCAGCGCTTGCTGAACATGCTGCAAGTGGCTGCTAGGGGAGACTGCAGATATGTAAGGCTTTTCTTTTTTGTAGTACAGGCAGATTCCGTGCTCTCTCTTTCTGCAAGCGACCACCATGTGCAATTGCAGGTATAAGAATGTGGATTCCAGCTCAACACCCCATAACTTGCCTGCTGTGTCGGATCCGGCACGGGCCACCTCACTGCCAAGGTATATGGAAATCCAGAACAATATTCACGGTCCAGCCAGGTTCCACGACAACAGTAAATTTTATTCAGGTTACATCATAACCACTACATGAAACTGTACATAAACGTCATTGAAGTTGACGTTTATGTACAGTTTCATGGAGTGGTTATGATGTAACCTGAATAAAATTTACTGTTGTCATGGAACCTGGCTGGACTGTGAATATTGTTCTGCAATTGCAGGTATACAAGGATGCTTGTGATGGCAAGCCTGCACTGTTTTGCTTACTAACAAAGGCAGTGGCTTCAGCGCTCTACCCTCCATTATTGCCATACGATAGAACAGATATCCAAGGATGTTTGACCTTGGTTACCCAAGGCGCAGGCAGTGGTTTCATCGTCCGACGGCTACCCCCCGATTTTTGTCGCACACAATCATGTGCACCAAAAAACCCTTTTAAATCCCTGTGGCGCAAAATGGAAATCGTTGGGATATCTGGCTAAAGTGCTGTCCGCGGGGCCAATAGTAAATGAGCCCCATTGTTTGAATTAAGTCAATCTACCAACAATGTGACTCCACCCACATCACATGACCTGTCTTCTTCATTTGACTCTACCTGCAACTTAGGGCCACTCGTAGAATTTTTTCCAGGGCCTCTTTAGTTTCCCTGTCCACCCCTGTCCTCCCCTTACCTCAAGTCAGAGTTGTAGCAGGCAGGAACTTGAATGTGGTGATCAAATGGTACACTTAAACCATGTAACAATTATTGGAAGAGAACAGCCCCCTCAGTCGGCCAACTAAATTATTAGAGGAATAGGTGGACTGAAGTACAAAAGACAGATTATTAATCTTTGAGTTCGGAAAAAGCTTGGACATATATGAAGGTTTCTTAAGACAAAAACTATAGAATTACTGTTGGACCAAGTATATTTTTCACCTTAGCTATTATCATACTATGAATATTAATATAAAAAAGGTTTAATAATCCTATTTACCTACAGTACTTCATTATTTCATAAAGACAAAGAAAATGAAAAGAAGGGAATGTTGGAACATGAAGTACACAAATAATTTTTTCTCTCTTTTGTCTCAAATCTTAATTATTCCCCCCATTTCCTGTTTATGGTAGGATAAAATCCCCACCCCCTTCTAAAACTGTGATGGGCCCTCAATAGAGTTGAGTGGACCCACACAACCCGAGCATATTGCCAGATTGGAAACCATGCAGCAAATCCTGCTCCTACCTCCTACCTAATGGCCATAACTGTGACACTCCTGGCCAATCACACCCATGGCTAGTACAGTAGGTAAGGGTATCAATTTGCCAGATTGGCTGCACAGCCACCGTATCTGGCAATATATCTGGGTTACCGTGGTACACACCCAAACCCTGGACCCAAACTTAAAAAGGTGCTCTAGCCTTCAGGTTAAAATGGAATAGGCAAACTTTTGTTACAGATTTATGTAGATAATTAACCTTTGACAACATGTATTAATAACTTAAGCATAAATTATGCAACAGACAAAGGTATATGCTTCTACTGTACATCTACAACAGTTAATTTTACACTGGGAGAAATGGCATGGTGATAATTCACCGGGCTCTGGAGAAGACCTCCCACTGCTGACTTGTTAATTGGAAGAAATGTAGCAAAATAAAGCTCCACTTTTTCCAGTACTCCCAATTTATTTTAAATACCTGTGAGGATAGTTTGACATTTACTTGCAAAACAAGTAAGATACTTGACTATTTTCTCTACCTCATTAAGAAACAAGAAACAAGAAACAGGATCTCAGTGCTTTGCTTTCTCTCCAGTCCCATATTAACCTGAGGCCTAGACAATTGGAAAATCTTAAAACCCAACATCAGAAACCTCTTGCTAATGATACATTTCTACAATCTCCAGGTTAGAACAAAATACTTCAATCAATTCGGCTAGGCTCATTTTTAATAATATTTAGACAAAGTCTCTAAAGATCTAATTACATGAATTGTACATCAGATTGACGAATGCCAACATAAATAAACATAATTGCAGACTTTGGGTTTCCTTTCAGGAATGATAACCTGATCATACAGTACTTTTTATGGAGTTTATTTAAATATTGTTTCAGGCAGAAAAATACTCATTATGGAGAAAATAGTTCTCCTATTCACATGTAAGGAATTTGTAAGGAATTTTCATGCTACAAATGTTTGTGGGATTATATCAAATGTTATTAACCTTTTTCAAATGTATGGATCATACATCTTATATTTAATGATATGATGTGATAGTAAAGGGCCAAGAGATGTACAGCAATGCTATGAATATTATAAACTAGCATCGTGTGTATATGTGATAGTGTGACAAGAAGGCACAATATCAATTGATAGATTTAATTGTATGTTTAAGATCTATCTATATCCATCCATGTATGGAAAGTCACCCATTTTGCTCATTGTTCTCTGGTTTACAGTTAAACAATGACGATAATTCCCTGTAGCTCTATCTTAGATTGGTCCATTGTAAAAAACACTAAACTAGTCTATGACAGATTCATCAGAAAATTAGTTCCCCATTTCCTTAGGGGCATGACCAAACATAGACTATAGCCTTCTGCATGGGGTATACTTGTTAATGGGTGCACAATTTTAAAGGTACACAACATTTTTACTCACACAAGCTCAAAACATTAACAATCCAATTGAAAACTGTACCACAGAGCATGTTGCCATGGTTTTGGAAGCCTTGAAGCTGTAATAAAGGTCTTATATTTTCTTATATAATGAAAAGAACTCTAATTGTGCACTTTTTGTAATATATGTTTCTTTACACAATACTCTGTAGTCTCACATTGCTGCACTTACTCCTATTATTCTGATTTCGATTTTTCTTGTGCCTTCTTGATTTTGTCACCTTGTCACTATCATTAAGATGGCAATAAATCCTTAGTGTGTCAAATTTAACAATGTCAAGAAGCAGGCCAGGTTTAACATTTTTTTAATCCAATAACCACTAGCTGTTGTCTGTAAGTGTAAAGGAACATTATTTGTGGGATATACGGTGGTCAGCAAGGCTTTCTTGCAGTACTGGGGTCCTGGGTTCAATTTCAGACCTATATCTGAATGGAGTTTCCTTGTGAATCCAGTATAAAGTAGTGAAGAAATGACGGCCAGTTGCCAATTGTCCGATGGAACATCCATGCCCTATGGCTGATGTTTGAATAAAGAAGATTAACTTAGTATGTGCCACCTCTTTATATCTTTACTACTTTATGTTCACAGTCTTGATAATCGGTGGCTGAGCACCACTATTCTCTTAACAAGAAGCCCTAAGTATCCTTATGAATCCACTGAATTTGTGGAATTTATTAAAAAATCTTTGTTCATTCTGATTTGTTACTCCAATGCATGCTTGATATTGTGGGTTGAGTGCTTACGGGATACTGCATTCACTGACTTTCCTGCTCTAGCACAAAACCAGAGGTTAGCAAAGTCCAAGCAAAAGTCACAACAACATGTTGTGCAATGTCTGTGCAGTAGCAAGTCACATATAAAAGGGAGTAGTCAGGAAACTATCCCGCTTGTTGGTCACTAGACTTCAGATCTAACAGTATTCACAAATAGGACGATTTTACCAATATTTGGGGACATTCCTTTAGACTGAAGGTGATTTTATACCTGGTAAATGAGCTACTGAGAAGCAGGTGTACAAACAGTGTTTTAACTCAGGTCTTACTCTTTGTCCAGCACTAAGATGCAAACTGCAAACTGTACACAAAAACTTACATGGTGAGTTTTGAGTCCTATGCATCTTAAATTGCATTACAAATCTAAGCTGTTGTCTTCCTGGTGTTGTAAAATGTGGACAGTATGTTCAGTAAAAACATCAACCAACATGGATTAAAATAAATCTTTGAGTAGCATCTTAATAAAAATGATAAATTTTATGGTTTATTTTGTGTTTATTGACATTTTATTTGTGAACCAACCTTTGCCATTCAGCTCCAGCTTAGAGCAGAATATAACAATGAGTATACACTCACCGGTCCAACTGCTCGTTAACACTTAATTTCTAATCAGCCAATCACATGGCGGCCACTCAGTGCATTTAGGCATGTAGACATGGTCAAGACAATCTCCTGCAGTTCAAACCGAGCATCAGTATGGGGAAGAAAGGTGATTTGAGTGCCTTTGAACGTGGCATGGTTGTTGGTGCCAGAAGGGCTGGTCCGAGTATTTCAGAAACTGCTGATCTACTGGGATTTTCATGCACAACCATCTCTAGGGTTTACAGAGAATGGTCCGAAAAAGAAAAAACATCCAGTGAGCAGCATTTCTGTGGGCGGAAATGCCTTGTTGACGCCAGAGGTCAGAGGAGAATGGGCAGACTGGTTCGAGCTGATAGAAAGGCAACAGTGACTCAAATCGCCACCCGTTACAACCAAGGTAGGCAGAAGAGCATCTCTGAACGCACAGTACGTCGAACTTTGAGGCAGATGGGCTACAGCAGCAGAAGACCACACCAGGTGCCACTCCTTTCAGCTAAGAACAGGAAACTGAGGCTACAATTTGCACAAGCTCATCGAAATTGGACAGTAGAAGACTGGAAAAACGTTGCCTGGTCTGATGAGTCTCGATTTCTGCTGCGACATTCGGATGGTAGGATCAGAATTTGGCGTCAACAACATGAAAGCATGGATCCATCCTGCCTTGTATCAACGGTTCAGGCTGATGGTGGTGGTGTCATGTTGTGGGGAATATTTTCTTGGCACTCTTTGGGCCCCTTGGTACCAGTTGAGCATCGTTGCAATGCCACAGCCTACCTGAGTATTGTTGCTGACCATGTCCATCCCTTTATGACCACAATGTACCCAACATCTGATGGCTACTTTCAGCAGGATAATGCGCCATGTCATAAAGCTGGAATCATCTCAGACTGGTTTCTTGAACATGACAATGAGTTCACTGTACTCACATGGCCTCCACAGTCACCAGATCTCAATCCAATAGAGCATCTTTGGGATGTGGTGGAACGGGAGATTCGCATCATGGATGTGCAGCCTACAAATCTGCGGCAACTGTGTGATGCCATCATGTCAATATGGATCAAAATCTCTGAGGAATGCTTCCAGCACCTTGTTGAATCTATGCCACGAAGAATTGAGGCAGTTCTGAAGGTAAAAGGGGGTCCAACCCGTTACTAGCATGGTGTACCTAATAAAGTGGCCGGTGAGTGTATATGGTACTGTAAAATTTCATGGTGGTATATATATTTTTTTTTTAAGATCAGTGCACACTAAATTCAAAACTTTTCCTACATGTTAAAAACAGCATTGCCCAAATTGTAATTGATGGACTATCCATACCTGTCAGCTTTTCAAGCCCAGGGGCCCCTCACTAGGCTCCATTCACACATCTGTGTGAGCAAAGATCGGCTATGAACTGCCAGTCGGGTGGAGAAGGATGGTGTGTTGCAAATATGGGCACTTATAGGACCCTCCCTGTATTTTGCAGTTCACCCAGGTAGATAAAGTCTGCTCACCATGCCCGTGCACCTCTATGCCATATACAGGCTTGTGAATGGAGCCTAAATGCCTTCAAGAACATCAACTTTTGTTTATATAGGTTATTTTTTTCTGATGCCAGATAACCGTTTCCTAATTTCAACATATCAATTAAAGTATTATAATATGCTTTTAAAATGTAATGTCAAATACGGTAAGTGACCACAAAAGGACCTGATCATATTAAATCAGATAATCTCACCATACTTATTTCTGTTAATTTCTATTAAACTCATGTAGCAAGTCTACTTTACAACTTGTATATTACTATTTATTTTGCTACTGCTATATGGAAACACCTTACACCGTCTTCCCTGAGTGGTTTCCATACAAATATATAATGTTTAGGCCATATTATATACAAAACATTTATCAAGAGTAGAGTAGCTGATGGTCAGAGCTGGTGATCTTATGCATTAAATTGAAGTTATACTAAAGATGTGACTGTTTTAAAGTCAATCCTTTAAAACATACTACACTGATCACGTTTCACTGCCCACACTCATCAAATTTTAATTGAACACTTGACCTTATTAACTTAATGATACTCAACTGGCTTGTAAAATTGTAGCAGTAGCACTAATGACAGTCGCCTCTTGTTGGCTGAGTGATTTTGATAAAAGATGGTTGCAGTCTTAGGTTAGATTGATTAACAAATGGGCAGAGAAAAAAAATCAGAAGCCAACATAATTGCAGAGATGTCTGTGACCACCAGGGGATATTTCTATGTCAAATATATGTTTCCTTTTTATGGTGTCCAAATCTGGGGTGCGTCTTATAGTCTGAAAAATATGTTTTATCCATGTTAAAAAAAATATACATTTTTTTCAGTAAAAATTTCATTCCTTTAGAAAGCACAATGTACTGGTTTCACATAATTTTTTTTTAAATATAGCAGTGATTCAAACTTTGTAGTAATCATAACTATGCATTAAGCCGTATTCACTTGAAGCAAAGCACATTGGGGAAAAAAAAACATAGAAAAGAAGGAAAATGTGTTTTGCTTTGTCAATTATTGTTAACCCCTTAACGCTCTGCGCCGTAGCTCTACGGCGCAGAGGTATAAGGAGTGTATGAATAGGGCTCAGGGCTGAGTCCTCTTTATACAAAGGTGGGGGTTTTTGCATTTTGCAGAAAACCCCCACCGCTAATAACCGCGGTCGGTGCTTGCACCAACCGCGGCTATTAACCCTGTCATTGCCACCGGCAAAGTCGCCGGCGGCGTTTAAAAGACAGCGGCGCGCGGGCGCCTCCATCTTTTTTACGATCGTCATCGGGGGGCAGCGATCGGTTGCCATGGTAGCCACGGGTCTGCTTTTGACACAAGGCTACATGGCTTCTGGAGATTCGTTACAATGAGCCAATGGCTCATTGTAATGAATGACCTGCAAAAATGCCATATATTGCAATATATGGTATTGCAGTATATGGTAGGAGCGATCTGACCGTCTAGGGTTAATGTACCCTAGATGGTCTAAGAAATAGTGGAAAAAAATAAAAATAAAAGTATAAAAAAATAAAAAAAATTAATAAAATATTAAAAATTCAAATCACCCCCCTTTCCCTAGAACTGATATAAAACATAATAAACAGTAAAAATCACAAACATATTAGGTATCGCTGCATCCCAAAATGCCCTATCAAAATATATAAACGGTTACGGCCGGCGGTGACCTCTGAGGCAGGAAATGGCGCCCAAATGTCCAAAATGCGACTTTTACACCTTTTTACATCACATAAAAAATTAAATAAAAAATGATCAAAATGTCGCACAGACCTCAAAATGGTCGTCTCATTTCGCAAAAAATGACACCTCACACATCTCCGTGCACTAAAGTATGAAAAAGTTATTAGCGTCAGAAGATGGCAAAAAAATGTTTTTCTTTTTTGTACACATTCGTTTAATTTTTGAAAATGTATTAAAACACAATAAAACCTATATAAATTTGGTATCACCACGATCGCACCAAAGCAAAGAATAAAGCTGAGGTGTTATTTTTAGTGCACATTCAAAGTAAAAAAAACTGAGCCCACAAGAACATGACTTTCTTTTTTTAAATTTTTCCACATTTGGAATTTTTTTTCAGCTTCGCAGTACATGGCATTACGGGAAAGTAAAATTTGTTACGCACAAAAAAAGCCCTCACACCGGTCTTCACAAGTAAAAATGAAAAAGTTATGGATTTTTGAAGTTGGAGAGCAAGAAATGAGCGGAAAAACCCTGCGTCCTTAAGGGGTTAATGGGAATAGGCAAAACACATTTATAGAAGTGTGAATCTATTAAATTTTCAGGCACGTAATCCATTGCGATTTGCTTCTCACCAATCTTTTATATATGATAAGAGAAGTCTTACAGATTTGTGTGAATGTTCATTTATTATACTGGACTATAGACAGTTTCCATTATTGTCCATTAGCACTATATTCATTTACGAGACGATACAAGATATTTTTAAAATTTTAAAAAAAAACATATACTAGAGAACTATAAGGGTTTATATTCCAATATTCTCACAATTAAAGCAACATTGATTCAGTAATTATTGCAAGCTCATCCTAACTTAATAGATGCACAAACTTAACAATTGAACAAATGATCCTGAAGTGGCAGACTATGTTTTCATCACTTCAGGTTTATCCCCTGATGAAAAAAGCAGCTTTATACCATCTCTGGAAACGTGTTGGGATACACTTCAGGAACTTACTAGGGTCACCTTGATACAGTTCTGGGACTGCTCATGGAAGGGCAGGAGCTACTAGAGTTACCATTTAGGGTCTATAAATATAAGGGAAAAAAAGGGTTTTGTGCACAAAAAACCTTCTCGCAGATTATCTGCCTGGACAGACAATCTCCTTGAAGCAATCTGTTGAACAGCCAAAAATCAGAAGATAGGAAGCCATTGTCTTATCTTTAAAAAGTTTGTATTTGAAATCCATTAAAAAAACAAGCAAGCATTTAGGGTCTAGCTTATCCATAATGGTGTGATAGGGAAAGTCATTACGATTTGTAACAGCAACTTTGCACCACCCAGTGGGGGTTTATTTCTATATTTCAAACTACCTGTATCTTTGATCATTTGGTTCACCTATGTATTTTGAAACAATATTTCAGTGTTTGGGGCTAGTTTTTTGGTTTTATAAATATTGAAAAATAAATATATAAAAGATCAAGCTTCTACCTGCGAAAAGACAGGGATTGTGGATTTTTCTTTACAGTAAGTATGTTCCAATAGTACTTTTCAGTGCTTCAAATAAAACAATAAATGAGCTACGACCGTCTCTTTCTTTAGCCCTTGAACATCTTGTTGATCCCTGTTCACACGATCTCCAAAAGAAATGCTGCGATACTTCAGATCAAATTTCCTCAATGTGTTCTTCTGTCACAAAAGGATATACTGAGGGAGACAGATCTCAATGGTAAAAGTAGTAAAATATTTACTATACAAAACAAGTGTTAAAAAGCGCTTTAAATCACAAAAAGCCATCAGACATCGTTGCCCAACTCTAGGTTTCGCAGCACGGCTTATTTAGTGAAGTTGAGCTTTCAACAATTATCAAGTAAAGGTAAACATTTTGACCTTCTACAAATTAGAAACCTTTGATATTTACTTTTATGGTTTGTGTCATAAATTATGGATTATGAGTTCCCTTCTTATGATAGAGGCTAAGTAAAAGTCACCTTTGCCATATAAGATAACGTAATTAGCACCTGGGCCATAGGGCAACAGATACCACCCCCCTCTGTGATTTCCTTTATTTTCTTATCCCCCCTTCTCAAAAGAATTGGTAACTGGTTTCCTCTGTCCCTTAGAAGTGTAAATTGGTTTCCTGGGTCCCATGAATTGTAGAATTGGTGTCTCCAAAACCCAGATGGTGTCTTAAAATGGCTACCTAAGAACATGAAAAAATTATACTTCAAAGAAAACATAGTCAAAAAGCAAATATTTCAATTTCTGGTCAAAGGATCTGGATCAGAATCCCCTAATAGTCCTGGGGTGTCAAGCCTGGGGGCCAAGAACATGGCTATTAGACAATTTGGCCAACATTTCATAACGGTGTTTGGCATTTTTATATTTGTTAATTCATGCTGGTAAATGTGATGGGCATGTCTTCTTATCAGGGGACTCTTGGGAAAAGATATAACATATTAGAAATATGTCCATGAATTTCACCATGATTCAGGTGTGGCCACACCCCTCTCACATGAGAGGGCGGATCAGGTGTTTAGTTTAAAGTCACATGCCACCATTGAATTCTTGTTGTCTATGGTGAATGCATTAAGCTTGTAGGACTTCCAGATTTTTCATCATTTTTCTCCACCGCTGAACTCTATGGCAATCCAATTAGTAAGAGGTCTGTATTTTCTTTTATTTCATCTCTTTTTATTTTACCCTTTTATGTTAGAAATGTTTGTTATTTAATAGTTAAATTAATATTTAACTATTAATATACTAAATTAATTAAATTAATTAACTAAATTAATTAACCCCTAGGGGACACAGCCTATTTTGGCCTTAAGGACGCGGCCCCATTCTTCAAATCTGACCTGTGTCACTATAAGTGGTTATAGCTTTGGAACGCTATGAGATATCCAGGGGATTTTTATATTGTTTTCTCGTGACACATTGTACTTCAAATTAGTTTAAAAATTTGGATGATATCTTTTGTGTTTAGTTATGAAAAAAAACAAAATTTGGAAAAAATTTGGAAAAATTCTTTATTTTCAACGTTCTAAATTCTCTACTTTTGATGCAGATAGTCATAGCTCCCAAATAAATTCATAACTTACATTTCCCAAATGTCTGCTTTATGTTGGCATGGTTTTTTAAGATTCCACGTATTTTACTAGAATGTTATGAGGCTCAGAATTTAGGTATCATTTTTCACATTTTTTGTAAAATCACCAAAACCCGCATTTAGATGGACCTGCTCAACTTCTAATTGACACTGAGAGGCCTAAATAATAGTGAGACTCGTAAATTACCCCATTGTGGAAACTACACACCTCAACGTATGAAAAACCACTTTTAAGAAGTTTGTTAACGCTTTACGTGTTTTATAGGGGTTAAAACAAAATGGAGGTGCAGTCTGCAAATTGTAATATTTTTTCACAATACACCCATTTTGGGTGGAAAATTAAACATTTACAATGGATTAAATGAAAAAATGCTCCACAACGTTTGATACCCAATTCCTCCCGAGTGCACGGATACCCCATATGTTGTGGTAACCTGCTGTATGGGCGCACGGCCGGGCATAGAAGGGAAGGAGGCGCCATCCAGAGCAGATTTTCTATGTCACATTGTACAGGCTATAATTTTTTTCTTTTTTTTAATGTGGACCTATAGGGGCTTATTTCTTTTGCCACATGAGATGCACTTTTCTGGTACGTAATTTGGGGGAATCTATAGGCTAATTGGTGAGATTTTATTAACTCTTTGTTGGTGGAGGAAATGAAAATCATCACTTTTCAGGAAGATTTTTATGGGTTTTTTTTTTTGCCCGTTTACCATACCATAAAAATAGTATATTATTTTTATTCTATGGGTCGCCACGATTACAAAAAGACCTCATTTATATAGATTTTTTATTTTTTTCCCATTTTTACTGCATAAAAAGTAATTTGGCAAAAATGTTGTTAATTTTAGCATCACCGTCTTTCATATGCATAACTTTTTTATTTTTTGCCTCACAAATCTGTTTAAGGGCTTATTTTTTGCGAGGAGGATTGTTCTTTTTAGTGGTCTTATTTTAGAGTGCATAACATTTTTTAAATCCCTTTTTAGAGCATTTTTATAGGGTATTAATTGAAAATGATCTTTTTTCTGGAGCTTTTTTTTGTTTTGTTTTTTACGGGGTTCGCTTTGCGGATCTAATAATGATTCTGTTTTATTATGCAGATTGTTACGGACGCAGGGATACCAAATATGTGGGGTTTTGTGTATTTTATTCAATTGTACTGAATAAAAACCAATTTGGAGAAAATCTTGTTCATTTTAGCATCACCATCTTTTCATATGCATAACTTTTTTATTTTTCGGCTGACAAATCTGGTTAGGGGCTTATTTTTTGCGAGAAGAGTTGTTCTTTTTAGTCGGCTTATTTTGGAGTGCATAACATTTTTTTAATTACTTTTTAGAGCATTTTTTGATAGGGTATAATTAAAAATTATCTTTTTTCGGAACGTTTTTGCGGTTTTTTTTCTACGGCGTGTACCGTGCGGGTCCAGTAACGATTCTGTTTTATTATACAGATTGTTACGGACGCGGCAATACCAAATATGCGGGGTTTTTTGTGTTTTTGTGTTTTTTATACTTTATTAAGTGTTTTTATGGGAAAGTGACATTTTAGGGGCTTATATTTTTATGTATTTATTTTTTATTTATTATAATGTGTAGTGTTAACTGTTTTTGCATAATTTTACTTCTACATACTTGAACTTAAACCAGTGATGCTCTGATCACTGGTTTAAGTTCAATACACTGCTCTACAATACTATTTTATTGTAGAGCAGTGTAAACTGTCTGAGCAAGCTTGCGCATGCTCAGACAGTTTACAGCCAGACCCGGAAGGGGTCTGGCTGCCATGGAGACCGGGCAGCTCCGGGGCACATGCCAGTCCTCGGAGCTGCCCGGAAGAGGATCGGATCCCCCGGTAAGCGGCACGGGGGATCCGATCCACAGCAGGAACACCCTTACACGCCGCGGTCATGCTTGACCGCGGCGTGTAAGGGGTTAACACCCGCGATCGGAGCCGGCTCCGATCGCGGGTGTTAGCGCAGGCTGTCAGCTGTACTAGACAGCTGACAGCCGCTGCTTCTGGCACCGGCTCCGTTCGTGAGCCGGTGCCAGAAGCAGGACGTTATAGAACGTCCCCGTGCGCTAAGCATCTAGCCCCGGGGACGTACTATAACGTCCTGGTGCGCCTAGGGGTTAACTATTAATATATTAATAGTTTAATAGTTAAATAGTTACTTTTTGTAACTATTAAACATTATGCCTATTTTACTTATTAAATAGTCCTTTAATATGTTTTTCCTTGTGCTCTATACATTACATGTTATGAACATATTTGTGAAACACTTGATTTTTTAAACACTTGATTCAATAATACAAGATATGTTGTTTTTCTATTCTAATTGAGAATATTGAAGTACTTAGAAGGTTTCAACTACATGTTTTGATCACAAATGCTACAAAATAAAAATGTGTGTGACCATTCCCCAGGGCTTCTTTTAGATGGCAACATTTTGTTTCAGTATTTTCCTAAGTAAGCCAGTATTTTTTTGTAAGCCAAAACCAGGAATAGAAATAGAAATAAATCGAAGGAAAAGATCAGCAGCTCTTCTTTATTCATATTTCACTCCTTTTTTGGTTTACAAATACTAATATAAATTCAGTCTATAGGCCAATAGATTACAGAAACAGAGTCTCCTCTCTACTTCTCTGCAGTGAAAGACCATTCACACAATATCCTTCTACAAAAAAATCAATAGTTAAAAGGGGTTGTTTGAGATGTACCTTATATACTCGAGTATAAGCCTAGTTTTTCAGCACAAAAAATGTGCTGAAAAACCCAAACTCGACTTATACTCGAGTCAAAAAAATAAATATATCTAAACTCACCTTTCCGGTGACCCCCGTATATCTTCTGTGCGATCTGTCTGGCAGCGGCGGCAGGCTATATACACTGGGGCAGGGTCTGGCAGGCTATATACACTGGGGCAGGGTCTGGCAGGCTATATACACTGGGGCAGGGGCTGGCTGGCTATATACACTGGGGCAGGGGCTGGCTGGCTATATACACTGGGGCAGAGCCTGGCTGGCTATATACTGGGGAGGCTGTGACCAATGCATTTCCCACCCTCGGCTTATACTCGAATCAATAGGTTTTCCCAGTATTTTGTGGTAAAATTAGGGGCCTCGGCTTATACTCGGGTCGGCTTATACTCGAGTATATATGGTATATTTTTTTCTGACATTTCTTTTTTTGCTATCATTTGCTATATATACTCGAGTATAAGGCGAGTTTTTCAGCACTAATAATGTGCCCTGAGCAGGTCCTCTTCTTCCTTCGATGCTCCGGCTTCGGGTCCCCTGTGTGGTGCCGTCACACGCACCATGATGTCATCCGCTTGCTGAGTGCACTATTGTGTGCACCACCATAGGCATACACTATCATGTCAGCAAGCGGCTGATGTCATGGTGAATGCGATGACACAGCGGGGGTCCCGGAGGAAAGAAGGAAAGAAGAGGATCTGCTTGGGGATGTCAAAGAGGCGAGTTCAATTTTTTTTCTTAAAGACTGGGCATACCTCGGGATGGGGCTGACTGGCTATATGCTGAGGCAAGGCTGCTGTCTATTTCCTGGTGGCAGGGGCTGCAATGCATATACTGTATGGATGGGGCTGCAGGCTATATACTAGGTAGGGGGAGTGGCTGCAGGTTATATACTGGGAGCAGTGACTGCAGGTTGTACACTGGGGGCAGTGGCTGCAGTCTATATACTGGGGCAGTGGCTGCAGTCTATATACTGGGGCAGTGGCTGCAGGCTGTATACTAGGGGCAGGGGCTGCAGGCTATATCCTGGGGCAGTGGCTGCAGTCTATATACTGGGGCAGTGGCTGCAGGATGTATACTAGGGGCAGGGGCTGCAGGCTATATACTGGGGGCAGGGGCTGCAGGCTATATACTGGGGCATTGGCTGCAGGCTGTATACTAGGGGCAGGGGCTGCAGGCTATATACTGGGGCAGTGGCTGCAGTCTATATACTGGGGCAGTGGCTGCAGGCTGTATACTAGGGGCAGGGGCTGCAGGTTATATACTGGGGTCAGGGGCTGCAGGCTATATACTGGGGACAGGGAGCTGGCTGCAGGCTATATACTGGGGACATGGGCTGCAGGCTATATACTGGGGGACATGGGCTGCAGGCTATATACTGGGGGACATGGGCTGCAGGCTATATACTGGGGGACATGGGCTGCAGGCTATATACTGGGGGCATGGGCTACAGGCTATATACTGGGGGGTATGGGCTGCAGGCTATATACTGGGGGACATGGGCTGCAGGCTATATTCTAGGGGGAAGGGGCAGGCAGGCTACATACTAGGGAGCATAGGTTGGCTGTATATTGGGGAACAGGAAGCTGGGTACCTATATACTAGAGGGCATGGACTGGATGACTATATGCTGGGGGCATGGAGGGCTGTTAGCTATATACTGGGGGATATGGGCTGACAAGCTGTATACTGGGGGACATGGGGCTGGCCAGCTATATACTGGGTGGAGGCTGTGACCCATGAATTTCCCACCCTATGGTTATACTTGAATCAATAGGTGTTCCCAGTTCTTGTGTTCTATTTAGGAACCTCGGCGTATACATGCCCAAATTCTGATAATTGTCTGGGCTTCTTATATTTCACTTACTGCAGTCAGGATATATCACTTATTTTACTCTACATTTTCACCCATCATTGGTTGAAGAGGTCTTACTTTCTTTATTCCAAATAGCTTTTTCCACTGTTCTTTTGTCCATTTTCTGCTCAGTGCAGTAGTTTCTGGTGTTGAGGTAGATTCAAATAGACATTTTTTTGAGAATCCTACGTACAAAAGTTATTAAATACAAAAGTACAAAAGTAACTTCCCCTAGTCCTTGGCACTGATTCATAAGAATTTATTGATAGGAAATAAACAATTTTTTAGCCTCTGTAGTTCTAAAATGGTATAATATCGTAGGTAAGTTAAGTGGGCAAAAATGTCCTTTTCAATTTATTAAAGTGGCTAAAACAAACCCAAAAACAGGATAGAGGTCTTTCAAGCATATTTAGAGATCTTATAGTTAAAAAGGATGATTCTACATTTAGGTATATGGCTCATTCGGTAGAAACCTCAATCTGTGAATTTGGAAACAGTCTTGGAAGGCAATTACAGAATACTCTATGTGTATGAACTATATAGAATTAGCTAAAAAAAAATTCAACTCCAATGGCTTTATTGTCCAAACTGGTAAGTAAATTTAGAGGAAGAAAAAAAAGGAATCTTTGTTGGAAAGGTTGTGGTCAGGTTGGAAATTCTTTTTCATACTTGGTTGTGCTGTGTAAAGATTCAACAATTTAAAGAGACATTTTTTACTACTATTTCTTAAGTATATAAAAAGGGGGTAACTCAAGCAGCAGAAGTAGCCATTTTAACAATGGGTTTAGACTCTTTTTTAGAGAAGTTTAGATATGTGGTCTCCCATATTCTGTGTGCAGCCAGAATGGAAGTTGCTGTTTTAAGGGTAAATAAGTTCTTCCTGTGTGAGTATTGAGTAGCTGTGGAAAAAACGTAAAATGTTTTTTTCAGATCGATGGGAATCCTGGAGCTCTAATCCAGATTTATTTGGGTGTTCCTATATATAAGAAAACTTGGGTTTATTGTGCTTCTAGCATAACTTTTTATTTCTTTCTTTATTTTCTTGTTCTTACTTCTCTGTCTCCTGAGATATGCCTTGCTTTTCTTGAATGATGTTGTTGTTACTTTTGGGAACTGTTAACCCTAGATCAGTTTTAAAAGACAACGTTATGATAAATGTTATATCTTGGGTCACGGGCTCACCCATGATGCTCTACCTGCTCCTCTACCTTATCTCTCCCCGTTCCAAACTCCTGATTGCCGGCCATTGACGTGCGTTCCCGTCTCCTAGGTGCGCACCCTTGCCTTGCGCCTGTGATTTGTTTCCCCATTGTGACCCCAGACCTGTTCCCATTTACACTCCTCCACTGCCAGCCCTGACCTTCTGCTCTGCCTCTGACCCTGAACCTTTGCCGCCTGTCCTGACCATGAACTTGCCTTCCAACTCTGTACCTTGCCTGGCTGCCACCACAGACAAAGTCGCACTTGTGGAATGACCTGGTGGTACCACGCCACAGCAAGTCCAACCCACTTTGCGGCGGGCTCTGGTGAGGACTCCAGTCCCAGGTGTCGGCTTGTGTCATCGTCCTTGGTGGTCAAGGGGGTCCTCTTCCCCTGAAGCCTGACAGTCCACTACCCCTGAAGCCTGACAATATTTATATGAATATTCTATTATGTTGTGTTTTGTAAAAAAAAATATTACCTTTTGATAACTTTTTATAGATTTTTTTTATATTTTTCAAAATGGCAAAAAAGGACCATTTTCGACTTTGGGCGCTATTTTCCGTTATGGGGTTAAATGCAGTGAAATACCGTTATTATATTTTGATAGATCGGGCATTTTCAGATGCAGTGATACCTAATGTGTTTATGATTTTTACTGTTTATTTATATTTATATCAGTTCTAGGGAAAGGGGGGTGAACTGAGTTTTTAGTTTTTTTTATTATAATTTTTTTTTTTTTTACTTTTTTTTATTTTTAATATTTTTCAGACTCCCTAGGGTACTTTAACCCTAGGTTCTCTGATTGATCCTATCATATATTGCCATACTACAGTATGGCAGTATATGGGTATTTTCCTCCTCATTTATTACAATGTTTTATCAGCACATTTTAATGAAGGGGTTAAAACGAAACAGCCTCGGGTCTTCAGAAGACCCGAGGCTGTCATGGCGATGGATCGCTACTCCCCGATGACGTCACGGGGAGCGACGATCCTAGGCAACATGGCGCCGTCATCTTTTTGAAGCTGCCGGCAGCGATCGCTGTCATAACACCCGCAATCGGTGCTTGCCGGTGCCAGCTATGAATAGGGCTCGGCCCGTGAGCCGCTCCATGCAGCGGGACCCCCGTGAATATATGGTGGGCAGTCGTGAACCAGTTAATGAAACAAACGTTTGCCAACTTGGAACAAGATATATTATATATATATCTAGCAAAAAATAATAGCAAAAAATAATAGCAAAACATTTTAACGTTAAGCACAATATAAATTGTTGTATGACTCTTTATATGTTCCTGCAGGGTCCTCGCAGATAAGTCTAGACAACAAAAATTTAATAATTATACTGTTAATGTACATGCATAAAAATTGATAAAATTGATAAATATGTCCAGTAGGATCTCTAAAAAATCAAAATGAAAAAAATCTGAAAAAATAAAATAAATGAAATACAATAAATCCAATAAGCTCTCCAAACAAACATGATTATTATGTCCAAAAAAAAAAAAAAGTACAAAATTAGATTTCCCCCCACATTCACTAGTCATAGTTAGTGAGCACAACCTACAACTTTAGCTTTTTTGAGTTTTTCCATATATCATATTTAGTCTTGAATACTGTTAAAGGGGTATTCTCGTATAGGCATTCACATCCAGATTCATTAACCTGCCATATATAAACATTTCTTTAATTAGATTTAAGTAAAAAAATTTACCTGTGTGAAGATAATCTCTCATTAATGTAGTCATTTGGTCCCTTAGAAACGAGATAGCTACCTCAGATTCGACCACCTCTGCTGGAGGGATTGCACAAAAACAAAACCTTTTGTATATGAAATGTCCGGGAGTTACTGCATGTCCCACAGCCGTCCAGTGGTAATGATTGCAGAATCCCGAGGTCAGACAGGACTTAATAGCTCTGTCTGGCCCCCAATGCTAAAATGGGAGGTGGTCGTATCCGAGGAAGCTATCTCGTTTCTAAGGGGCAACATAACTACATTTATGAGAAATTATCTTCACACAGGAACTTTTTTTAAAATAAAATCGAATTGAAGAAATGTTTACATACGGCAAATCAATAAAATTAAATTTAAAATGCCCAGATGGGAATACCCGTTTGAATACTGCATTTATGATTAAAAAATAGAAAACTTTTCTTTCTCTAGAAGTAGAAGTTGCTGTATGTTAAAAACTTTTTGATTGTTAAGTGCTCTAAAACAGTGTGTGTTGCACTGGTTTTCCTGCTTTGTGCCCAATTTAACTTTGAATCATATTGGCATTTGATTTTTCACCGATTTGCTCCTAAGAAGTCTAAAAAATGTGCCAAAACACTCCAGTCTGTCAGGGTCGGTGGTGGACCCACTGAACTACCACAATGACGTAAGCCGACACCTGGGAGTGGAATCTAAGTGGCATCTGGTATTCAACAGAGGGATACCACCAGGCCACTCCACAGATGACTTTGCTTGCGGTAGTGGCCAAAGCGAGGTACAGAACAGCAGGCAGAATCAGAGTCCTGGTCTACAGGAGGCCAGGATATGCGGGACAGGAGCAGAGTCAGGGACATAGCAAAAGATCAAGACAAGGTCAGGAACAGAAACAGAGGTCACAACAGATAATCCCAGGAGTCACTATAAGGCAGGGCTTACAGGAAGAGGCCGGCTATTTATCAGGTCAACAGCCGGCCAGCTCCAATTAGTGGCGTGCTGGCCCTTTAAATCTCACAAAAACCATTGGAGGCGTCCCTGTAATGCGGACAGGTAAGTCAGCCTGCCAAAGCTGTGATGGGGGACACAGGGGTACACCGGTGCCCATGCGACCCGGCACATGGACCACAGGAGCATCCGTGACAGTATTCCCTCCCATTCAGTCTCCCCTTCTTCTTGGCCTGAAGAAATCTTTGAAGAACCCTGCTGTCCAAGATGTTGTCTTCGGGTTTACAAGATCTCTCTTCTGGCCCGAACCACTTCCATCCGATAAGAAAGAACCACTTCCCTCTAACCAACTTCATGTCCAGGATCTCCTTAACAGTGGCAGTGGCCGGAGCAGACCTGCAGGCTGGTGATGTGATGACTTATTTCGGGCACAGTAAATGCAGGAGCTCACAAAGTCTAGTAATCCTTGACCAGACCTGGCCACTAGTAGAAACGAGAGATGAAAGCAACAGATCTCTGTACCCCAGGGTACCCAGCCACATGATATCAACAGCCCCAAGATAGCATCCATAGGACTCGCCAGGAGGAATTTACTGTAGATCCACAGGAGAGGCAACAACAAGCCATTCAACATACTCAATACGTTGTGCAGTTGGTTTGTTTCCAACTACATTGGAGGCACAAGAAAGGGGAATCGGCTTTGACATTCTTCTCTGCTGGATGGAAATGAATCAGGAAGTTAAAGCAAGAGAAGAAGAGGGACCAATGAGCCTGTCATGGATTGAGACACTGAGCACTCAGATATAGGAAATTCTTGTGATCACTATAGATACTGACCGGATGATGAGATCCTTCCAGAACATAATGCCATTCATGCAAGGTAAGCTTTATGGGCAGAAGCTCCCGATCACCTATGGAGTAGTTACTCTCTGCGGCTGAGAAGGCTTTCGAGAAGAAGCTTCAAGTGACAAGTCGGCCTTTGGGCCCTTTCTGGGGCAGAACGGCACCAGCTCCTACCAAGGAGGCATCAACTTCTAGCAGGAACACTTTATCTGTATCAGGCCAAGTTAGTACGGGAACAGAGGAAAATGCAGACTTCAGCTTGGAGACAGCTTCTTCAACCGCCAGAAGCCAAGGCTTAAGATTGGCTATTTCTTGGTCATCAAAACAATGGGAAGGAAAAATGTGGTATGAACTGCCGGGAGTGAAGATCATGGTGTGCAAGGAGGTCATGCTTACGTAATTCATACATCATACATCACAAAGACAAGCTAATAAGCCATGTGCATTTATTGTATTGCACGCTTTTTGTAACTGAGGATTAGCCCGGTGCAGGCTCGAAGCACGTTTTACCAAGCGAACCAATTAAAACCACCATCCGCTCATCTAACTTTCTTTCCTGGCAAACTATCGCCACGGAGCCCAGGAAGGCAGCCAAAACCACGCAAAAAGCCACATCTGAAGCCGGTTTATGTGTTGTACTGACTGTACAACCAGAAAAGGTGAGCACAATTATATCATAGCATAAGTAACTTTAGTCCAATCAGGTTTCACACATGTGGCACCCATATCATCTTTCTTTTTCTTTCTGAGGCACAGAAAGTGGGTATACCCGATCCCGTGGAGGAGATGTACCCGGCAACAAGCCTTTAGGGCAGTTGTGATGGTGCGGTGGCAGAGTCTCCACCTGCTTCTCCGAGAAGACATCAGAAAAGTCAATATATGAAGCCGGGAGACCCGTCAGATGCTTGGAGGACACCAGAGAAGACATAGTGGACACAATATAAAGTGCCACCAGACAATGTGATGGGCATTCTGGTCCCCAATGAAGAACTTCCCCAGTCTGCCAGTTGAGCACAGGAGCATGAAGTCACAATCACAGAAGGTTGAGTAGAACAAAAAAGGTAGACCGAGGTAGCACATAAAATGAGTCTTTCCTTGTGCAACAGGGGTTCGGTGTGGTACCGGAACAGATCCAAAAGGATCTGCCGACTGACGGATGAGATGACCAGCAGCTGCTTAAGTAGGACCACAGGAAGATGATGCTGGAAGACCAGGGTAGCACCACATAGATCCTGCAGAACTGGATTCCAGGAACGCAGAATCCCTAAACTGGCTACTTGTTCCCGAGCTGAGCAGGATGGATATGTTCAAACATAGAGAAGTTTTGCACTCACCTAGAGATGCTTGCTTCTCCTAGGAACCCTAGGTGCAGGCGTTTCCCGGACTCTGTGGGTGGTGTGGACAAGTTCCAAGAAAGTGCTCTGGGCTGGCACAGTAGAGACACAGGTTCTCCTGTTGTCATCTGAAGCACTCTTGGGGCATCAGATGAGCTTTATCCACCTGCATGGCCTCCTCTGCAGCAGACAAGGAGGACGGCTGTGGTGGTCTTTGAAAGACTGGAGCCAAGCTGGGCAGTCGACGGGTCCTGATCTGCTTGTTGAAGACGCTGCTCCTCCAGGCACTCAGAGAACCGGATGTCAATCTGAGTGACCAGGGTGATGAGGACCCGTGCTGGTCCCGTGCAGACAGGGCATCTTGATTTGACTAACCTGTCCTTTCTTAAAGGTGGTGATCAAGGCCAGTTCCTTCCAAGAAAGCTTGAGGCAAGAGTGCAGAACTGAGCCACATTGTCACCAACTAACAAGTCCTTGACGTAAGTTCAGCAGGGTGGTTTCAGCAGAAGATGTCCGGGCTGCTTCCTAAAAGATGGAGAAGAATTCAGCAAGGAATATGGCGAGATTGGCGGTGACCGGGTTGTCCCTGTCCTAGAAAGGTAGCCCATGCCAGCGCTTTCTCAGAATGTAGACTGACCATGCATGTCACCTTAGACCTTCATTGGTGAACTGTGTAGGCATAAACTCAAAGTGATGTGAGCACTGGGTGATAAATCCCCTGTACAACTTGGTTTACTTGGAGGGCATGGACAAATGCAGTCTAGGCTCTGCATAAGACACTATGGGAGGCATTAATCATAGTCTGTTAGACTGTTTTGAGCGCAAAAAATCTGTCGCATCTCGTTAATTTAGCACATTTATGCGCCATTTATGGCACACAGCAAAGTTCGGCACTTAGTGGTTTTAAGTCCCTGCGCCTTATCTGACATAGTGAGAACCTCCTATACAAATGTTTGCACGGGATCTATCACTAATTTGCGCCTAAAAAGGCGCAAAAATGCACCTACTCTGAGCAGGTGCACTTCCAAAAAAAATCACTTTTCATTACTAAAAACATAAATATTTGTTTGCCAAATGAAGAATGACCTCTATGCAACATGGAAAATACTTAAGCGCAGTTTTAAAATGTAAAATTTCTCAAGTAACAACTTCTTAATTTTCTATCGGATCATCTATGTGAGTGATTATTGCCTTATTGTACAGGTCTGAGAATATTATCAGACTCCATTTTATGTACATTATAATAAAATAGGCAAAAAATAATTTCAGCAAGAATTTTTTGTTTTTTCCATAGCTGTAACTTTTAGTCCCTGCAGTTACATCACAATGATAGTTTTTTTGTGCAGAGATGAAGCCCTGAACATTCTGTCACATTTTCTCATTCTACTTTCATTATTGGTCACAAATGATATCTAATAATTTGAGACAAATTTGGCGCAAATGTAGGCGCAAATGAATTGGACATGAGATAGTTCTGAAGTGCATTTACTAAGGCAGAACTAGATCCATCATAGATCACAAGCCAAAAAAGAGAACAAACGAGGCACAAAAATAGGCGAACCTGAGAACCCCTATGATTAATGTCCCCCTGTAGCTGCTGTAGCAGAAGGTGCCACAGGAACTGGACGCTGCTGCTGGGCAGCTAATAACTCCTGCATGATGGATGTGGGACAATCTGCTTGGACTGCTGAGCCATGATGGCGGCGAGGTCAGCCATTTTGGGTAGAGGAACCTTGGCTGGATCCATGGCAGGATCTTACTGTTAGTTTCGGTGGAACCACTGCAAGCAATTTATAAGCCAACACCTGTGAGCCAAGTCTCAGTGGCACCTGGTATTCACCACAGCCCACCGCAAAGCAGGTTGGACTTGCTGCAATACCACCAGGTAATTCCACAGGCATGACTTTGCTTGCAGTAGTTGCCAAGGCGAGGAACAGAATCGGCAATCAGAATCGTGTCTGGCAGGAGGTCAGGACAGGCGGCAAGGATGCAAGGTCAGGAATGAAAACAGAGGTCCCAACAGATAATCTCAGGAGTCACTATAGAGAGCTTTCTCTAATGTTATGAGGCACAAAGATCTGGCAGGGATTACAGGAAGATGGCTGTTTATCAGGTTGGTGGCCGGCCAGCACCAATTAGTTATGTGCTGGCCCTTTAAAGCTCATAGAGCCAGCACACCCTAGGAGGCGGGGACACTAGCGCCGGACCACAGGAGGCGTCACTGAAGTGCAGACGGGTCAGTCAGCCTGCAGCAGCCGAGATGGGGGACACAGGGGGACACGGGTGCGCCTGCAACCTGGGACATGGTATGTACAAGCACCCGGGACGCAGTCCATATCAGGCATATGAAACTGTTTGGCAAAGTTTGCACAAAAAAAGAGCAAAGATTTTCAGAAAGTGCACCAAAATTTGTGCAAGAAAGCTGTATGATTTAATAAAAGGAAAATTGCATACTTAAATTAAAGAGCAGTAGTGATCAACAAAAAAGAAAACATGCAGGTGCAAATTGAAAGTGTCAGGGCTCGGTGTCAGGGAACCTAAGGAATCTAAGTGGCACACGGTCTTCACCAGAGCCCGCAGCGAAGCAGGATGGTCTTGCTGTGGCGTGGTGCAACCAGGTCATTCCACAGGAATGACTTGTCCGCGATGGCAGGGTCAAGTCCAGGTTCACAATGGGAGATCAGAGCAGGTACACAGCAATAGCTTTCTTTCTCATTGGCATACACTCAAAGATCCAGCAGGGGTTGCTGGGAGAAGCTGGCTTTTAAGGAAAACCTAGACGTGGCCAGCGCCAATCAGTGGCGTCCTTTGGAGTGGGGATGCCTGCACTGGCCAGCCAGGAGGGAGCAGGAACACAGAGTGGTAAGTGAGGACCAGAGACGGGCGCCGCCACAGAGAGGAGCATGCATATGCCTGCGATTAAGATACATCTGAATCATTGTGTCTTTGTATTTTAATAGAAGTAATAATGATCATACCATTAAGATGCCTGTTGGCATAAAAAGCAGAGCATTTATTAAATTATTTCTCCGGATTCCCTGCAAGTTTGTGTGATCAATATAACTTTTTATAGCAATCACTGTGGTGGAGCAATCACTAAGGCAGATTTATGAATCGTCTTGAAGGTTATAAGGTTTAGACTAGACACACAAAATTCAAGTGTCAAGTGTCTGGTGTCTAGATGATATATCCGTTTTTCCTTTACTTCAAAAGACTAGGACACAATTCTGTTGTGTCAGCATTATTTTTGGCGCACAGAATTTTGGGGAACAAGATCAAGCTCCTTTCCATAGACCACACCCCTTTTATTGAACTAGTTGTAGGAGTGCCTGGAAACTGTTTAAAGCACTTTATATGTGTGGCAAAGGCAGTTTTTGGTGAAAATTACGATACAATTCTGTCATAGACAGATAAATATATCCCCCCCCATTTTGTTTAGTTTTGGCACCTAATATGTTAATCAGGCTCTCTATTGAAAAATTTGTGGTGCTCAATCCATGGACTGCCCACCTGCCAGTTATGAACCTATTTAAATGCTGCTTAGCAAAGAAATATCCAGACAATTCCATTATTGTCAATTCAGTGAATGGGGTAGAGATGCAAAACTAAATAAGAGTGATTCTATTTCACCAAAGAATGCTCAATTCTTTTCATTATTTATCATGCATTTTGGTATGGATTATTTTCTATATAATTTTCAATTTACTGCGCAATTTGTCACCTAACATAAATAGCATAAGTTTAATGCAATGTTTAATACCCAACATAACAATTTACTGTTATGTTTTGAACAATTGGGAGATAAAAACTCACTCATACAGATTTATTCAATGTATTGTGCAGATAAAGTTCTGGACTTTCAAGTGAGGGCAATGTCAATAAGAGGTCTGCAGGACTGTAAAGAATGTAAATTACCCAGCACTGTTCTGCAGATGCAGCCGGCAGTTCAGGGGAGACTACTGTAAATAATCGTTCAACAAAGTCAACAGTGATAACCATACTCGAGTTTACCACTGCATCTACTACCATAAAATATGATATGGAAAAGTAAAGCCTTACATGAATCACTAACAACACATTTAGATTGTAATCAGAGATAAGCGAACATACTTGTTTGCCAACTCGAGAAAATGGCATCTCCCGCCGTTTTGATTTTTGGCGGCCAGAAACAGAGCCAATCACAAGCCAGGAGACTCTGCAGTACACCCAGCCTGATCAGGTGACCCTGGAATATACTAGCCACTGCCCGCGGTGCTCGGATGATTCTCTGCCTGGATGCCGTTAGGGATAGAGCTGCTGCTGGTCAGGGATAGCGTCAGGAGTGATTCTACAAGGACCCAACAGCCCTTGTTAGGGCTACAATAGCTTTTTTTTTTCATTTGCTTGTGGCTGGGCTTGTTGGCACTAGTAGTGCAGCTACTACCATATTGTGACAAATTTGCAGGGAGACTTGCGAACGTTATTTTTGGCTCTTAGTGACACACATATCCATTTCAAAGGGCTAAGTGGGACAATTTATTGGGGGTTTGATTTAATTGAGCACAGTCTGACTTTTTTTTTTGTGAAAGTGAAAGTCACAGCACAAAATCTTTTTGTGTGCTCTCAGTGGTGCAAATGCAATTTCCTCTAGCTTAGTCTGCCTGCTACTGTTTAGCAAGCTATTCTCCAGAAATCCCACTCCACATTCTCTCTGCCGGTGAAGCGTACTGTATGTCACGTGTGGCGTAATCTAATACGATTTTTTGTTCACAGTGTCATCTCCATACTGTTGCCCATCATTTTGGAATAATGATGCAATTAGACAGCATCAGAGGCATCCATGCATGCTTCCCCTGCTGTTTCTTGTCCATTTCCGTGGTGTTTTCATCATTTTCTGAGGTTTCCAGGTTTTTGGCCAAGCTTCCCTGTGCAGAGCCTTGGTCCCCTTGAAAAATTCTCGAGTCTCCCATTGACTTCAATGGGGTTCGTTATTCGAGACAAGCACTCGAGCATCAGAAAAAGTTTGACTCGAATAATGAGCACTCGAGCATTTTAATGCTCGCTCATCTCTAATTGTAATCAATCTTCCAACGTTATTAAAGATTAGATATTTCCACCCGTATACATCTGCCTTTTGCTCTTTTGTACATACGTTATTAAAGATTGTAAACAAAGCGCACTTACATGCTGGTGAATGCCCCCTCTGGAAGGATCTGCTCTTCTTTTAGCTTGTTATGCCCTTGTTTTTACAAAAACTTAACCATAGGGGCCCATCTGAAGGCATAAACTGGAACAATGTTCTCAAATTTACATCCAAAAATTGTCCATTTTTAAAGACCTTGTAAAAAGGTCTTGTGAAAAACACATAATATATGGGAAAAAGCATAAGAGAAACAAGAAAAATCCAATGTGCTTAACTAGTACAGTTCGTAGAGCAATAAACAAGAGTGATTTGAGTTTGCGTTTGAGTTCTTAAAACACAAAAGGTAGCAATGAGACATTTCAGGATTATAGAGAGAAAAATTAATTCTGTAAAACACAGATAAAGGCAGCAAATAGAGACTGAAAAAATATTGCTAAGGAAAGTAAAAAATAATCCCAAATTATTTTGCATATATATAAATGACAAGAAACTAAAAATGGAGTGTGCGGGCCCAGGAATAACCTGGGGGTCATATTGGAAGGAGATGAGAAAAGGGTCTATCTATTCAATGTTGCCTTCTCAACTGTCTTTACTCAGGAAAATCCCATGATGGAAGACATGATGAGGAATAACGTAAATTCTATTTTGAATGTGAACAGTTTAACCAAGGCAGTGCAGCATCAGAGAAATGACTGATGAGGTTTATTTTAGATAAATGTAAAGCTATGCACTTGGACCACGGAAACAAAGTACAATTATGTTCTAAACAGTCAATTACTTGGTAAAATTGCAGCTGAAAAAGATTTGGGGGTATTGGTGGATGGTTAACCTAATTTTAGTGACCAGCGGCAGGTATCTGCTGCTAGAGCAAATAAAATTATAGGATGTATTTGAGGAGGACTCCATTCTCATGATAAGGACATAGATTTGCCCTTATACAAATTACTGGTGAGACTACATATTGGATAATGTGAAAACTTTTAGGAGCCAACGTATAAAAAAAGAACTAGAACTGGTACAGAGGAGAGCAACCAAGCTATTTAGGGGAATTAGTGGACTAGAATAAAATGATAGATCAATAAATGTGGAATAATTCAGTTAAGAAAAAACATGGCTGATGGGAGATCTCATTATTTTGTACAAATATCTGGATGGGCAGTACAGGGATCTCTCCAAAAATCTTTTTATACCTAGGCCTGTAGCCAGGACATTGGGGCATCCTCCATGCCTAAAGGAGAGGTGATTCTACCATTGCCATACAATATTTACTGTAAGAGCAGTGATAATATGGATCTCTATGCCGGAGGAGGTTTTTGTGGAGGACTCTTTTTACATGTTCAAGAAAGATCTGAATGCATCTGGAGAGCAAAAATCATGTGTTATGGAAAAAAACAACATTTGCTTGATTCTTAAAAGTTGAACTTGATGGACCTCTTTCTCTAGCCTTATACTGTATACTATGATACCAAGACTGACAACAACTTAGAGCAGATCCTTTCAGATTAGAAATATTGTGGAATTTACAGACTCCATCTAAAATGTGCAAGCTGATGGATGTAGACCTAGTTGATACTTCCCATCTGTATAGAGCTTGTATGTAATCTGATATCTCAGTTAGATTCTATCCATATTTTGTCCAAGGCAGAATTCTGCTGAAATTTCAGCTTGACAAAATGATTATACAAGAAGAAAGGAGATTCATGGGAGCCATTGTGTGAATAAGACACTTTTCTCTAAGATATATAACACTTGTGAACTAAACAACTTAGTGTTTTCTCTCTAAGAAAATGAATTATCTGGATCATCCTAAATCATCCATATCTTATTTCAGTTTTGTAAGAATGAAGGAACTATCCTGGAAGTCACGTAGTAAAAGTAATGGTCAATAATTTACAACAGTGCTCTATACGGAGAACCTAGCAACACTTGATCTCCTCTGTTCTCATTATGACAGTGGGCCTCAGAAGTTTAGTCTCCAGCATTCAAAGTGTTAACCTATAGGGGGTAAGGATTCTTAGTACTTAAAATTAAATTGAGTAAATAAATCAAGTAAGGCCTAATGAACTATGCATCTTTGCTTTAAGTTACTGGATTTAGATGTGTTAAGCTGCCAGTGACATACAATAACATATACACAATCAGAACTACACTTACTAAATTAATGCTTAACAGATAATTCATGGTAGAGAGTTCAATAAATTGATAAAATGACAACACTAAACTTGATGCATAAATACACTTTCAGAACCAAATAAAGTTCAACAAATAATAAGGGACCAAGATTGATGCATGTGTCTTCTGACAGAATTCATATGCCTAAGTAGATATGGAAAGCAATATACTTTTAAAAGATCTCGTTAGAGAGCCAAGCTTACTGCACATATTATCAGATCTAGATTTAAATATCAGGTGTAGTTCAAAGAGAGATTTACAGTCCTATTTTACACTCAACGTCTATTGTTTTCACAAGTCAAGGTTCTGGCAACAATTTTATTATTTATTGCCCCATAGAAGATGTGATTGCTCACTGCTTTACTTAAAGAGAGCCTGTCACTAGGAATGTCCTTTTAGCTGGTGACAGGTTCCAATAGCCTATATTATGCCGAATTCCTTTGTCAGCGTTCTGAATCATTTCAGTACTTTATAACAGTTTACTTTAGATCAACTGGCTCCGTGCCAGTAGCTTGTGGCGAGTCCCAGGGGAAGGGGGAGGAAGCAGATTATGGCGCACATTTACTTACCAGTCCCTGGCTCATTCCCCGATCCGGAATGTCCCGATTTCCTGCATGAGTCGTTTCCCAGATCAGGTCCGCCGGAGTTCACCTTTTTCCCGGTGCATGTAAGTGCATGTCTTGTGACACAATTTTAAAGTAAAATCTCGCGCTCAGTCCGAATTAATCAAATCGTCCATTGGCTGCCACTGATTTCTGTCGCATGAAAGCCAACGAGATTGCACCAAAATCCAATTGCGTGCTCCAAAATCCCCTTCTAAATGCATAGCCAGCCATGCAAAACCCGAAGATGTTGGAATATCTGACGAAAGTGCAGTCCGCAGGCCCTAAGTAAATAAGCCCCTGTATGTCCATGTGTCAGGCTCTTTTCATCCCCAACCATGCAGGGGGGACATGAGAAAACACAGCCCCTCCGGGGCTCAACTCAGGATCTATATGAAGATCCATCATCAGTCAGAGTTGCGGTCTTCATCTTACAGAAAAAAAAACCTCCATACTTGCCTCTGGCTTTTGCTCCCCACAGCTTCCTCTTCTCCTCTTGTGCCCGAAAGGCATAAACTATGATGCTCTGGTGTCGCGGCTACTTGACATCACGATAATGAGGATATAGAAGATAGAGTATATAGAGTAGGACTTAAGTCCTAACATCTAGGCACATGTTGGTTTGGATGCTGGGGAGCCAAAGTAGTGTCAACGGCCCAAGCCCATGAGACACAGAATCTGCCACTGGATATGGTTCAAGGACCAGCTACGTGCATATGACCATATAGGTGCCCATCATCCAGCCACACAATTTGCAGTGAGATCCCATAGAAGATTATGGTACTCGGTCACAGTGAGATGAGCACTGTGTGTCTCACACTGCTTTCTATGGAGAGAGGAGGGGTGGGAGTGCTCACCTCGTCCTCTTTTGTGTGCTGACCCCGATGAGCACATGGTTGTGTGCACATAGCATATGTATACTACAGAACCAGTTACAGAGCAACTAGCTCCTTGAATAAAGGAGCTTACAAAAATGAACAATGTTAGGTTAGAGAAATCAGTCGCTATCCAATGCAATACTTCTTTTTTATTAGTGAAAGGGAATAGAAAATTCAGTGAAAATGTAATTCTCTGCTAAAAACTGAGTTAAATGAATTTATAATGCATCCATAAAGATGTATTGGCAAAAAAAACTTTTCACTCAAGAAAGTAAAGAAGTAGCCTTGTTATATCATTGAAATATTTTAGAAGAAATAAATCTGGTAAATTTTATATCATAAGAAGCCCAGCAGACATTAGTACATGTGAAGAAGAAGTAAGTATCTTAAATACACTTAGAGTTGTTTCTGCACTCAGACAACATAAGACAAAATGTATTGTCCATTTTCTAGATGGTACCCTCATAGCACTAACCAATTAGTGCCATGCAGCTGCCATGTGTATTCATTCCGAATGTGCCAAATGTTTCTGAAAGGCCATGAAATAAAGGCAATTTGACCTGTCAGCACAGAGTCCAAAAAGCAAATCAAATGCAAAATAACAGAAAAACCATTGCAAAGGTAACAGAGAAAACGATTCCATTCAAGGACAGACCTCCCAGAAATGTTAGTAACAAAAAGGTCAAAAGAGACCGAAAAGAACTCAATTTAAAACTTTGAATACACATTGGAGATTGAAAACACATTCCTTCGCCAATGACATTGGGGGCCATTTATTATTTGTGTCTTTTGATGTGTATTTTTGTTTCACACATTATTAGGCTCTAGAGGTTGCGTGGTGTTGTGTATCAAAAACTGTATTGAAAATCTGTGAACATTTTGTGAAAATACTATGGAATAGGGCAGAGTCCTTTCACACATTTTGTTATCATGTTTGGGAGGGGGAGTGGTTTTGCACAAAATGATTTGGACAATTTTCTAAAGGTGCAGGTAATAATTGTGCTGGAATATTGAAAAAACGCAATGGGCAGTACGTGCAGAATGACCTGCAATAATTTTTGCACATAAGGAATTCAGAATCAACCAACATCCAAAGTTGCAATTATATTCCAATGTACAAATACTTATTCATGAACAAATTGTGGCTAGTTAGAATTTAGGTAGTTGGAATATTCGTCTATGAAAGCCTATGGGTCTATTAATAGGTCTAGCAGCACAGGAAAAACGTATCCGGTTTGAATTCCTAATCATGTTACTATATAACACCTCAAGATTTTCAGTAAATCATTTTATAGATATGCTACTCCTGAGGAAGGAGGCATGAGGAGGAAGGGGAAGGAAAACGGGTAGAAGGATGAAGTGAGAGGATGCTGGAGGGTGGAGAGGAAGGATGAGGAGGAATGAGGAGGAAAAGCAGGGATGATGGCGGGAGAATAAAGGGAAGAAATCCATATATATATATATATATATATGTATATATATATGTATATATATATATATACATATATATATATATATATACCAATACATACACCGTATATACCCGAGTATAAGCCGACCCAAGTATAAGCCGAGGCCCCTAATATCAACACAAAAAACTGGGAAAACCTATTGACTCGAGTATAAGCCAAGGGTGGGAAATGCATTGGTCACAGCCTCCCAGTATATAGCCAGCAAGACCCCTGTATTGTATAGCCTGCCAGCCCCCTGTAGTATACAGCCCGCCAGGGCCGGCGCTATGGGTAGGCAAAGGTGGCAATTGCCCAGGGCCCCCAGGGAGAAAGGGGAGAATCTCTTCTTTCAAATGAATCTTGAATTTTGTTTCTAGGTGTATGGATCCAGAGATATTCAGGTTTAAAGTGAGAATATCAGGTGCCATTTTTATATATAAATATCACTTCCGACGGCAGTTTCTGCATTTTAGAAACACACATATAAAAGAGGAGACTCTCTTCTTTCATAGGAAAAAATAAGTGAGGTTCTATGTGTCACAGAACCAGAGATACAGCTCCCTGAAGTGTCTCCCCCATCTCCAGATTCTTAGCCATCAGGCTGCAGGGAGCATTAGCTGCACACAGGAGCTGCTGCACCTCACAGATAATGGAAATATTCACTTTATATGTTACTAGTACTACATTTTGAGAAGGGATAATATCAACTAATATTCATGTTTTTAACCCTTCTCTATGCAAATCTAAGAACACACTTTGGGCCACATGTATCAATCGTTTTTTTCTGTTGTTTTTGCGCCTTTTCATTCAGGCGCACCATTTTTTGTGCCATTTTTGTGACTAAATGTGACTAAATGCTAGCTGCGCAGCAAAAAATAACCAGCTTTCCCTCATTTATCCTAGCTATCCAGATGTTTTGATGCGCCTAATGATATTCATCACTTGCGACTTTTCATTTAGGCGCAAAAACGGGCGCAAAAACACTCCAGCCCGAAGGTGGCATTATCTGAGAAGAAAGCACTGAGCCCCTTTGCAGAACAGCTCATTTCTAGCAGCAAAGCTCAGCCAGACACTGCACACACTAGTACAGATCATACAGACATGAGATACTCTGCAGACACTAGTACAGATAATACAGTCATTAGATACTCTGCAGACAGGAGCTGCAGACTCTATTTACACTTCATCACCTTCTATTTACAAAACATTCTGCAGAATCCTGAGCTCAAAGCAAGAGAGAAGAGAACGTTACAGAATGTTGCACATAGTACTGACAAGTGTCCCCCATGTAATTCTGCACAGTGTCACCAGTGTTTCTGAGGGGGATACTGTGCAGAATTACAGGGGTGCAGCAGGAGATCAGCACTGGGGGATCCCCTCCAGGAGAAGCCCCTGCTGAGGAGGCCACTGGGTGCAGGGTGTCACACACCTGGGTGCTGCTGTTAGGGTCATTCTCATTCTGGGATGTGGGAGAAGCAGAGAGGAGCTTGTAGCAGGATCACATGTAAGTGCCTGAATCTAACATTACGCCGAAACTGCGCCAAAATTGCGCCTAAACTGTGTTAAAGTAAAGTGATTAATAAGAGGCAGAAAATATACTTATCACAGATGGTTGTGCTAATTCTGTAAAAGCTTGTGATAATTCTGGAAAACAGTGCGCCAGAATTTAGGCACAACTACTACACCTATGCGCACAAAAGTGATAAATGTGGCCCATTCTCTCTTATTCCCTTTTATTTTGTGATAGTTATTTTTTGTTGGGAAAATTGACTGATACGATGAACATTCAATAACACCAAAAACACACACATGTCCTGGTATAAAGTTTTTATTTCCCATCATCCTCCATTATTTACACCTATGTTATGACATTCTCACTCTCATTCTTATGAAGCGCGGAGGATTCTGTTATTGTGATAATACAATGGCGACATCTAAACGTGACTTGTATTATCTCATTAGCTTGGTTTATGGACATATAGTTATTTATTTGGGTTACCATTGTGTAAGGAACAGACAATGATAGATCTGTGGGAATTTTCTGCAGTTCCCTTTGATGCATATTTTGGTAAATATTTTGGTGTGGGGTCTGTATGATCTCCTCACATCTTCCTTTTTTAGGAAAGTAGATTTTCTTTATATAAGTATTGTGGATTTGTACATATTTTAGAGGAAATTTTGAATGTTAATTGCCAAATGCATGGCCTGGTTGTCTGCTTTCAAAATTCTATAGGTTTTATGTCGCCTTTACTTTTTATTCTGTTTTATTGATATATTTTGCAGGTTGTGACTGTCTAAAAATGTCTAGCTGAAAAGCAGATATCTAGTTATTACAGTTTTAGTGATATTATGTGGATTTATTCATGTGAACATATCAATAGGGCACATTTGTGAACTCTACAAATGTCCATGTATTACATTTAGGAGATGTGAAGGTAAATATTTTCTGTTTGGATCAAATTTTTTGCCATCAAAGTCAAATTTTAAGTATTTTTAATAAAATGTTTCAATTTGAATCAAAATTGCATGAAGGCGCCTATGTCTATAAAATCTTTGATGCAATTTTGAAAATGGGGCAAGTGTCTGCTTTCAGAAAATATCGGTCCCCCTCCCCAAATTTTTTGGAGTGTGGGAGGAAACCGGAGGACCCGGAGGAAACCCACGCAGACACAGAGAGAACATACAAAATCTTTGCAGATGTTGACCAGCGCTGCAAGGCTGTAGTGCTAATCACGGAGCCACCATGCTGCCCATAAATCTCCCTATCATCTATCTATCTCCTATAAAATTCTTCCATATTACAGTTTGTTTTACCATACTAAAGGGAGCCTCTTACTGACTGTGACTGGTCATAAAATAGTTTTATTTTGGGGCCCCACTTTTAGTTTTGCCCAGGGCCCCACTTTGTCTAGAACCGGCCCTGCAGCCCGCCCAGCCCCTGTAGTATATAGCCTGCCCAGCCCCTGTAGTATATAGCCTGCCCAGTCTATCTCCATTGCTGCGTCAGGATTTTTCCGAAGAGGAGTGGAAAAACCCGAAGAGGATCCGAAGGACCTGCGGCGGCACCAGAGCATCAAATCAAGCATTGGACCAACGGGTGATGTCGGAAAGGTGAGTTTTGACTATTTTTTTTTCTTGACTCGAGTATAAGCCAAGTCAGGGTTTTTGAGAACAAATTTTGTGCTGAAAAACTAGGGTTATACTGGATTGTATATGGTATATATCGCATTCATATCAAAAACAAAATAACGCATTACAATTTAATAGCATAGTCAGATGAAACAATGAAAAAACATGAAGCCTTACCGTAGATAACTTAACCCAACCCACAAGCAAAAATGTTGAACAGTTACAGCATAATATACATAAAGCAATTATTTGCCAATCATTGAGCAATTCCTAACATCTTTAGCAAAGACAAGTAAATACATTTTCCTTATATTGGGTTGTTTTTCATCATGGACATCAGGTTTCATTAGTGTAAAGTGTATTTCATTAGGTCTCAAACAGGTGCCTCATTATTATAGTGACAATAGTCATCTGAGTAAAAGTGATTAATTTGTCAGGAATAATAAATATAATTAGCCAGTGAAGCTTTAAGTGGATGATTGTCCAAAAGGCTAATTATATCCCAATATAAACCAATTCAAAGAAACTGACTTATCTAGTATTCAAAGTCCATGGGATGTAGAATCCCTGAGGGTTGATAAGCAGTTGGAAATGCTTACTGGCTCTTGGCAGTGTGAAAAAAGTTATAAGAGAAATGTTTGATAGCCATTCTCTGGGTGAGCATAGCCAGGTTGAACCCATTTGTACATGGGAAAACAGATTTTATATTTATATTCAGGAGTATCATTTCTCATATATTTGTATTCCTTAAAAATATTTATAAATCATCTTACAACTTGATTGCATCCTTTAAAATTTAGTCGCAAACCAGTTTTACGGCTACACAAACTCCAGCGCCCTACTTGAAAGAGTTGCACGTTAATTATGCAAATATGTTAATGAACCTAAAATGTCTGTAAAATACAACTAAAAAACACATCAAACTATGATATATCTGCCCTTTTGTGTTGTTTTATCACATCAAATTCCAATAAAAAAAAATTATGTTTGTAGCTGTAACATCTAAAAATGAGAAGTTGAATGGGTGCAAATTCTTTCGCAACGCACTGCATATACTACATATTAAGCGATTCTTTACAGAGTAAAGGCACAGTGTGGTTAATTGTGTTATAATGGCTATATTTGATATATGTGCAGGGCAAAATGTGGTCAGATGCATTGAAAGATATATTTTTGATGAAGGCAGGGGCACAGTATGCTTGATTGTCTTGTGAAGATTGTATAATGTATATTATTTAGAATTGCAGTTTGGGACATTATTGTTATCTAGGGGTTATTATGCTGTAAATGACTGTTCTGTGAAGTAAGCAGATGAAGCCATCTGGGTGTAGAAATACTTCATGGCCAGGAGAATTTGTCATGCAATTTTGTACCAACCCGGAACTTGCGCCTGAGTACTGTAGTCATTAGCTATACACCTATCTCCTAGCATTTATAATACCATAACGAGTAAACCAAGACTGGCTTTCAAAAGTGGTGCTCTACCAGCATGTCAGCAATGGTTTAGTAATGTTCTACAGCCTACACCAGTACCTCACATGTACAAGCATGACACCCTTCACACCTCTCCATGTTCACTTGGCAAGGAGGTAGCATAAAAGCGGAAACAGGCCCAATTTCTGGCCAAGCACCAGGAAATGTACCTGAAAATTGTACACCAGAAAAATAGCATACAAGCCCTGATAAATCCCACCCTAGAAGCTCTGCATACTTTTGGGCCTTATACATTATTGTAATAATGTTAATTTAGATAATAACATTTTAAACTCGACACTATCCATTCATTATTGGGATATTTTACCACCAACTTTTGGGTGGGATTTTTTAACAGGTTGTCTGATTTCTACTACAACTTTTTGAAAATTATTTTTGTCATAGGTGAGACATTTTTGTCTCTAAATGCAGAAAATGCAACAATTTCATGAATGCTCATGTCCATTATTTTCACATATTGCATCCATTCTTTGGGGGACATTTATCATATTTAAAATCTGCCTTTTTTGCTCTGATGCCTGATAGATTTATCATTATGGCAGCAGCGGTCTTCTTATGTGACATTGAGACACTTTTGCTAAGGGCTGTGTGCCAGTTTTCTGGTGGAATTTGCATGTTCTTTTAGGTGCAAACTGCTTGCATAAGTATTTAAGAAGAGTCTGCACCACATTTGTGTCCCATGCAACCATTTTATAGCATAGTTACACTAGACATCATTCAGGTGCTCAGTCGGACCGATTGCCAGATTTATCATGCAATGTCCCACAGAAGTGTGTCACGTACCCTATGTTAAAGGTGCACCACAAAAAAGTTGGTTCACTCTATCGGGAAAGTGCAGGAAGTGCCACATTCACGAAGAACGGGTGCAAGTAATCATGAAACTGGTACACATTATACACAGGCAAACTGCATTTAAGGCATTTTGCAATACTCTTAGTAAATGTGCCCCAATGTGATATTTTTCAAAGAGGTTGCATTAAAAGTCAAACATTAAATGACAAACAGTTGTATCTTCTTCATATACACCAAGGGGGACTGGAAAGACTATTCGAATAGTCACAAGTCATAAATTCATCACAGCATTGCATTAGCCAACATAATGATTATTCTGCTGGGAACTGCTCCTTTATCTAACTCTACAAATAGCAGCGTCTCCTGCGTTCCAGAATGGGTTCCAACCCGGCTATTTGGATATAGTGGAGACGAGAAATAAAGCAGGATACAAAGACGCGCTTCTCAATCGGACAATTTGTTTATTTCAATGGAGCAGGATAGGATAAAGTAACAACAATATTTCAGACTACGCGTTTCGGGGCGGATTGCACCCTTCTTCAGGTCCATAAAAAGCACACGTATTCAGCCTGATCTAGCTCCCGTCTGCTCTGGTTACTATTGAGCTTGGCACTCATTATCTGCAAATCAACACATTCACTCCAATGTCAGTTTGAGATGGATGCTCGGTCTTCTTACACCTTATATGGACGCCACCTGCATTACTCTGGGAGCTAGATCAGGCTGAATACGTGTGCTTTTTATGGACCTGAAGAAGGGTGCAATCCGCCCCGAAACCCATAGTCCGAAATATTGTTGTTACTTTATCCTATCCTGCTCCGTTGAAATAAACAAATTGTCCGATTTCTTGTCTCCACTATATCCTTTATATAACTGTCAGGAATTTTCCTGGAGGACTTTTTGAAGTTAAAAAGTAGCATACGTAGTTGGAGCTTTGAAAAAGACAGTATACAAAAGAGAAATGTCCCCCTGATGTACATTCTGATGTAAATTGTTATCATTTTTTGGTCTCTGTCTCTTTTATGACCAATATTTGACTCATTTGTGTGCATTTAGACTTCAAATTCTTTTTCCAACTCCTACAATTCCTGCCTTTGACTAATTATACTCAAATGAATTGTAGACAATACGATTTGATTTAGAACCAATATGATAGATAATTCTTCATTTTTATTTTAATATTGGTATACTGTAAATAACCCTTAAAAAGTTAAAATTCAAGTCTTACAGTGTTAACATTTATTTCCTTTTGACTGTTTTATGGTTCAGCATAAAAAAATCAATATGTGGAGTTTTCGATTTTGTTGTGAAATAAATATTGCACAAGATGCATTAATTCTACTGGGGACAGTGTAAGCTGCACCAAGGGAATCAAATTACAATTCTTTCTAATACCATGTTCCTATAACATGATGGTTGACCTTGTCAAAATGATTCCCCTTGCCTTGGGTGTGGAATAGTATCAAATTGAAATGCATGCATTTCATCTATGTGCGTACTTAGGGGCTCTCTTTTTATAATAAAGAAACTGCTGAAAATTGTTGGAAGTCATAATATATTTGTTGGGAGAAAAACAACAAAAATATGTTTCTTTATACATTTTAAATTAAATTTCTTTATCTTATCCAAATAAATTTAGTGTAAAAAAATTAAGTTTTATATAATAATTGGTAGTGGTAAAAAGGTGATCTTTTAACTCTTTTAGCTGATAAATATTTTTGTGCAGATGTAATTTTTTCACATATACCCTGCTATTTTATATTATCTCACTGTGTAGAGTCTTTAACAGTACAGAAATTGGAGAGGTTCATGGCATTCACACGTGATTGATGTTTCCTAAAAGCAAAAAAATGCCACAATTGTCTTATTGCTATGTGCAGTCTCAAAGTTTTTATGCTATACATAATTTTTAGGCAATTCTTAGAAAAAGATGCGTTCTGTAGGTTTTTATTGAGTCAGAACAGGTAAAAGTGTGTGTCACTTTTTTGAGGCAATAAAAACTTTCAAGTTCAACTTTGTAAGAAAACAGTAATGCTTCTTTATTTGTCAAATAAAGAGCCATGACCAGGTTGCAATTTTTGAGGAAGCTGAGGTCATTCCAAATCTCCACCCTAATTTTAAAAATATTTTACCAAACGATGATTGCGAGCGTATTGTTCTATGCGGTTGTCTGTTGGGGAGGAGGCTTAAACAGTAGAGAAAAGAACCAGCTCAACAAGGTTATCCGGAGAGCCCAGAGCACTATTGGGGAGATGCTGCATCCGCTAGAGGAAGTCTGGCAAACCAGATGCCTTAGGAAACTTGACGCAAGTTTTATTCTATTCTAGTCTATTCTATTCTAAATCTGTATAAATTACACGGGACACTTCAAACACTTATCATCTGAATTGTCATATGTGTCTGAAGTGTCCCATGTAATTTATTTGATTTAAGAAATAAACAAGTGCTTCAGTTTTTTGCAAAGCTGAACCATCACATTTGTTCTTAACTATGGAGTTCTTCTGGGAAACCTGATCCGTTATTCACATTGGGAGGTATTTGCCAGGGCACTTGTGTAGAATGCTAGCTTATTTCATTTCTAAAAGCTTTCTTATTGTGTTTTTTTTTTTGCTTTTGAAGTAAAGGGGTCAGGTATACATTTAACAAGAAATGCAAAGATATGCAAAAAATTGTAAAATCTTTACAAAAAAATAGTGTGTCAGGAGGATTCTTAGAAGAGGGACTGCTGTATTCATGAAGAACTTTATAAATACAGGTGATAAAATTACACTGGCGATGCTGTGATCATAGACCACAATTTATTCATAGAATAAAATTTTTTTAGCAAGGGTCTCAAATCTTTTAGACCTGCTAATAAATCTGTTTCATGTGAAATGTTAAACAATACTGCTGTTATGAAGCGGCAGGGTTTGGGTTGGAGACACAGACAGAGACAGTGCACCCTGAGACTAAACCCCATTCCAGCAATCACTGGCTAGGACAATGCAGAACAAAATCACAAAGCAAATGGATAGTCAACAATACAGGTAAAGGGTCAGAGATATCAGAATGCAGAATGACAAAACAACACATCTAGCTTACGGAGTACAAGACTATAGCAGACAAAGGGTACTGACCTTATAAGAAAGTCCATAGCCCCGGCCCGGTAGTTGATTGGATCAGTAGGATGTCAATGGGAGTGAAGAAGGACTCTGTCAATAAAAGCAGGTTCATTATTAGTGAACCGATTGTTCATGGGCACTTAGAGTTCACATGACCCTCCATCTGCAGCTATTTTATGGACCGGAATGTCTGGTTGATGAGGTAAATCTTCTAAGAATCCTCTTCTAAGAATTCCGGCTTCACCATACATATAAAGAAAGCGGTGCAGAACTATTAATAGATAAATGACCTAATATCCTGCCCCTCACACTTACACACATTACAAAAAACATAAGGTAAAGCAGCCAACCCCTTTAAACCAACAGTGTTAAGACTAGGAATATAACAGACTGGCAGTATTAAGGTATCCTCAGCCATTTTATAGACAGAGGTTTTACAGATGTACCAATTGGTTCACAAAATTGTGTCTGAAATCGTTGAATTCATTATCAATTGTTTAAACTAAATATTACCCCTCCCCCTTCACAAAGTAATAATGCCAACATGTAGATCTCTGTGGATGTTGTAGATGATAATTAACCAAATGCTTTCCTGGGTGTCTCTGGGCTTCCAAAATGCTTTGGGACCATCCCTGTAGTCCTGTTTATCAGTTACACCCCTCTTTGCCAACCACAACTCTTCCGCTTCATTTTAGCTCACTCTTTTTGCTGCTGAATGCACAAGCTGTCATTAACAATGGAGTTATGTGAAAATGAGGAAGAAAGGCTTATACTTGCATTGAAAGGTTTATGATGAGGAGTTGGTGGGAATAGTTCCAGCCAATTAGTTATGATTAGTGATGACCATTGTCATTTGCTAGCTTTTATATGAATTTATTATAATCATTGTTTTTATTGTATTTATATTATTTGAAATAGTTCCTTTCCAAAGGCTAACTAGCAGAAAACTGGATAACTCTAGCAGAAAAGAGTTCAATGACATTAAGGTCTTGGCAAATAAATTTGGACAATCAAGTTTTAAGCTGTAAACTTGGCCGTGTGAAACATTACACAATAAAAGCTTATGCCCCCGTCAAAAAAAAAAAAATCTGTAACAGGTCCCCTCAAACTATTACAAGTCAGAAACAGGACTGGTTTCCACAAAGGGAACAGAGCTATGTGTTCCAATAGGCGTGTAGACAACCTAACAATTAAAATAAATAAATAAATGTTTTAAAAGATAAAACAAGAGTAATGTATCAAGAGCAATGTATCACTGTATAATGTGCCATAACTATAAGGAATAATTGTTTTCGAGAGGTTCTCTAGTGCTTAAGAGCCATTTTAGAGATTAACAAGCAGTACATGCTTAATATTATGACAAAAGTTTAAAACCACAAAACAGATGTAGGTTATGCTACAGAGTTACTTCTTATCTTGCGGTTTAGCAGCTTGTGACAGCTTTAATTGGATAGAAAGTGTCTGCTGCGGCTACTATATCTGTTATAATAAGACAAGCAAAAGAAGCATACTCACCAATTTATTTTTTATAAAATTTTCTTCTATATCCCTAATCTTTTCAATTATGTCACACTCTTATTTACAGTGTTTTATTTCATGACTGCTTTTAAAGTGAATGCCTTCGCTTCCATGCTTGACCTTGTTTTTCTAAACTTTTCCTGAACTGATTCTTAAAATCCTTTCACACACGAATGGACCATCTAATTAAATCCAAGCTCCAGATTGTTAATGATTTTGTACCAACTGCTATTTCCAACTGTACTGTTGACTTAGCACCAATATACAGAGCCTTGCTAAGCAGCAGTAGGAATATTTTAAGAAATACATATAAATAAATATATATTAATAGTTTTTATGGTTTGTTATGATACAGGCATTATTGTTGAACATATGAAATTCTATTTAATATTTTAATTTATATAGCGTCTACAGATTATGCAGTGCTACACAGAGCTTGTCAAACGGTCCCTGTCCCCATGGGGCTCACAATCTAGTCAACCTACCAGTGTCGTTTTGAGTGTGGGAGGAAACCAGAGGACCCAGAGGAAGCCCACACAAACAGAGAAGATACAAACTCTTTGCAGATGTTAACCTGGATGGGACTTTAACCCAGGACCCCAGCTAAAAAAGGTGGAAAGCAATATGTTGTTTCTATGTAATTTATGTATGTGTTATTTTAAAGGCACAGTTCATTGCAAAAAGTGCACTCAGCTTCCTTCCAGCTTCCTGCCGGAAGGAAGGAAGGGACGGGTGGGCGTGGCCAGACCAAAGCTGAATGCAGCGCGACTTCCATGCCCGTTTGTTTACATGGGGCAGGTACCAGAGAGATCACAGCGCTGTATGCTGAGAGGGACCGTGGAGGTAAGTATATGTTTAACCCACAGGTTGTTTTAATACCCTCAGACAACCCATTTAATGTTGATGATTATGGCTTAGAGCCAAGGAAAAGCCAAAAGTAATTATCTAAAAAAAATTGGAATATTATATATAAAACCAACTGTAAATAATGAAAGTATGTAGATTAACCCCTTAAGGGCTCAGCCATTTTGTAGCTTAAGGCTCAGTCCCATTTTTTGGATTCTGACTTGCATCTCTTTATATGGTTATAACTTTTGAAATCAGTTACTTATCAAAGCGATTCTGAGATTGTTTTTTTTCTCCACATGTTTTACTTAATTTTAGTGGAAAACTATGGCTGATAAGTTTAGCATTTATTTACAAAAAAAAAGAAAAAAAATGATGATTTTTTTAAAAAATTAGCCATTTTCAAAATCATCGCGTTTTCAGACAGATAGATTTACCACCTAAATAGGTAGCTGAATAACATTTCCCATATGTCTACTTTACATTTTCATAATTTTTGAAATGTCTGGATAATTTATTTTGAGATCACGCGGCTTACAAATAGATCATTGATTTTCAGTATTTTCAGAATTAACTATTTTGGGGATAAATACTGTTTTGAATGGAATTTTACATATTTAGCATTAAAACTACCCTATATAACAAACCCATTTTCAAATCTGCACCCCTCAAACTATCAGAAACAGCTTTTAGGAAGATTGCTAACCCCTTGAGATCTTCATAGTAATTGAATCAATATGAAGGTGAAATTTAGAATGGTCAAATTTTGTCAGTTATACGTTCATTTAGCCCTAAAATTTACACACTTCCAAAAGATAAAAAGAGCAAACCCATTTTACAATTTGTTATGCAATTTCTCCCGGTTACAGAGACCCCCCACATGTTGCCATTACTTGCTTTATGGGAAGGGAAGGAGGGACCTGCAGCTGTCAGGATTTTAGTTTCCTCATTGGCCCATTTTGCTGGCTATAAAATTCTTGTTTTTTCGTTATTGGGGCCATATGATGGCATTTTTTTTGCGGGACGAGATGCTTTTTTCAGTGTTACCATTTTGGGGGTTGGTATCCCCTATTGTTGAAAATTTAGAATCTTTATTCGAGGTCACAAGTAGAAAAGCATCAATTCTGTGCTGGATTGATAGGTGCTATCAAAACAAACTAGGCGTCCAAAAAATCTTTTCAGTGCCATCAGCTGATCTCTGCCATGCCACCTCGCAAAAAAGAGCCTCAACCAACTATTGCATACATTTACTGTACTTTTTTTTTTTTATTTGTCCAACAATTTTCTTACAGTTGGTCTTATATAACATTCCCATATTTTGAGATAATGATTTTTTGGTTTTCCTTGGCTGTATGCTATAATCACCAACATTAACATAAACATGGTTTGTAAATCACTCTATATGCTATATGAGTTTCTCTTTTTGAATTGAATTACTGAAAAGAATAACTTTTTGCTCATATACTAATGGAAAGTATTCAGACCCCTATAGATTTTTGCTCTGTTTCATTGCAGCCAATTGGTAAGATCAAAAAAGTTCCTTTTTTGCTCATTAAATGTACACTCTGCACTCCATCTTGAGAGAAAAAAAAACCCTGAAATGTAGATACTTTTGCTAACTAAACAAGAAAAACTGAAATATCATATGGCCATAAGTATTCAGAGCCTCTGCAGTGACATTTACCATACATGCTGTCCATTTTACACACCCTGTATTTTAGATATATATATATATATATATAGTGACAGAGTGACTGGAGAAGAGGTAGATGGGGTGTATGTTTGCCCAAGGTACATCATTTTGCCTGTTACTAAAAAAGCAACCAGGATGAGTTTGTTATGGTTGTTCTAGAGGCCCCACTCTAACCGCACAGTTCGGGTTTTGAGCTGTCCATGTTATCAACCTACAGCTGTGCTCTCTCTGCATCTGGGGAATACATCCATGAGTTTGCTGCTGTGTATTGTTTGGGAGGCTGTGCAGTAGGCACAGACTCTAGTAGGAATGGAGAACTTATGTTCAGTTAGTGGGCAGACGGCCTAGGACAGTGATGGCGAACCTTTTAGAAGCTGAGTGCCCAAACTTCAACCAAAAGCGACTTATTTATTGCAAAGTGCCAGCACAGCAATTTTAGCAGTAATTTTTTCTCCTTGTTCTTTGACAACTTTAAATCGTTCAGCCTCCTAAAGACACCAATGCAGTTGAAAGGAGGAGAGCAAATTTGCTTATCATTGTAGGAAGGTTCTTCAGGAAGATTCTTTGAGTCCTGTCTGGTGAATTTCATTCTGGGGTGATGGCCTGGGTGCCCACAGAGAGGGCTCCGAGTGCCGCCTCTGGCACCAGTGCCATAGGTTCGGCACCACTGGCCTAGGACTTTATTGTGTTTATACTTTGCTTTGCTGCCTTTAATTTTAATGAAAAATAAAACTGGTTGCGGCCAGCTGCACCAAATGTTATTGCGGTGTCTCGCAAAAGTGCCCCTCTTCCCCAGGAGGCGACTACCCCGCTACCTAATCCCCTTACAATATACATACAAACACTGAGTGTAACAAAAAGATCAGGATGGTAGAAAATCTTGCGAAATAATCATTGCATCGAAAAAAAATTAAAAAAAAAATTTAAATATTTTTTAAAAACTTAGCTCCTCTGCCCACAGCCTTGGGGGCGCGGCATGGGACAATGATAAAATTTTAATGGGATACAACATATGTTATTGCAGGTTTGCATTACCTAGGAAAAAAAATCATATTGATTTTCGATTTTGGAAATAGATGGTGCTGTAATTGCCAAAAATCGAAATGTGTGCGCAAAAACATTGAAAAAAGGGGATATTTCAATAAATACAAAATAAGATCCAATTCTCAAAACAGATATATGCAATATTATTCCTAAAGCTAATCTAATGTTACCATATTGAAACACTGTAAAGCATTTAATATTTGAAAACTTTGTAAGCAACAAGAAAAATCTCCATTTTCAGAGGGGAGTAGACTTCAGCCTTCTAGGGGGCCCATGGAAACACAGACCACCCACCAAATTTTATACTGAGAACGACCTTCACCTAAGAAATCCTCATACATCTGTTCCTGCTCTCAATACTGATGTAAGAGCCATTTTAGGACCTTTGAATGTCCAGGGCTATATTTTTTAATATTAAACTTTGTCCACTACATTCTTCTTACACAGAATTTAGTTTCTACATAAAAAAATTCACATCCCCCCCTCACCTCTCCCCCAGGGAAGAAAATTCAGGATCAACTTTAGTGTTATTGGATAGATTCTTAAGAAATATGTGTTATATATTTTTTGTTATTTGATCCAATGTGTATTTCTTGAGATATATTGTATATACTCGAGTATAAGTCGACCCGAGTATAAGCCGAGACCCCTAATTGTAACACAAAAAAACTGGAAAAACCTATTGACTCGAGTATAAGCCGAGGGTGGGAAATTCATTGTTCACAGCCTCCCCCAGTATACAGCCTGCCAGTCCCCCATTGTATACAGCCTGCCAGCCCCCTGTAGTATACAGCCTGCCAGCCCACAGTTGTATACAGCCTGCCAGCCCACAGTTGTATACAGCCTGCCAGCCCACAGTTGTATACAGCCTGCCAGCCCTTAAAAATAATAAACTCAGTATTCACCATTCCAACGTCCCGGGCAGCTCCACTTCCATCTTCATGTCCACAGCCGCTCCATCTGCAGCGCCTCTTCTCCTTCAGGCCGGTGCTAGGACTGTGAAGTCTCTGTACGCACGGCCCGGTCAGCACATAACTGTGACATCACAGTTGCTGACGTCACAGTTGTGTGCCAGCCGGGCTGTGCGTACAGAGACGTTGCGGTCCTAGCGCACCTCTGAGGCGCTGCAGATAGAGCTGCCGCGGACCCGCCGCGGACATGAAGATGGAAGCGGAGCTGCCCAGGCCATAGGAATCGTGAGTATTGAGTTTATATTTTTTTTATATACCCGAGTATAAGCCAAGTGGGGAATTTTCAGCACAAAAATTTTGCTTAAAAACTCGGCTTATACTCGAGTATATATGGTACCCATTTTTTGAAAATTTATTTACCCATTTTAATTTTCAGTGATTACAGCACCACCTGTCACCAAAATCCAACAAGCTAGGTCAAATCAATGTATTTTTTCCTGGGAAATCCGAGTCTGCAATAAAAAATGGTGGTTCCATTTAAAATTTTAAAGTTACCCCCTTGCCTCAACGTGAGGGAGTGGGGGTAGAAGACAATGTTTGGTATCATTGCAGGGATGATGTGTAAAATATTTTACACATATATCTTTAGTTTTTTTGATCCAATGTTTATTTTGTGAGATATTGTCATGGGTGATCCTGCGACCTATATCCCGGGTGCCTTCAGAGCCCCTACACAGCAGAACTCACTTCTCCTGACTCCAGCGGCAATTTCTGTGGCTCCCGATGATTAGCACTGACCTGCCGCCTTCCCAGATAAATTCCTGTCCCTTCCTGTGACCCTTGCCGGATCTTTGTGCCACACAGCCTTCGTAAAAGCTCCCCAGCAATATTCCTGTGTTCCCGTGTATTCTGTGTTCCTGTGTCACATGTGCCGGTGTTCCAATTCCTATCTGACTGGACCTCTCTTTGCTGACCCTGAACTTTAATATTGCATCTTTGCTCCCTGCCCTGACCCTGCGCTTTGACCTGACCACGATTCTGTGTTCCGCTAAGGTACCTCGGCCTCGGCTGCCTCCGAGGGCTAGTCACACCTGTGGAACGACCTGGTGGTACCCTGCCGCAGAAGACTATCCCGCTTTGCGACGGGCTCTGTTGAAGACCAGGTTCCACTTAGATTCCGGTCCCAGGTGTCGGCTAGTACCACCTCTCGCGGTGGTCCATAGGATCCACGCATCCCGAATCCTGACAGTAAGATCTGGCCATGGATCCCACCGAGGTTCTGCTTCCCGACCGGCCCGATCTTGCCACCATCGTTGTCCAGCAATCACGTTAGATTGCCGCGCACCACTAACATGTTGCAACAGCTGCTAGCCACTCCACATCAGCAACAGATTACTGAGACTGCTCCTGCGACTTCTGCCAATGAACCTAGGCTACGGCTTTTTATGCCCGACAAATATGATGGGGATCCCAAGCTGTGCAGGGGCTTTGTAACCCAGAGCCTGGCTCCTGTTTTCCTAAGGCCGCTCTGGTCTCCAGCTGTGCTGTCTGCAGAAGAGCCTTTGTAGGTGGATGGAGCAAGACTTTTCTCACAAGAGTGTTCCAGAGAACGACAGGGTAACCTCTGCCTGTATTGCGCCAGTCCGGAGCACTTCATTGGGTTGTGTCCTATTCGTCCCCAAAGTTCGGGAAACGCCAGCACCTAGGGTTCTTGGGAGAAGCTTCACCGCGTCGGGTCATTCCCGTGCTCCTTAGTGTTGGCACCGGCAGCCAGCTTCAAGCGTGTGCCTTCTTAAACTCCGGGTCTGCAGAAGACTTTCTGGATGCTGCCTTGGTCGCGCAGCATCACATCTCAGTTATCCACCTCAAGAAACCCCTGGTCATCTCTTCAGTCAGTGGCGAGATTCTCTATGTCCCAGTTCAGTATCCCACTGAACCACTGTGTTTGCAATTTGGGGCCTTGCATAAGGAGAGACTGTCCTTCTATGTACTTCCCCGTTCTACATTCTCCGTCCTATTAGGACGACCGTTGCAGCAACATGCACCTGTCTTCAACTCCCTGACTGGGGAGGTTCTTCGCTGGGGTCCAGAATGCCAATCTCATTGTCTTATGGCTTTCCACCCAGTCTCTACTATGGCCTCCTTCTCGTCTCTCATGTCTCTGAAGGGTCTTCCCGCCACTTATCTGGACTATGCTGATGTCTTCTCTGAAAAGCAATCGAAGACCTTACCACCGCATCGTCCATACGATAGCCCTATAAAACTGCTGCCGGGCACATCTCCATGAGGTCGAGTTTACCCGCTGTCCGTGCCTGAAACTGCTGCCATGTCAGCCTATATTAAGGAGAATCTGCCGAAGGGGTTCATCCGCAAATCATCTTCTCCTGCTGGTGCTGGTTTCTTCTTTGTGGCCAAGAAAGATGGATCTCTCCACCCCTGCATTGATTATAGGGGGCTCAATAAAGTAATGGTGAAGAAGCAGTATCCGCCCTTGATCACAGAACTTATTGACCTCCTCTGTGGTGCTAAGGTCTTCTCTAAATTGGACCTTCAAGGGCATATAATCTTATCCGCATCCGAGTGGGTGAGGACTGGAAGACTGCCTTAAACACCAGAGATGGGCACTTTGAGTACCTGGTCTTGCCCTTTGGATTGTGCAATGCGCATGCAGTATTTCATCAATTTGGTAAAGATAACTTCAGAGACCATACACCAGTGTTGTAGTCTACTTTGATGACATCTTGGTGTTCTCAGCTGATCTGGAGTCTCAAGTCCACGTACAGCAAGTTCTTAGGCACCTGAGGGAATTTCAAGGCAGATGCTCTCTGTTGTGCCTCTGAAATTATTGGGGAAACTGGCTCCTCGACATATCATCCCTCCGGAATAGCTGGTTGTGGCCATTCCAGCAGACCTCCGGCAGCTCCCATCTGTCAAGACTTATGTCCGACCTGACCTTCGGAAGAAGATTTTGGACTTCTTGTGGGTGGGCATCCTGGGGTGCAGTGCTCTCTAGCCCTCATCTCCTGCTACTATTGGTGGCCAGATCTGGTCCAGGACATACTGTATTTTGTGGGTTCCTGCACCTCCTGTGCTCGTAATAAGTCATCATGCCTCAAACCTGCTGATCTCCTGATGCCGTTGCCGATACTCAGCTGCCCGTGGACTCACGTGGCCATGGACTTTGTCAGGGACCTTCCCTGTTCCTCTAGGAATACCGTCATCTGGGTGGTAACCGACCGGTTCTCCAAAATGTCCCATTTTGTCCCGCTTCAAGGTCTGCAGTCTGCTCCTCACCTTGCCAGCCTATTCTTCACTTATATCTTCCGGCCTTATGGTCTCCCCCTGAGTATTGTATCTGACCGTGGGGTCCAATGTGTTTCCCAGTTCTGGCATTCTCTGTGCAGCCAACCCCAGGTGAAATTGGACTTTTCTTCAGCATATCACCCTCAGTCTAATGGACAAGTCGAGAGGGTTAATCAAATTCTAGGCTGTTATCTCCGTCATTTTTTCTTCGCCAGACAGGACGACTGGTCCACATAGCTCCTATAGGCAGAGTTCTCCTACAACTCCCTCGACTCTGTGTCTGCTGGTGCCACCACTTTCTTTGTTGTGTATGGGAGACATCCACGTCCAACCCTACCTCTCTCCGTGTCTGCTGATGTTCCTGCTGTGGAAAATTGGTAGAAGACCTTAAATCCAACTGAGAACAGACTTGTCAGTGTCTGCTTCGGGCGTCCGCCTGCACCAAAACTCAGGCTGGTAAGAAACACAGGTCTCCTCCCATCTTTTCTCCTGGAGATAAAGTGTGGCTGTCCACCAGGTATGTTAGTTGAAAATCCCTAGTTACAAACTGGGAACACTTTTCCTGTGATCGTCCGAGGTGTTGCAGCGCATTAATCCAGTGGCATATAAGCTGCGCCTTCTTCCCACCGTGCACATCCCAAATTCTTTTCACATCTCCCTGCTGAAATTGGTCACCTTGAATTGTTCCTCCCAACAAATAGCTCCTTCTACTCCTGTGGTTGATTCCACCAATGTCTATGAAGTCAAGGAGGTCCTGGACATGAAGTCGGTTAGAGGGAGACAGTACTTTCTCATTGACTTGAAGGGGTTCGGGCCAGAGGAGAGATTGATCTGGGAGCCCGAGGACATCATCTTGGATCGTACTCTACTTCCCAGGTTCCTCCAGTCTAAGAAGAGGGGGAGGCTGAAGGGGGAATACTGTCACAGGTACCCATGTACCTTAGTGTGCCCCCGGAGCCCCTACATAGCAAAACTTACCTCTCCTGGCTCCAGCGGAGGTCTCTGCGGCTCCCCTAGGAGACGGGACGTGTGTGCACCGGATCGCAAAGATTTAAAGGACCAGTGCGATGATAACTGCCACTGGCCTACCTTTGCAGATAAATTATAGTTCCTTCCATTGACCCTTGCCGGATCTTTGTGCCTCACAGCCTTAGAAAAAGCTCCCCAGCAATATTCCTGCATTCCTGTATCTCCTGCGTTCCTGTGTGTCCCCGTGTATCCTGCGTGCCTGCTCGCATGAGTTCCTTCTCCTGAGTCCTGTGTGCCTGTGTTCCCGTTCCCATCTGACTGGACCTGCCGCTGCTGACCCTGGATTGGACTTTGACGTGGTATCTCTGCCGCCTGCCCTGACCCTGTGCCTGGATTTGACCACGATTCTGTCTTCCACCAAGGTTCCTTGACCACGGCTGCCACCGCGGGCTAGTCGCACCTGTGGAACGACCTGGTGATACCCTGCCGCAGCAAGACCATTCCACTTCGTGGAGGGCTCTGGTGACGATCAGGTGCCACTTAAATTACTGTCCCAGGTGTCAGCTAGTACCACCTCCTGCGGTGGTCCAGAGGATCCATGCATCCCGAATCCTGACAGATATTACACCATCCAAACCTTTTTGTTACACCCTGTATACATTTCTTAAGGCAGCCTGAATTGTCATTTTGTGGCACTTTTCTTATGCAGTTTTTAGAGCAAAGCCAAGAGTGGTTATAAAAGTTAAATTTTAATTCATTTATTTTTCATTTATAGATCCACTGCATAACACAATAGGTGGAACATATTAAGACTGACATTTTAAATGCCAGTCTACACATTCCCTTTGGTATCCTGTATCTACTAAGTGGCTCTGGCATAATACATTTTTTACAGTTTTTATCCAGCATAAAGGTGAAATAACACTTTCTTTTACATGTCCTTTTTTTTTTAATTTAAAGCTTCAGTTACTAAACTGCAAAACAGCAGTAGGATTTTCCAATAAACTGTTTTACATTACATTACATTGAATTGGTGACAGTTTTCAAGCTGACATGCAGATAGAGAAAAGGATTGCTTACCACACGGATTCTAACATTAATGACTTTCCATATAAGCATCTCAAGTGCAATAAAGAGTTAATTAGTTGAAAAGAATTAAAGAAGGAAGGAATATAAGGTCGTTTGCAGGTGGTCACAATACATTTTGGGTATCGGAGAGTATCTACTGATCTTTAATTAACCACAGATATTAAAAATGCAGAAACTAAAGACATATAGGACTGCTTCTTTGAGTTAAAGCAGGCATGGAGTGTCACTAGTCCTGTTTAAGTAAATAAAGGGGGGCAGGCTGCAGCAGGCAATGCAAAATATGGGAATATGGGGTACAGCAGTCATGTGTAATTTGTGCAAATGGTTGCTGCAAGGCAAGGCCCTATGCTACATGGAGAAATGCCCAGCAAGCAGGGCAGTTTTAGTGGGTGGGATAGATATATATGTTCTAGAAAGTATCATCTAGTTACTTGGTAGATTTCCATTGGTGCTTCATGTTTGGCTTCTAGTAACTTCCAGGTGGTTCCTCAGATGACTGATAGCAACGCATGAAATTTACAGCTTCCAGGGGCATCTAGCACTTTCTTTCAACTGGAGTTTTCATAGACTACAGGTACTACCAGCTATTGTTTCACTAAACAACAGGCAACTGTTTATCCCATTGAAATGGTAATGAAGTTGAGCCAGACGAACTATGTGTCATGAATAGAGATTAGCGAGCACTAAAATACTCGGGTACTCGTTATTCGAGACAAACTTTTCCCGATGCTCGAGTGCTCGTCTCGAATAACAAGCCCCATTGAAGTCAATGGGAGACTCGAGCATTTTTCAAGGGGACCAAGGCTCTGCACAGGGAAGCTTGGCCAAACACCTGGGAACCTCAGAAAAGGATGGAAACACCACGGAAATGGACAGGAAACAGCAGAGGCAGCATGCATGGATGCCTCTGAGGCTGCTTAATCGTACCATTATGCCAAAATTATGGGCAACAGCATGGCCATGACAGAGTGACCGAATGAGGCTAGATAGCATCTAAAACATGCAATAATTGACCCTGACACTATAGTGGACGGCATGCAGAGGCAGCGGCAGCAGTGGCAGGCTAGAGAGTGTCATGGCGACATACCCTAAATGGACTCAGGCTTCACCAAAGGAGGTGAGCAAGAAGCGCTGAAATGATTTCCTATGTGAACAAAAGGTTGACGTTATATTTAGTCGATAACACATCATGGTGGCGACATAGTGTCCAAGTTCCATAACGTACCTGGTGAAACACCCGAAAAATGAGCATGACACAGCTCTTTTGATAAGGGGACGACATGTTGAGTCAGCCATGGAGACGACTTCCATGATTAAGAGCGACAGTATGGGGCATTCATATTGCGCTGCTATGATTGCAACTTCAGGTCTCCAGCATGGCGGCGACAGATGGGCCGAGTTCCACTATGTATCTGGTGAAACACCTGAAAATTCTGCCTGACACAGCTCGTTTGATAAGGGGACGATGTATGGAGGCAGTGAACTAGTAGTAGATTAAAGGTGCTGCAGTTAAAACTATGTTAGTTGGATCTTGGGATGGAGCTGGCGCTCCGCTGCCAGACGAGCTTTCGACAATCCAAGCCCCTGTCTCTCGGCTACTCCCCAAACAGCACTTCTAAGAACCTATTGTATAAGATCAAGTGTAGTAGTGTTCTTATAAGTTTGGGTTATGGCGGGTGAGGGGAATGTAAACAGATGCGCAAGAAGCGCTGAAATAATATCGGTAAATGATAAAAGTTTGCCAGTATATTTTGTGGATTACACAGCAGGGTGGTGACAAAGTTAACAAGTTTGATGTGGAAGCCATGAAAACAACCCAAAATTCTGCCTGACACAGCTCATTTGATAAGGGGACAATGTATGGAGGCAGCTATATGGACGACTTTTGGAGGCAGCTATTTCGATGACGTGTGGAGGCTGCTATGGAGACAATTTAATTTGGATAGTGCCTGTATGTGGCAGTCCAAAAAAGTTTTCAAACCAGAGGAGCAGGTAGGTGGTCCTCCAGAAAAATTAAATACATAGAGTACTATAGCTAGAGCCAGTTGGCCCTGGCAAAAAATAGCCAGTTGCCTCTGCTTTAGTGTACAAAAAGGAGGAGAAGGAGGACAATGAGGAGGAGGAGTGCATAAATTATTCAGGTTGAGCTTCTTTCACCTGCTGGAGAATGGAAATCCTGAGAAATCCAGGCTTTATTCATCTTGATAAGCGTCAGCCTGTCAGCGCGGTCAGTCGACAGGCGTGTACACTTATCGGTGATGATGCCACCAGCTGCACTGAAAACCCGCTCGGACAACTCGCTAGCGGCAGGGCAGGCAAGAACCTCCAAGGCGTACAGCGCCAGTTCGTGCCACATGTCCAGCTTTGAAACCCAGTAGTTGTAGGGAGCTGTGTGATCATTTAGGACGATGGTATGGTGAGCTACGTACTCCCTCACCATCTTTCTGCAAATATCAGCCCTACTCTGCCGAGACTGGGGACAGGTGACAGTGTCTTGCTGGGGTTACATAAAACTGGCAAAGGCCTTGTAAAGCATACCCCAGCCAGTGCTGGACAAGCTGCCTGCTCACCTACTCTCCCTCGCTACTTGTTCTGCACAAGTACGCCCTCTGCCGCTAGCGCTGTCAGAAGGGAAATACTGTTTCAGCTTGTGCATTCTCACACTCCTTTCCTCTCCAAGGGATCCAGGAGAGTGAATACCCAGTAATCGGTGCTGGAATAAATTCTTTGAACGCGAGGGTTACGGGATAGGCAGCCTAGCATGAAATCTGCCATATGCGCTTGAGTCCGCAAGAATTCACTCTCCTCACTGGCCTGACTGTCCATTTCCTCCTCCTCCAACTCCTCTTCTTCTGCCCATACACGCTGAACAGTGAAGGACTGAACAATGGTCCCCTCTTCTATCTCGCCAACATTCTCTTCCTCTTCCTCCTCATCCTCCTCCACCTCCTCCGATATGCGCTGAGAAACAGACCTGAGGGTGCTTTGGCTATCAACAAGGGAATCTTCTTCCCCAGTCTCTTGTGACGAGCGCAAAGCTTCCGACTTCATGCTGACCAGAGAGTTTTTCAACAGGCCAAGCAGCGGGATGGTGAGGCTGATGATGGCGGCATCGCCACTGACCATCTGTGTTGACTCCTCAAAGTTACTCAGCACCTGACAGATATCAGACATCCATGTCCACTCCTCATTGTAGACTTGAGGAAGCTGACTGACCTGACTGACCTGACTACCAGTTCTGGTGGAAGTTGACATCTGGCAGTCTACAATCGCTCTGCGCTGCTGGTAAATTCTGGATAACATGGTTAATGTTGAATTCCACCTCATGGGCACATCGCACAACAGTCGGTGAGTGGCAGCATCTGTGCTGGACTTCCTGAAATGCGCATAGATGCGGCGCACCTTCGTGAGCAAATCAGACAGATTGGGGGTATGTCTTGAGGAAAACGCTGAACTATGAGATTTAACACATGGGCCAGACATGGCACATGCGTCAGTCTGCCGAGTTGCAGAGCCGCCACCAGTTTACGGCCGTTGTTACACACAACCATGCCTGGCTTCAGGTTCAGGTTCAGCGGTGCCAGCCACAGATCAGTCTGCGCCGTGATGCCCTGTAATAGCTCTTGTGCGGTGTTCCCTTTATCGCCTAGGCTCAGCAGTTTGAGCACCGCCTGCTGTCGCTTAGCGACGGCACTGCTGCTGTGACTAGAGCTACCGACTGATGGCGCCATGCCCACGGATGGTAATTCGGAGGAGGTGGAGGAGGGGTGGGAGGAGGCAGAGGCATAGTAGGCCTTTGAGACCTGGACCGAGGTAGGCCCCGCAATCCTCGGCGTCGGCAGTATATGACCAGCCCCAGGGTCAGACTCAGTCCCAGCCTCCACCAAGTTAACCCAATGTGCCGTTAGTGATATATATTGGCCCTGCGCGGCAGCACTCATCCACGTGTCCGTGGTCAGGTGGACCTTGTCAGAAACGGCGTTGGTCAGGGCACGGATGAAGTTGTCTGACACGTGCTGGTGCAGGGCTAGGACGGCACATTGGGAAAAGTAGTGGCGGCTGGGGACCGAATACCGAGGGGTGGCCGCCGCCATGAGGTTTCGAAAGGCCTCGGTCTCTACCAGCCTATAGGGCAGCATCTCCAGGCTAAGCAGTTTTGAGATGTGGACGTTGAGGGCTTGGGCGTGTGGGTGGGTTGCACTTTACTTCCTTTTGCGCTCCAGCGTCTGGGGTATGGAGAGCTGAACGCTGGTGGATGCTGTGGAGGATCGTGGAGGCGAAGATGGGGTTTTCGCACGGGAGGTGTTTGGGCCGGGGTCCTGGGCAGGGGGCTGACTAGCAGATGACACAGGGGAAGGAGCAGTGGTGTGCCCGGCCGGAGGTGAACGGGCTTGGTGCCATTGAGTGGGGTGTTTAGCATTCATATGCCTGCGCATACTGGTGGTAGTTAAGCTAGCAGTGGTGGAACCCCTGCTGATCCTGGTTTGGCACAGGTTGCACACCACAGTCTGTCGGTCATCCGGTGTTTCTTTAAAGAACCTCCAGACTTTTGAAAATCTAGCCCTTGCCACGGGAGCTAGACTACGGGAAACATTTGGCGCTGATGCACCAGCTCTGGCCCTGCCTCTCCGTCTGGCCCCACCACTGCCTCTTCCAACCTGTTCTGGTATAGGACTCGCCTCCATCTCAGAAGCACTGTGTTCACCCGCCTTTCAACCCAGCTTGGGTCTGTCACCTCATCATCCTCTGATTCCTCAGTATGCTCCCCCCTCGGACTTGCTGCCCTGACAACAACTTCACCACTGTCTGACAACCATGTGTACTCATCGTCCACCACTTCTTCCACTACGTCAATAATGTCATCATTACCCACAGACTGCAACCGGTGGAAAACCTGGGCATCGGAAAATAGCTCAGCAGCAACCGGACAAGTGGTTTGTGACAGTGGGAAGGGTCCAGAAAACAGTTCCTCAGAGTATGCCGGTTCAAATGCCAAATTTTGCTGGGAGGGGGCAGACTGGGGGGAAGGAGGCTGAGGTGGAGGAGCTGGAGGAGTGCTGATTTCGGTGACATGGGTGGACTGCGTGGAAGACTGACTGGTGGACAAATGGCTAGAAGCATTGTCTGCAATCCACGACATCACCTCTTCGCACTGTTCTGGCCTCAACAGTGCTCTACCACGAGTCCCAGTAATTTGAAACATGATGAACCTAGGGAGTGTAGCTCTGCGGCGTTCCCCTGCTCCCTCATCAGCAGGGGGTGTCTCACCCCGCCCAGGACCACGGCCTCTGACCCCTGCAGTAGTTGGACGCCCACGTCCACGCCCTCGTCCTCTACCCCTAGCCCTCGGGTTAAACATTTTCCAAATTAAAGTGTAAACTGTAAATTTTTTTTTTTTTTTTTTTTTTTTTTTTTTTAAACAAAATGGTGCTATCCTATTGATATTGCTAGTTTCTAACCTACACTGACAGGACACAACTGGATTTTGTGCTGTGCCTGATGACTTTGAGTTATAAAAGTAAATAAACGTAAAAAAAAAATAAATCAGCAGACTGTGCCTAATTCAAATCAAACCCCTAATAAATTGTCCCACTTCGGTGTTGGAGGTGGATATGTGTGTCACTAAGAGCTAAACACAACGGTCGCAAGTCTCCCTGCAAATTCCTCACAATATGGTACTAGCTGCACTACTAGTGTCAGCAAGCCCAGCCACAAGCAAATAAAAAAAAAATATATATAACGTTATTGTAGCCCTAAGAAGGGCTGTTGGGTTCTTGTAGAATCACTCCTGCCTAACACTATTCTAATAGAACACCCAAACGCTTTCCCTGACCAGCAGCAGCTCTCTCCCTAACGGCATCCAGACTGAGAATGATCCGAGCAGCGCGGGCAGGGGCTAGTCTATTCCAGAGTCACCTGTTCAGGCCAGCCAACCACTGCTATCGACGTGTAAGGGTACCACGTCATGCTGGGTGGAGTGCAGAGTCTCCTGGCTTGTGATTGGCTCGGTTTCTGGCCGCCAAAAATCACAACGGCGGGAGATGCCATTTTCTTGAGCTGGCGAAATACTCGTCCGAGCATCAAGCAGTTTCGAGTACGCTAATGCTCGAACGAGCATCAAGCTCGGACGAGTGTGTTCGCTCATCTCTATTCTTAACCTAATTGGTTTCAAATTGAAGTTGATTTGCAACATTTTTTCCGTAATATTAAGCTTAAACATTATTTTGCTACAGATTGTCTGTACTAAAAGCGGTGTTACTGGTGATACTGAATTATCTTTTAAGCAATTACAATTGCGCAATATGAGTACTTTCACTCCAGACGTGTTTGCACGCATTCACGGCTGCAGTGAAACATGAGTTACATGAATTACGTACCACTACAACAGATTGTGATTTATCTCGTCCGAATATCACCAAAGCTGAAATAGCTGCATTAAATGAGCTGGCCCATGACGGCGACCTTACCATCAAGCCCGCCGACAAAGGTGGGGCGGTTGTCGTCATGGATACCAGCTCATATGTTGCGGAGATCCGCAGACAACTAGCAGATACTAAGGTCTACTGTAAGATATCATCTGACCCTAAATTTTCCCTGGCTAGGAAAATTAAATGTATATTGGACGAGGCAATATCTGATGATGTCATTGACAGGGACATGTACAGATTTTTAGTTATCAAACATCCAATTACACCTGTACTGTACATATTGCCCAAGATACATAAAAGCCTCATATCCCCGCCGGGTAGGCCGATTGTATCGGGTAGTGGCTCTATATTTTCCAATATAACAATTTTTTTGGATAAAACTTTACGTAATATCTCTGTTTCAGGGCAATCTTATATCCAGGACACAACCGACTTCATAAACAAACTTAATGAAGTAGGGACAAACATCCCATGCGACATATGGCTGGCGTCTTTTGACGTTGTATCCCTATACACGTCCATTGATCACCAAAGGGGGATAAATGCAGTTAGATGTAAATTACGTACTGAAGGACACACACCTAGAACACAAAGGTTCATAGGTGAACTTTTGGAATTAGTTCTTAAAAATAATTATTTCTTATTTGGAGATGAATTCTTTTTGCAACTAATGGGGGTTGCAATGGGTGCCAATATGGCACCAACATACGCCAATATTGCTATGAGGGTCCTGGAGGAGGACACCATCTATGCCTCCACCCACTTCAGGCATTGCCTGCGGTGGTGGAGGTACATAGATGACGTCTTCCTCCTATGGACGGGTACCGAACAGGAACTGTTTGAGTTCCACTCATATTTGAATACCATTGATGACTCCATAAAATTTACACTGGTACACTCCAGAAGTGAGATCCAATTTTTGGACGTGCTTGCTGTACATAGGGAAGGGTCACTTCACACTGACCTATATGTAAAACCCACCGACAGGAACACCTTATTAAGATATGAAAGTCATCACCCACGAACAATGGTAAGAACCTTGCCTTACAGCCAACTCCTGAGGGTGAAACGAATTACCAGTAATCCACAAAAAGCAAACGATAACTTGCATACTATGGCGCAAAAATTTGCACAACGTGGTTACCCTCACAACATTATAAAGAAAAACCTTGACAAAACCAATCTAATAGATAGGTCTCAACTGTTATCCCCTGTGACCAAAGAGCCTAACCTAAAAAGACTCCCTTTCGTATCCACATATAGTGAACAAAGTATTGCAATCTCTAATATTGTTCGCAAACATTGGTCTAAACTATCGGGGGGTCCAGTCCATATCCCCGAATTCCAGAATCCTCCCCTTTTTTCCTATAGAAAGTCACACTCGTTAAAAGATCGGATAGTCAAATCGGACGTGGGGTCCATGCGAAAAACCAGACAAACAGGGATTATGGGTCAACTAAACAAGGGTTCTTATCCTTGTCGCAGTTGTATCAACTGCAAACAAATGGATAAAGGTGCGATGTTCCTTCACAATGATGTTGAGTATAAAATAAAACACTACCTTAACTGCGATAGCTGCTATGTGATCTATAAACTGAGCTGCCCTTGTGGGTTCATCTATATTGGAGAGACTACTCTCGAATTTAAAACTAGATTCAACCAACACCGCTACACAATACGTAGCGGTAGGAGAGATTTACCCATGCCGAAACACTTTATTGAGGCAGGCCACACAGAAAAGGACTTACGATTCCAATTGATCGATTATGTACCCCCATTGCGTAGAGGAGGGGACAGAGAACGCATTTTGAAAAAGAAGGAGTTAGAATGGATATATGTCCTTGACACCCTTAGACCAAAAGGTCTCAATGTTGATTTTAAGTTGACCGGTATTTGAAATGTTCTAGCCTGGAGACCTTTATGATATCCTATAGGATGTGTTGACGCAAAGTGATAACACCTCTAATGAATGTCTAAATATTTTTACGACACTCGAGTAATTTTACTAAAATGTCTTTCTTTTATTTTTCCAGATGACATGAATATATGAATGTATTGAAGCCAATACCGGGAGTCTCCTCACCATCCGACACCACCATATGCTGCCATCTACTTTAAATTTTGCTACTTTTTCGTTTTTTGCCTTTTTTGGATTTGTTGCTTCACCTTGTTGTCTACTCTTGTACAATTTCCCTTAATAAATCAAGGTACCCATGGAATCAGTTAATGTACCCAGTGGTCATATTATGTGCCAAGGGAGTGACTTTCCTGTGTAGGGTTAACATGGGGAGTAGTGGCACCGTATCCGTATCCCCTGACAAGCTAATTGGTTGCTGCAGGGTGGATTAGATGCCCGTGGGTTCTGTCTCCTGAATACACAGGGACCTGACCCGTCACCTCCTCTTTCATTGGCCATTATTGGCCCCTCGGACACTAAAAGTGCCGACTCTATATAACTATATATGCCCTCTTTTTGTGCCATTGACCCTGATCTATTCAGCGTGACACACGCATATAATTTACAATGTACCACTTTGCATTACACCGACTGGTTCTAGGAATATGAGTGACAGCAGAGCATTAGTGACGTTGGTCTCCTAGACAACGGTATAGCAGCATTTCCGGTCATGCACATTACACCTCCTTTGGCCTCCTTTCGGCGCGCTCACAGGCTGTTTTTTTTTCCCTCTGCAGCGCGTGGATGGGATGGTGAGATCCCGAAATCTTTTGTCATTGTTTTTGATTGTAACACTGCACTTAGCACTTTATAATTCACAATCTTGATGATATTTGTAAAATCAATGGTATGTACTGTACCACAGCACATGCACTTTCACTATGTATATATTTATTGATGATTTTGTGAATATTTAATGCCTATCATGTTTGTAAATTTAGACGGTATATGCAAATTAGGGGGCGGGGCTACTTGATCAAGTGATCACTCTGTTTGGTATATATATGAGCTCCACTGTCTTCACTTGGCTTGAAAAAGGCTCCCTGGAGCCGAAACGCCGCTGCTTATGTATTTTAATGTACTCTAACATGGAACAAAGAACACCACTTTTTCACTGAATACCTTGGAGTGCTGCCTATTTTCAATTACCTACCTCTGGAGGACCTAAAGCCTGGTTTTGAGTGCCTGCACCCACCACTGCTATTTCTTTGATGTGCTGTTTTGGACTTTCCCTACGTATTCTTAACCTTTGCAATTTTCTTGTAAATTTGCTCCATATCGTACCCAAGTATTAATTAAATTGTACAAATTAATTTCAATGCCACAATCAATTCTCTGGCTAGCTAAAATATGTAAAAATATTATCATAAATATTCTTTGAGTTTCTGGGATGATCTAGCAAAGAAATGACCACCACAAATGTATGGGTTTATAAATTATATAAAATAAAAGTTACTTTGAGTACAATAGGGGATAATAAACAAACACTCCTTTCTCCTTCAACTACAACTGATGATTACTAGTTAAACTTAACTACATACAATACACCTGGTATCTCAGCCTTTGTCCCTTGTAGATAAAGTTACATTTATAACTCTCCTTATTGGATCTTGTATGAAGCCAAAATGGTGCTCAGCAAGATGACCCTTTCTTCTGAATTCTCTGGGTGATGGTCTTTCCGGTATCCTCCTATCTTTCTCTTGCTGTTGATCTAATTAGTTTAAAGAGAAATATATCCTTATCTAGAAGGCTCAAAGACTGAGATACTACAATAAGTACAATAAATCATGATATGATGGAATCATAACCAATCACCATTCCTGGAAATATAACAAAAAGTACTGTACACATATTACATATTGAACACATAAATATACATGTCAGACATAAATATGGGAAAGAAGCGTAAATTTACACATGACGCCTATTCATACCTTAAATAGCTTGACTTGGGGTCTAGGACATCTGAGGGAAAACAACAGGACAGCTGGAGAAGAGACAGCAGAGGACAGTAGATTCTGGACTTCTGTTTCATTCTCCCTAGACGACAGCCCAACCCCTGCCACTCTGGCCCACCCGCAGAGCTGAAGGAACTTACAGCAAGTTACAGGCCAGAGAATGGGTGCATTTCTAATGGGAAGTATCAGAGGCTGCATGAGAGGGAGAGAAGAAGAGTGATGCTTCTCTCCTTGATGCAAAGGCTGATAGACAGAGCTTAATCTGTGCTCCTCATGTGTCGGCAGGGAAAGGGGTAGAGGGCATTGAGATGTAGATCTACAGCATAGGCCCCAAATCTAGGTGCCTAGCACCCCATCACATGGAATTCTGATGCCTCGGGTTCCGTTTCCAATGTAAACCTATCTGATCTCTTGACAGAAATCACATTATACCATCACAATGATGGTAGCCTGGTAACTACTTGGGTTGTATGTGACTCAGAAGTAAAAACATGATTATGTAATAGATTAGATTTATGCTTTTTCTTCATGATGTGCAGTATGTTGAAACTATTACCCACTGAGGTTATGTTATCATTCAGAAATAATACTAAAAGGGGTTTTACCTCAAAAGATTCTGATTTACAGAATAGGAGATATCTGATGGCTAATGCTTGGACTATTGGGCGAATGGGGTCATCCTGAAATAGAAAATAAAGCTGTTTGTTTCTTTGTTCTGTTTAACAATATTAAATATAGAATATATTTGTAGAAATTACAGAAAGGTATTATACTATTTTGTAAAATATTGCATTATGTAGTGTGCAAGAAAAGATTAATATGCAAAAAGCCTCTATCCACTGCAGACTTTTTTTACTAAGAAAAAAAAAGTCCCTTACCAGGTTTTCTTTGCAAAAGCATTTCACTTCATACTTCAATAATTTAGTTCTTTAGAGAGTCTATTAACTTGACTCAATTAAGCAATGATGTATGAGTGTGTATGTATAGTCCCTAAGCCTTCTCCCCAGCTGAGAACACACATCTATTCATTTTCTTGCTGCTTTTAATACTAATGTGTCTAACAGTGAAGACAATTTCAGCTGGTAAATTTATTTCAAAGTAATTTTAAGAAGAAAAGCCGAAATCAGTTTTGTCTCATTTGCATAGATTTGGCTAGAGTTCAGGGTAAAAGAGTAATTTTCATTTTGCTTTAAATGAACAAAACAATCTAATGCATAGTTGTCTCATAAAAACGTCTCTATGGGGTTACGAGAAATGAGCAGTTTTCTTCACTTAAAACTATTTTTTGCCAAATTACAGTAAATATTGTTTGGTTTTTAAAAATAAATAGAAAATTTCTTGCAGTTAATTTGTTATGTTTCTGTATATATTTCCACAGATAGTATTAGGGTATAACAAATAAAACACAAAAACACTATTTGAAAACTGGTATTAAGGCTTCCCACCTTAAAAAAAACTGTAACAAAAGCAGTTTGATGTAGCCCAAAACTGTGTTTTGTGTTTTTTCACTAAAGTAGTAAAATATAAGAAAACCTGTACACACATGATGTCATGTCCTTAACGTGTATCGATTCACAGACTGGCTTATTTATTTAACCTATAACGGTTGTCACACAGGGACTGGTGGAACATTGTGCAAATGACTCATGTTTTGTCATCTGCACATTGCTTGAAAAAATGCCATACCAAGGAGATTCTTTGAGCCGCCTTTGTGTGCTCACCCTTGGGCATGGAGGGTGGTAGAGGGTCATGTTATAGCTATGGGCTGACCAAAGCGCCTTTCCATCCTCTTACACCTTCTGCTGGCTACCTAATGCTTTGTCACCATGACCACTTACTCTAAACTATCATTGCCTTTAAACAATGTTAGCTCTAGGACATTGTAATCACCCCTCAGATCTTCTTCAATCAAGCCCTCACCACTACCCTCCTTGTCAGTCTCCACATTGCAGAAATCCAACACTTTGTTTTCATCAACATTATTGTAGATGTCCTGTGATGGTCTGCTGTCTACATCCTCATCCTCCAACACAAGTTCTTGTGAATCTTGCAACTCTATGGGGCAGGTTTATCAAGTGTCTGAAAAACAGAATATTTCCAGTTGCCCATGGCAACCAATCACAGCTCCCCTTTAAAATATTCATGAGCACTGGTAAAATGAAAGCTGACCTGTGATTGGTTGTCATAGCCAACTAGAAATATTCAGACTTTCAGACACTTGATAAATCTGCCCCTATATCTGCAGCTGGGACAGGAGCCAGTGGATGTCCCATGAAATCCCAGCTAGAGTTTTCAAAGAGCATTAGTGACAGCTCCATGTCCTGTGGCTGAGAAGTCCTTGCTGTTTCGAATGGGGTGAGGTGTAGTAATTTGCACAAAAGAGGTGGAGGTGGTTGAAGACAATCCGATGGAACTAAAGGTTCTCTCTTTTTTCTGGAAATACACATGCAGTATTTTACATTACCTTGAAAAGACCCATAATTTAAAATTTCTAGCTGCTCCTCATTGTTATTCTAGATGCTGCCTCTCCTGGAAACAGTGCTGGTCGGGTCTATTCATAACAACAAATACTGTTTTCTAGCACGGTGACACCCAGTTTCCCTGAAAATAAGACACTCTCCAAATAACACCTATCACAATTTTTTTTAAAGCTTAGAAATATAAGGCCTCCCCCTAAAATACAAAGATCATTTAGCTACTGCAATAGGTTGTGACATGGGTAAAGAATTCATCAAATAAAATCAGTAACTGTTGCATTGCAAATGTGATATGAGCAGCTACCTGAACAGGATATTTATCATTTAAGGAAAGTGCTATTTCTAAACATGAGTTAATGGATTAATGTTCTTGTTCTCTTTGTACTGCTTCAACATACTTAACCACTTTTTTTTAGTGCACCTTTAACCGTGCAACACACTTTTGTCAGACTTTTCATGTTAAATGTGGCGAACTGTCCGAGTGAAAACCGGAATGCCCCCCTCAATTCAGAAATTTGTGTTGCTTGAAGAAAAGTGCAGCCACGCCACAAAATAGTCACGTGTGAAAAAATACAAGAAGTGATTTAAGACATAACTTTTACCACTTCTTGTAATAGCAAGAAAAATCAAGGAGACCTGGAGAAGTATCTCCGTAAAAAGCTAATCTCCCCGCTGCCGCGGTCTCGCAAGATGGTGCCGGAACTCCTGCCGGAATCAGACGCGCCAGAAGACTCGGAGGCAGAGAGCCAGGACGCAGACCTGAGAGAGGACAGACCATCTCCCCTCTCCAAGAAAACACTTCAAAAGGTACTGGCACAAGCTCTAGCCCCAGTTTTACAAGAACTAGCGGCTATTAGAGAAGATGTAAGGTCTGTGGGCAGGAGGGTAGAAACCCTAGAAAATAACCAGGCCGCCATTGTGGATTTTAGTGCAGCTTTAGCACACAACATGGCAGTACAAGCAGATGGGCTGAACAGAGCCATACTGCAAATAGAAGATCAGGAAAACAGAAGTAGATGCAAGAATGTGCGGATAAAAGGTTTACCTGAGGCATATGCATTTGACACACTGCAGAAAACCGCTAAACAGATATTTTCTCGCTTGCTCACCGAAGAACGGGCTAACAACATTATCATAGAGAGGATACATAGATCCCTGCGGCCTCTACCGAAAGCAGATGAACCGCCGAGAGATATAATATGCGGATTACTAAGTTACCAAGACACAGCTGCAATACTTAGAGCTGCCAAAGAAATTAAAGAGCTGCAATATGAGGAGAACAAAATCTCTCTATACCAAAATATTGCTCCATCCACACTTTATAAAAGGCGCCTTCTTCACCCGCTAACAGACCACCTAAAAAACTACAATATCATGTATAGTTGGCTTTTCCCCTTTGGACTGAGCTTCTCCACACAAGGGAAGAGATGTGTAATAAAGACCCCCGCAGATCTACAAAGAGCCTGGGATATCTTGGACATTAGCCCACTACCGATCACCTCCTGGATGCCGGTCCAAAAACAACATTTAGAACTGCCAGCGCTACCTTTGATTGAAAAATGGGCAACCGTCTCTAAGACAAAATCCCCCAAGAACAGAAATCGGCCTATATGGAAGGCCTTTAATTTGTGTGATTCTTCAGCAGTCACTTAAGTATAGCCCTTAAAGCTAAAATTGCAACCCACCGGATAACCCAGATCTAATTCAGCAAACCCCAATACCCCTAACCAACTACATCCTTCCCCCATCTCTCAACCCCTCCCTTACACACCCCCCTCCTATCCCCACCCTTACCCCCTCCCCACACCATCTTCCATAAACGAAGTTAAGCAACTAAGCTCTACTAGACATATCTACCTTTACCCCTCCCCCACACCCCAAAGGGAAAAAAAAGCCTAGACGAGCAATATAGAGGAAAATTTCTTCTCCTTGCTACACACCTGCTAACAATTATTGCCTCCCTCCCCCATCATCTCCCACCCCATTTTTGGAAGAATTCTCCAAATGGAGCCATAATTTTGATTTGTCAAAGCAGGAAATTAGCCGTGGTAAATAACCTGCAAACCCGATCAGGTTTTTACAGACTATCTGTAACTGACCAACTCCCCACCCCCACAAAGGTCACAGAGGTTCTGAACATCTTTGATCTTACCATTGAAAGAAAGCCAATAAATGGCTTCATAAGAAAGAAATCTAAAATACTTTATGCTAGCACAGTATTTTCATTTCATTTGATGTTAATTGTATTCTTACAGTTTACTTGTTTGTTAACATGTATGCTTAATATGTTCTATTATCCAGTCATTGCTCGCCAACTGCCTGAGGAAGTAGTGTCTCCTTTATCACCACACCAATGACGTCCATAAAAGGTAACATCAATGAATGCTCGAGCGCTAAACACACCTAGGAAGAGATCGCAAATGATGATCCTTCTCCGAAACATGCATTCAGATATATGCTTCCTGCAGGAAATGCATTTTAAGGTAGGAGCAGAACCCAAATTCCCGAAACGCAAGTACAATTATTGCTTTCATAGCACATACCACAAAGCCAAAAGAGGAGTGAGTATCCTGATATCTAAACAAGTCCCTTTCACCCACTCAGTGACGTGGTCCGGCCCAGAGGGGAGATTTTTAGTAGTTAAAGGGAAGATTGGTCCCATTCCAGTAACACTGGCCTCCATTTATGCTCCAATAAAGAAACAAAATGGATGGCTAAAGGAGACACTACTTAAAATACATGAAATGGCAGATGGTCTGCGGATCATAGGAGGAGACCTTAATATAGCCATTGATCCCTCTCGGTACAGCTCTAAAGGAACCACCATGTACTCACAAAAATCATTAAGTTCTTTACACAAATGTCTTCAGGAGGTAGGAATTACAGACGCTTGGAGGACTCTGCACCCAAACACACGTGCCTTCACATTTTATTCACACGTACACAATTCTTATCAAAGAATAGATTATCTTCTAACCTCCTCCACATATATAGACACACTATGTACAGCCGAGATAGGCCCGATAACAATATCAGACCATGCACCCGTATCAGTGACGTTCTCCCTAGCAGAAATCCCAAAGAAAACTCTCATTTGGCACTTAAATGAAACATTACTAGACTCACAAGAAACAATAAATAAAATTGCATCTAGAATTGAGCTTTTCTTCAAAGAGAACACAGCAGAAGGGCTTTCCAAGACAATAATTTGGGAAACACACAAAGGGGTGATAAGCGGAGAACTCAAAGCTATAGGAGCCAGAAATAAAAAGATGAGAAATGAGACACTGAATAAACTTTTAGCACAAATTTCAGCCCTAGAAGCAACAACAAAACTCTCACAGAGCCAACAGCATAGGGAAAAACTCAATAATTTGAGAAATGAGTTACTGAACCACTTAAACATTAAATCAGCCAAACAATACCAATATGCTAAATTCAAATATTATGCACACGGCAATAAAGGAAACAAACTTATGTCACACCTCATGACAAAAGACAAGAATGCCACATTTATTACTTCATTGACCACTCAAGAAAAAGGGAAACTTATGAAATCCAAGGATATAATTGATGCATTTAGATCTTACTACACAGATTTATATAATATCAATGCATCCTCCCCATTGGACAAGGCGCACAAAAACTAGAAGCCATGAAAACTTTCCTACAAAAAATAAAATTACCTTTCCTAGATAAAACTGCACAACTCACTCATTCAAACAGTAACACAGGAAGAAATCGCAGATATAATTGATTCCCTTCCACTGAATAAAAGCCTAGGCCCAGACGGACTCCCATCTGGGTACTACAAGAAATTTAAAAGAGTGCTTATACCATATATAGTGGAGTGATGCAACTCTCTCCTTACAGGGAACTCCCTCCCACCACAAGCATTAGCAGCCATTGTCACAATATTACCCAAGCCGGGTAAGAATCTAGAACAATGCGGAAGTTACCGTCCAATATCCCTATTAAACGTGGATATTAAAATCTGGGCCAAACTTTTAGCCAAGCGATTGAGTCCACACCTTCCATCGCTTATGAATCCAGAACAAACAGGGTTTGTCCAGGGAAGAGAAGGTAACCATAATTCCACAAGGTTTCCCCTTTAAATGGCAAACCTCTAAATTGAAATATTTGGGAATACACATAACCACGCAATGCACTTCCTTATTCATCGAAAATTATACCCCTTTATTAACGCAAATAGCAAACATGTTAAACTCATTAGCGCTACCATATATCTCATGGTTGGGATGGAAAAATTTACTTCAAACATTCATAATGCCCAAACTCTTATATCTTTTACAAACGCTACCCATAGAAGTCCCTAAATCATATTTTTTTAACTAAGCTAAAATCCCTGTACACATCCTTCCTGTGGAAAGGCAAAAAAGCCAGAGTCCCTTATGACAGACTAAAACTCAAAAAAGAGAATGGAGGCTTCAATCTCCCAGATGCTTTAAGTTACTATAGAGCTATACATCTAAAGAGGTGGATACAGCTCCACAACCAAAAACTAATAAATCCGAGTCTAGAAATAGAACTAACCATCTTAAAAAATGCACAAAAAGCACAATTATGGGGCATTAAAGCAACAGGAGTTTGTCAAAATATAATCACAAAAAGGACAATAACAACATTACAGGCGCTTTGCTCAGAGTTCCATCTACTAGGTACTCCACCATCACTTCTGCCAGGCAATTTAATACCCATCTTAATAAACTCAAATAAGGAGACCCACTCGGGCTACTTTATGGGCACATTGGGCAAAGATTCCACTGAGGATGTTTCACAATAAAACAATCCAACAACTGATAGACACAGAACAACACCAGATACCAGTTCTCAACTTCCTACAAAAGGAAGAAATCAAATATAACCATACACAACTGAAAATAAAATACCCTCTAAGGCAAGACCCCACTTGGTTAGAAAAATGGCTTCTAAAGGACACACTACCGAAAGGGACAATATCTTTACTATACTCATATATCTCAAGGGCTAAACGCAACTCCGGCATACATAAAAGGGTGGGAAGTAGACTTACATATGTCGTTCAATCCAACACAGATCAAACAAATACATCGTCGCTCACACGGCTTTTCAAGGTGTGTCAAAACACAAGAAAACTCATACAAATTAATGACACGATGGTATAATACACCCTCAGCATTAGTCCAAAAGAAATTAATTAAAAGTGACAACTGTTGGAGATGCGGTAATGCAGGAGGAAACCTGGGACACATATATTGGCGGTTCCCAAAACTCTTTAAATACTGGGCAGAGATACAAACCCACATAAGGATAGGAATGATCTGTCCACACATATGGTCCAGGCAGCAAAGCTCCTCATTCCACCTAAATGGCTACAAACAGAAGTACCCAAAATTTCAGAGTAGATTAGTAGAGTAGACGAACTGTACCGCTTGGAAGAAATAGCAAGTTGGGAGACGAAAACCCATTACAAATTTAAGAAAATATGGGATCCATGGTGTATGTTCAGAAACCCTCCACCAGGCTCTACTCTCTCTTGTAAGCGATCCAATGTAATTACAAAAATAGGGCAGACAATATAAGTGTAAATGAGTCAATAGATCTAAACAAGACATGGACAAAGGCGTCATATAAAGGCAGCTACCACATATGGCAAATTAGATGACTGGAAAATTATAACTATCTGTTTATACATACATCTGTATGTAAATAATGCAAATAAGTTATAGATGTGTTAGAAATTGTTAAAAAACATTCAGCGACCGAATTACAAGGTGTAAATCCTAATTCAAACTGTCATTACTTGTATAGCTATTTGATATATTGTTAAGTGGATTGGTGATTGTATATCAGATGCACACAAAAGTGTTGTAAAACGGTCTTATTTGTTTATACATATGTAAAATCAAATAAAAAGTTGTATATATAAAAAAAAAGTCTACGGATTTCCAGATTAATTCCAGCAAATCCAACCAGGAATTCCCATACACAGCACAGGGCACGCGTCAACAAAGTAAACTTTCATTTGGTCAAAACTAAGCTAGAATTAGATTGGGGTTGGGTCAGTTAAAAGAATTTGCTTTATTATTTTTTTAATTAAAACTTAGAAAAAGAAAACTAGAATCAAATAAAAATACCACCTCGAGCCAGCTCCCAACGGTAGGGCGTATACGTCTAAGAATGGCACGTCTCCCTATCTTACCATATCATTTACGTGTCTAACTCGTCCTTATTTGTAGCAGCCGTTGCAATGGCAGACCTAATGTAGCCATCTATTTCCCGCAATTTTTTTCAAATTTAGCTATGGAGTTAAATATGGAGTTAGCTTTTCAAGTAAGAACCATATTCCAGAATGAGCACGTTATTAACCCTATTTATATATTCCTGCACAGAGGGAGGTCGTGGCCTAATCCAATCTGCAGCTATCAGCTCCTTACTTGATACAAGTAGGAAAAGAAAGGGCTTAATGGGTGCGCTTGTAACCAAGCAGTATGCGGAATCCTTATCAGTGACCAAAATTTTTAAGAATCAGTAAATTTAATTGGCAATAAATAAATACAATGGTAATGGGTTTTGGGATTAACCCTTTGTCAGACTAAAACTGCGAAAGATTTCAGGTAAAGTGGGTTACTCCATATTGGGCTAAAAGGGGTATATTTAGAGACTCCCAGAATAGCCCTCACCTTGGTTCATATTTTCTCCATTAATACCAAAGTAGGTTTCTTACTTATCTGACCACCTCCAAAACTAGCTTCAAAAGCGTGTGCTGGGGTGGGAAACCCAGTCCATGAGATAATCAGTCTGCCTGCTGAGTTAACTCCCTTGTTCCTGCCCTAGCCCACAAAATACTGAATCTGAGAGGCTAAAAAGTATAACCATGGACGAGGAATAGCAAGTCCACTATCGGTTTTACTCCACTGAAGTGTGTCTAGGCTAATTCGCGGCTGTTGTCCCTTCCAGCCCTTGGATTCTGTGAAAATAAGTTTGTGCTATCCAAATTGGGGTATTGTGTAGGATATACAAAAGTTGCAGCATTAGGACCATTTACTCCTCAACCTATTGGGGAGAGAGGCAATTTACACCACAACTGGATCTTTGTCAAGAAACAAGAAAGTAGCAGTTCTAGATTTTCCTTTATGTAGTCCTTCGGCTGCTTAGTTACCATTACCCCTAAATATTTGATCTTGGATTTCACGTGTAGAGAACCCAAGGAATGATGGTCCCCCGGGATCGGAACAAGGGAAAGTAGGACTGACTTGTTCCCGTTAATACTAAATCCTGAATATGATCCAAAAGTACTAATCAGAACTATTGCTCCTGTGAGGGATCTACCCGTGCCACCAAGATATATCAAAAGTTCATCATCATAAATGGAAACAAGTTCCTCCCCGTCTCTGCCTCCAAATCCCTGTAGTTCTGTGGTATTTCTAAGTAGGGCCGCTAAGGGCTCTATTGTAATTGCAAACAGAAAAGGAGAGAGCGGACAGCCCTGTCGTGTCCCCATCTCCAATTCAAAGGCATCTGATACCAACCCGTTAACCTTGATTCTTGCTTTCGGACAATTGTACAACAACACTTTTAATGAAATTAGAGCCAAAACCCATTCTACCCAGATAATGGCATCTCACACCAATCCAACTGTGGTTAAGTTATCATTGTCTCTATTTCCCTGCTAAACAAATCCCCCTATCCACTAGTTGTATCCAAAAGGGATTGATTGGCCAGCTACCTACCTGATGCAGTACTTCTGAGGGGACAACCATAGAGACCAGTACTGGGGAGTGGTAAAGCTTTATTTTACATAAAAGAAAATCTACCATCCAAATCAAGCATGATAAACTAGGGCTACTTACTCCTAGTAAGGCAGGCACTGTGAATGCAGTAATCTTTTTTGTTATATTTGTAATCCATGGCCTCCCTCCTTCTTAAATCAACTTTTCAAATTATGAAAATGAGTCAGAAGGGCTCTGGGGGTGCTACCGGAGCCTGTCCTTGTTGTACATTCACAGGCTGTTTACATTGTGCTCCTCAGAACTTCCCCCTTTCTCCACCTAATTTCACTGCAGCAGGATAAGTTTCAATGCAGAGTTGGAGGGGGGAAGTACCCCTTAAGAGTGTGAAAGGCTAAGAAGCTGCAGTGAGGGGTCTGGTTCTGGTAACAACCCCAGAGCCTTTCTGGCTCATTAACATAATTTTAATGGTTTACTATAAAGGCCATAAATAACAAATATAAAAATATTACCACAGACAAGGTGTCTGGATCAATGAATACATTTATACTGCTTGATGTTAGTTTTTTATGTTAGATTTCCTTTAATCTAGAAAAAATTGTTTAAGGGATAGGAATGTATATACACCGCATTCTCATTTAATAGGCCACCACAACAAATAAAGCAACAACATTAATAACTAAAGTTTTGAACTGTATTAAAAAAAAAAAACAAGTTGGAGACACATGTCCAATGTCGTTAACACTTGTTTGTGTTACTTACTGCTGGAGATAAGTCTTCTGCCACTTTGATAGACATTGAAACTAGTGGGCTTTACAAGTGCATGTCAACAACTTGATTAATTGCAGAATTGCCCTTTTACATTTCATAGACATTGAAGCATTGGATGGTTTCATGATTTGACATGTTTGAGCTACCTCAGAATAAGCTAACAAGAAAGCATAGAAACCTGCCATTATCTTTCATGGGAGTCTATCAAGATGGAAACTGCAAAGTCTAGAAGTAGAAAGGTCAAGATATACAGAGACAGAACAAGGGGACAGACTTGTCAGCTCCTCTCTTATAAAAATCTTGTCCATGCTTGTGATGTTGCCCTATGAATCCATTTTCTTGCAACATCTCAAACTGTCAACAAGCAGGTCCTTATTTTAACAAAATGAGATAAGGAATTGTCTCCACTTAAATGGCAAAATAGATTACTATCAGAATTGTCTTTGTGTATGAAAAAAAGTTTAAACTTTAGAATGTTCATACATCATAAATATATTTTTAATCCCTTAATGACCGCCGTATCTGCTTTTTACGGCGGTCATTAATGGTACTTCTTCTGACCTAACGCCTTTATATGGCGTGTCAGAAGAAGATTTTGGGACACCGGGTCCTGCAAGTGCCGGTGTCGGGCTGTGATTTTACAGCCCAGACCCGGCACTAACACCCGGGATTGGAAAAGCTCAGATGTCGGGTGTTTAACCCCTTACACACCGCAGTCAAGCATGATCGCGGCGTGCAAGTGTGTCCCCCGTGGATCGGACCGCCCCGGTGCGCTTACCGGGGGATACGATCCCTCCTGCCGCAGCCCCGGGTTCCGACGAATGACCCGGGGCTTCCGGCTTCTGTCCCCGTCGGGTTCTGCCTTCCTGGCATGGCGCGGCATGCTCAGTTACTTACACTATACACTGCAATACAAGTGGATACGACCACGTCACACTCTGGCAGCGGTGGCTAGACATGCGCTATTGAGCCCTGCCTGATCCCCTGGATTCAGCAACCATTACCACAGCACAGCTATTGGATATGCAGTAACTCCCAGACATTTCACATACAAAAACTTTTTGTTTCTGTGTGCTATCCCTCTAGCAAAGGTTGCCATATCCGGGGACACAGTCTTGTTTCTAAGGAACCATATCACTACATTTATGAGAAATTATCTTTACACAGTTACATTTTTTTAATTACCTCTAATTGAAGAAATGTTTACACATGGTAGATTAATGAAACTGGATGTAAATGCCCAGAGGAGAATACCCCTTTAAGATTTACACTATGAAGCCTGACATTATTATTCATATTTGTATTGCTATCACAGGGGTTAGTATCCTCTGACAATGATCTATATAGTGAACAAACATAAAAACAACAACAACAATTTTCGGCAACATCAATCAAATGATGGGAGCTATTAAACCAGTAGTCTGGCATGTAATGGCTGCCGCAACGGATTGATGCTGGAGCACAGAGGAAATGAAAGGGCTCACAAGCTTATCTTTTTATCTAAACAACCCCTGTATCCTAAACTTTGTGGATTACATGACTCAGGCAACTAGCTCTATATCTAAAAAGTTTCTCCACGAAGACAGATGTAATGCAGGCTTTGTAAAAGGACAGGTGACACAGACAGTGGGCCCTGACTCTAAACCCCCTTCCAAGCTGTCCCTGAGTGATTGCCTTGCTTAACCATAGTTGTAAGGGACAACTAGTTGATGTTCCCTTACTGCGTCAAAGCCCAAAATATGGAGACAAAGACCAGACAATATAAACACAGAAAAATAGTCTCCAGAGGCAGGTTGCAAGGCAGAAGAATAGTCTAAATACAGGCAAAGTATCAAAATACCAGAAAACAGAGTTCATAAATAAAATAATACTCGAGTATAAGCCGAGTTTTTTCGCAAAAAAAAATGTGGTAAATCTGCCCCATTAACTTCTATTGGAAATTGGGTCAATTGAAATGGATCTGAATAGGATGTGGTATAAGTTTTTGATGTATGTTAAAATAAGGGACATGTGCACTGAGCTATTAATAAGAATTTCATTTAGTGCAGCCATTTGCCACCATGTGTTTTCAAAAAACAGACCGCACATAGATGATTTTCAATGATTTGCCAAATCAGATGACATATAGATGACTCATGGACCGTGTTTGCAGGCATAAGGTTCACCAATGCAGCCATGTAATGGTCAGAATATGTGCTGGGACTAGTTAGTAATGAGAAAAATATGATCTCTGCCACAGTTTGCTCAACAAAGTTGTACAAAAGAAATGAACTTTTGCAACAGTCACTAATGTTAAATTTGTTGATTATATTGATATCATGGAAGTTCACAGAAGAAGAAAGACAAAACTTACAATAAAAAACCAAAACATTTTAATTGTCTTAAAAAATTGCACGGTAAATTGTAAAAGCAATAAAGGTAATTCACAGTAATTAATTTCTTTGAAACAATTGTAATTTGTAATTACATTTCACATTCACAGTGCTGACACATATTCTGTGTCGAACAGGTAGCGCACTTTCTTTCAGTTTTAATTATGAATCTATGAGTTTCAACGTCTGTGAAATGCTACCACTCTGCCAGTAAGAGACAGTTAAACAATGTCTGCTAGAAATCATGGAACAATTGCTTCAGCTTAACCTTTGCTGCACAATAGTTTTAAAGTGTACAAGGTTAATCACTACAATAGAATGCTCAGAACAGATTTGTTTTGCAGATGATATATCATGCAGACAAGTGAGTCAAACAAACCAACCAGTCTGACATTAACACCATTTTTTCTAAAAGTTAAACTCTACCACCACATAGGACACTGGTCCACATTTACTAAAAACAGTGCAGTCTGTATTATGTGCAGTTTGCCTGAATTGTTCATGAATCAGGCACCGGCTGCACAGCTCCAGAGTGCACCATATTTTTTTGGTGCACCTTGAACATCGGGTGTGCGACACAATTCTGTCAGACTTTGCATGTTAAATGTGGTGCACGGTCAGACTGAGCACTGAAACGTCCATTTCAGAATTTTGTATCGCGGCGGGTAAAATGTAGTGTGAGCCACAAAGGGTTGCTTGTGCCACAATTGTGTCTTGGATGCTTCTTAAATACCTGTGGAAATTTGCACATGAAAAAATGTGCAAAATCCGACAGATAAATGGCCTTTAGTAAACCTGGGCCACTGAATTTTTGCCATTAAGGCTACGTGCACATGAAATTTCCAGGTCATGTACCATTGCTTATACTCCACCAATATCCATTGAAAACAAATCTGGGCTGGGAGGAGGCTCTGCTGTGTAATTTGTACATTTAAGGTGTGTTCAGGCTGTGTGGTGAGACATGGTGGCGGACGGTTTTGCACGGCAACTGAACCAAAAAAAGAATAGTTTCTGCAGCATTTCTTAATCAGGCACACTTATCGCAGATCCCTTCAGTTTTGTCTAGCTCAAAGGATTAAATAAATCTGTCAGGACAAAAGCAATAATCTTACAAATATATAGATTTAATCTGACTCTTTTCTACTTCATTTTCGTAACCAGTCCCCTCTACAGCATTCTTTGACTCTTCCAGTTAAAATGTATTCATAGATTATTATGCAATTCTTCACCCTACCCATTCTAAAAGCCTTTCAACATCTAAAAACAACATACTCCATGTTTAATACTTTCTACTTCCATCTCTAAGATTTTGTGTTGCGCCAGATTTGTGGAATGCACTGCCTACAATGATCAGATAACTTTCAAACATTTACCATGGAAATAGACGATAAACATGATTAGTTAGGGAGCCCTTAATTGAATATTGTCTTATTTTCATTCCTTACATCATGATCTATCAACACCGTCACTCATACCCAAGGCATGAGGCTCCATGGACTTTACAGGAAATAAAGCATTAACAGCACCCTGTACATGGGTCCTTAGAGAAAGCAATGGACCTGGTCCTATCATGATTGCTGACACCAAATACTTCTATGGATATTGCATTTATTCTTGTCATTACAAATCCAGAAACCTAGATACAGCCCATTTAGCCGAGTACTGTTTCATGTGTAAACAATCTAAATTCTAGAAATGTCCTTAAGATACATAGATTGTTTTTGACAAATATCCTAAATATGAAGATAGATTGAATAGGGGTGTTTTAACTCAATAGAGCTTATTCAGTATACATATTGTAGAAAAAGTGACAATTAATCAGTTATTCTGTAAATGAGGACGATGAGATTTTGATTAGCCAATCAATAATTTACTTCCCGAGTTGTCCATAAAACAATTCTAGGATAGAGCTTAAATGAATTTTGATATTGTTCATGTTAATTAAATTTCTCTTTCATGCAGTGTTCTGTAAAACCATAATTCTCCACTCTTGAAACAAATTGAAGTCTGGTTAAAGGGAAAGAACTGCAGTTCATAACTAGACAAAGTTAATGGGTTGTACAGAATGTGATTAATTGCCTTAAATAAAAATGGATGAAACGGTATGAATATTAAATATCACTTTAATGGAACACATTAGAATTTAATGGAATATTTTGAGTTTGTTGGTTCAACTAGAAGCAAAGTAAATATGTAACATGAGCTTCACCTCTGATAAACTTCTCTTGTCCTGTGCTAGGTTTCTCGTTTACCAGCTTAGTTCTGTTAGTAGGAACTGTGGGGCTAGATTTCCTATGCATTAGAAGTTCTGAGCGACAGAAGCTTGATAAAAACAATAAACCACTTATAATCACCTCTTACCCTACCACCTATCACTTTTGGGTATCTGTTTGTTTACAACTGCTACTGCATTTGTTACAGTTGGGAAACAGTGGTAGGGATGGCATCTCTGTAAACAAACATAGATCTGGAAAGTAAGGATGGAACCATAGCTGAACGGCGGTTTTAGAGGAGGTTAGTATAAGTGGTTTAATATTGTTAATAGACCCCAGAACCATATACAAAATTTTACATTCCGAAAAACCCCTTTAACTTTTTAAAGGACAATCCCTTTACTTTGGGTATGTGAGGGCAGGAAGTGGGATAGGCCACACTTACTATAGTCTCTGCCAGAAAACCATAAAACTATAGCAAAAAACTCTGCAAGTTTAGACCTTATCTTTGTTCCACACTAGCAGAGATCTAGAAATGTAGACACCATTTTTTCCATTTTTTTTAATTTTTCAACATAGTCCCCTTTTAGAAAGATACACTTCTCCTAATATTCCTGCTTTTTTCTTAACCCCTCCAAAAAATTTGAAGAAGAATTTGTCGAACTCTCCAAAATATGCCTCTGTCATGATGATGACTTTCTCGTTTGCGATTAATTTTTTTTCCTGCAAGCCATTTCATGTTAGGGAACAAGAAAAAGTCGCAGGGAGCCAGATCGGGTGAATACGGGGAGTATGGCAGCAATTCATAACGCAATTCATGCAGTTTGGTGGCTACAACTCTGGATCAATGTGCCAGTGCGTTATCGTGTTGAAACAGCATCTTCTTTGTCGCCAAATGCGGCCGTGTCTCCTTTAATTTTTTGTTGAAGCGGTCCAATAACTCACTGTATTATTGTCAAGTGATTGTTCTTCCTTTTTCTAAAAAAAATCCATGAGGATGATGCCTTTTGCATTCCAAAAAATCGTCACCATGGCGTTTCTGGCCGATGGGACCATCTTCGCCTTCTTTGAAGCAGATTCACCGGGAGAAATCCATTGTTGCTTAGTTTGCTTGGTGTGTAATGATGAATGATGAATCCACATTTAAATGTAATCTGAAGGTAATCGGACCCCCCCGCGGCGCTTACCAGGGGGGTCCGCTGCTCCGATCGCAGCCCCGGGACTGCCGGTGCCCGGGGCTGCGAGATCTTCATCCGGAAGCCGGGTCCTGCCTTCTGGCAGGACCCGGCTGTAAGACACTGGGCATGCGCAGCATGCTCAGTGTCTTACATTACACAGTGCAATACATCTGTATTGCACTGTGTAACCTGTAAAATAGCTTGAACAAGTGATCAGAAGATCACTTGTTCAAGCTTAGATGTCATTAACTGTAAAAAAAAGTTAAAACAATAAATAAAGGTTTTTTAAAATAAAAATAAATAATAAAAGAAAGTGAAAGTCCCCCCAAACACCACATTTCCCTTTACACAAGTAATAAAGTATAAAATACACTAAATCACAAAAAAACCCCACTTATTTGGTATCGCCGTGTCCGTAACAATCTGTACAATAAATCCTAATCATAATTGGACCCTCTAGGTGAACGTGGTAAAAAAAAAAACCCAAAAACTTGCCAAAAATTAAAACTTTTTATCAAATTGCTTTATAAAAAATGTTCTAAAAAGTGATCCGAAAAAGTTACAAGCGCCAAAATGATACCACTGAAAAGAACAACTTGTCACGCAAAAAATAAGCTCACAACCAGCTCCGTCAACCAAAAAATACTATAGTTATGCCGCTATAAAGATGGCAATACTAAAACAAATGCAATTTTTTCTATTCTAGTTTTCCTTCAATAAAATTGGACAAATATAAATAAAACTATATAAATGAGGTATCACCGTAATCGTAGTGATCCGTAGAATAAAGATAATATATTAGTGTTATGCTACAGCGAACACCCCCCCCCAAAAAATGCTAAAAATCCAAAACAAGAATTGATGATTTTATTTTCCTCCACACGAAAAAAGTTAATAAAATTGCTTCGATAAGCTAAACACCCTCTAAAATAAAGTTTTTTTACAGTGCATCGCGTCCTGAAAAAAATAAGCCCTTATTTGTCTAAATTGCTTAAAAAATAAAGATTGTATAGCCTATTCCCAACGCGCGTTGTAATAGAACGGTGCGGCGGGTAGTGACTTCCCAACACGGTTCAGACACAGTGATCGGGGCAAGATGGCAGCTGATCCTAACAGCCATCCATCCTGCCCCATGGACCAGAAGGGTTACGTCCCCCCCACACACCCCCAGTTTATTATCGCTGCTATTGGCTCATCGATTCAGACGAGCCAATAGCAGCGAATTTACTTATGACGTCAGTAATACCGGTCACTATGTCTGTAGACACGGTTATCGGGGCAGAGTGGCGGCTGTTCCTGACAGCCACCAATTGTGCCTTGTGGTTCAGAGGGGTTTTGTTGCCCCCCTCTGTCCATGTTTGCCGCTATTGGCTAGTCGATTTGGTACAGCTAAAAGCAGCAATATTCGTCACAATGGGCATCGCTAGGGTGAATAAGAGCAACACTTGGCGATAATTTCCCTACTAAAACGAAGCTATGGTACAAAAGCGCTGGCCGTGCACATTGTACAGATTACGCTGTACAACTCTTACGAGCTGTTCCAATGTGCAGGTCCTGCCGTATCATTTCTCAGTTTTTCAAGAGGAAGATATTAGGAAACTAATATTGGGACAAGGAGGACTGGGCCCCTGTACCTCTGGTTTAGATGTTCCTGTATTTTGTCATGGCAGCATTTTCACGGTAAATTCTTCTGCTTCTAAAGGTAGGACTCAATAAAGAGTCTGTTCCAAAAGAGGAGTTAGGATGGACACTATATACTAAGGATGGACACTATATACTAAGGATGGACACTATATACTACTAAGAGACCTGCGACAACTCTAAGTGTGACAAAAGTTTAGATGGTCCCCTGGTCTATTCTACCTCCTTACACGCAACACATTCACAATTCACGCCCAACCTGTTGTGAATTCAGTAAAAGGAATAATTTAACAACTGGTAGGTCACGTTGCTCCCTATACCCCTCCATTATTTCATAAGGGGCGCCACATAACGGGCACTGAACGTCCCAGAAATAATTGCAATTTCCATCTTGGACTCCATCGCACATCGTATTTGGAAACCACCTGTATGTTCAAATGCTCATTTCACCACGTGTATTACACTACACCACATATTACACCTTGCTAAATTCCCCAAGGGGTGTACATTCAACAATTAGGGTCACTTTTCGGGTTTTCCTCCGCTTTGGTACCACTACGGCTCTCCAAATGTATCCTGACACATGTAAAGGATTTCTTGCAAATTTGGCCTCTAAAAGACAAACATCCCTCTTTTCCTCTACTGTGCACCCATAAAGCATTTTATATGCACATGTGGGGTACTTCTACACTCAGGAGTAATAGTTTTACACCTTTTTATTTAATATATTATCCCTTGTGGCTTACAAAAATTAGGAGTAAAGTGACATTTATAGGAAAATTTTCACCTTTTTAATGTTTAGGGCCTAATTGGATCATTCACCTGTAGGGGCAAATACATATATTACACATTGCAAAATTCTCTAAGGGGTGTGTGTTCAAAAATTAGGGTCACTTTTTGGATTCTTATCTGTTTTATACCACTAGGGCTCTCCAAATGCATGTCAAACATTTCTGTCAAATTTGGCTTCTAAAAGGCAAACATCCCCCTTTCCTTTTACTGTGCGCCCATACAACATTTTATATACACATGTGAGGTACTTCTACACTCGAGAGAAATAGGTTTACACATTTAGGGGGGTTATTACATTTTTTTTATCCCTTGTGGCTATAAAAAATTAGGGGTACAATGACCTTTATAAGAAAATGTTCACCTTTGTCCTATTTAAGCCCTAATTAAATCAAACACCTATATGGACAAATACTCATTTTACACCTTACTAAATTCTCTAAGGGGTGTGCTTTCCAAAATGGTGACACTTGTCGGGGTTCCCCTCTGTCTTGGTACCACTACGGCTCTCTAAATGCATCCTGACACATGTAAAGGATGTTTGTCAAATTTGGCTTCTAAAAGGCCAACGCCCCTCTTTCCCTTCTGAGCTTCACTGCGTACCCATACAACATTTTATTTGCATGTGTGGGGCAATTTTATACTCGGGAGAAATGCTAGTACACATTTTTTGGGGTTGTTTCATCTTTAATGCCTTATGGGATACAAAAATTAGCCGTAAAAGTGACTTTTTTGGGAAAATGTTCATCTTTTTCCTTTTAGGGACCTAATTGAAGCAAACACCTGTGGGGGAAAATACACATATTACACCTTGCTAAATTCTCCAAAGGGTGCACTTTCCAAAATGGTGACATTTGTTGGGGTTCCCCTCTGTTTTGGTACCACTAGGGCTTTCCAAATGCATCCTGACACATGAAAACTTTTTCAGCCATATTTGCCCTGCAAAAACGAAACAACGCTCTTTCCATTCCAAGTGCCCCCCTGTGCCCGTACAGAAGGGTACAGTGACACAATGGGTATTGGCATGCTCAGGAGGAATTGCCCTAAACATGGTAAAATGCATTTTCCTTTTTAACCCATTGTGAAGGTGCAAATTTTAGTGTTCAATGAATCTATTGTAAGATAAAATTACATTTCTGTAATTTCACTTTCATTTATCTTTCACCCTCTTGAAACGCTCTAAGGGTTAACAAAATTCCCAAAGGTTGTTATGAATATTTTGAGGGGTGTAGTTTCTAAAATGGTGTCATTTGTGGGGGTTTTCTATCATGTAGGCCTTATAAAGTCACTTCTAACTAAACTGACCCTCCAAAAGTAGGTTTTGATGATTTTCGTGAAAATCTGAAAAATTGCACCTAAAGTTATAAGCCTCCTAGCATCCTAAAAAAAAGTTAAAGATATTTGAAAAATGTTGCCAAGTTAAAGCAGACATATGGAAAATATTAGTTATCAAGTCATTTTAGTGATATGACTAACTTTCCAAAAAGTAGAAAATTTTGAATTTTGAAAACATTGTTTTTTTCAAAATTTTTGGCAAATTTCCATTTATTTCATAAATAAATACTAAACATATTGATTAAATTTCTCGACCAACATGAAGTACAATGTGTCACGAAAAAACAATCTCAAAATCAACTGGATATGTTAAAGCGTTCCAAAGTTATAACCACTTAAATAGACAGATGTCAGATTTTAAAAAATGGGCCGTGTCAGGAAGGTGAAAAGTGGCTTCAGCGTTAAGGGGTTAAATGGTAAAAAAAAGTATTATTGTGATACCCATGTTTAAACAGAACTCACATCATGACGATGATACCTGTTCCGCAATCAACAGACCAAGGATAGTGCACATTCAGGTTTACTAGTCTGTGACACTAATTTAATATAAGACTCTAGAACAGCAGTTCTCAACCTTAAAGTTAGCAACCCAAATGGGGACTGAATGACCATTTCACAGGGGTTATTTACAGTCATGACCAAAAGTTTTGAGAATGACACAAATATTATACTTTCACATGATCTGTTGCCCTCTGGTTTTTATATGTGTTTGTCAGATGTTTTTATCACATACAGAAATACAAGTGCAATCATATTATGAGTAACAAAAGCTTTTATTGATAGTTAGAATGAGTTAATGCAGCAAGTCAATGTTTGCAGTGTTGACCCTTCTTCTTCAGGACCACTGCAATTCTTCCTGGCAGCTCTCAATCAACTTCTGGACCAAATCCTGACTAATAGCAGTCCTTTCTTGCACAATCAATGCTTGCATTCTGTCACAATTTGTTGGTTTTTGTTTGTCCACCCGTTGATGATTGACCCCAAGTTCTCAATGGGATTAAGATCTGGGAAGTTTCCAGGCCATGGACCCAAAATCTCTGTTTTGTTCCCTGAGCCATTTAGTTAACACCTTTGCTTTATGGCAAGGTGCTCCATCATCCTGAAAAAGGCATTGTTGATCACCAAACTGCTCTTGGATGGTTGGGATAAGTTGCTCTTGGAGGACATTCTGGTACCATTCTTTAATCATGGATGTGATTTTAGGCAAGACTGTCTGAGAAGCAACCCCACACATGAATGGTTGCAGGATGCTTTACAGTTGACATGAGACAAGACTGCTGGTATCGCTCACCTTGTTTTCTCCGAACAAGCTGTATTCCAGATGTTCCAAACAATTGGAAAGGGGATTCATCAGAGAAAATGACTTTACCCCAGTCCTCAGCAGGCCACTCCCTGTACCTTTTGAAGAATAACAGTCTGTCCTTGATTTTTTTTCTGGAGAGAAGTGGCTTCTTTGCTGCCCTCCTTGACACCAGGCCTTGCTCCAAGAGTCTCCGCCTCACAGTGCATGCAGATGCACTCACACCTGCCTGCTGCCATTCCTGAGCAAGCTCTGCACTGCTGGTAGCCCAATCCCAAAGCTGAAAAACTTTTAAGAGACAGTCCTGGCGCTTGCTGGTCCTTCTTGGACGCCCTGTTGCCTTTTTGGCAACAATGCAACCTCTCTCCTTGAATTCCTTGATGATGCGATAGATTGTTGACTGAGGTGCAATTTTTCTAGCTGTGATACTCTTCCCTGTTAGGCCAGTTTTGTGCAGTGCAATGATGACTGCACGTGTTTGTTTAGAGATAACCATGGTTAACAGAAGAGAAATAATGATACCAAGCACCAGCCTCCTTTTAAAGTGTCCAGTGGTGTGATTCTTACTTAATCATAACAGATTGATCACCAGCCCTGTCCTCATCAACACCCACACCTGTGTTAATGGAAAAATCACTGAAACGATGCTAGGTGCTCCTTTTAAGGCAGGCCTGCAATGAAGTTGAAATGTGTTTTGGGGGAAAAAGTTAATTTTCTCGGCAAATATTGACTTTGTAATTACCATATTTTCCGGTCTATAAGGTGCACCAGATTATAAGGCGCACCATGCTCATATACAAAGTGCACCGGATTATAAGGAGCGCCTGATTATACGGATGAATGACCAGCAGATGGCAGACCTGTGCACAGTTCAAGGCAGCTGTTGTCTGTAAGTACGCTTCATATTTATAGTCCAAAAAATACGGTAATTGCCGTTAAGATGATCACTCTTAATAACATTCTGGAGTATATGCAAATTGCCATTATAAAAACTGATGCAGTAGACTTTTTAAAAATTAACATTTTAACATTCTCTAAACTTTTGGCCATGACTGTAAGACAATTGCAACTTGTATTCTGATGATATTAGGGAATGAGGCAAAGCTTACCTCCCCTAATTGAATAATCTAATGTATGCATCCTTAAGACACATGTCCATTTGACTAGGTAACTGACACTGGACAGTTACATCTGCGCGTGCCAGGTTCCAGATGCAATGGAATGAGGCACTATGCTGCCAACGTCTAGAGAAACACAAAAGGAGAGCGGAGACACGCAGAAGACCTGAGAGACTATGGGAGTGTGGACATGCAATTACTTTTGATTTCTACTCTGTGGCATCCCTGTGACAGACGGACACTCTTTTGCCCATCCCTGTGACTGCTGGCTATTTTGGGGGTGTGAAGAAAACATTTTTTTTTATAGTATTGAAAACTGTTTTTCTGTAACTCTGGTTGTGGTACATTAGTTTTCTGGTTTGGTAAACTTCTGTGTGAATGACTTCTTATTCTACTTCTCTCATTAGGTCGGCCACCAAATACTCTATTCTCTTCTGTCTAGTATTACCACCTGGGAGCTGTGTACCAAAACCAGGTAATGTGCTGTTACAATGTAAAACTATGTAATATATGTTATGTTCTATGTAAGTAGAACACCACCTGCAGCATGGCGGGTCTGCTCTGACCTTATAAGAGGCAGGCCAGCAGCAGCTCTGGTCTTTTATAGGGGAAGCTGCAGAGAATTGTGGGTATTTCAATTGTATAAAAGGTGTCACTGACCAGCAATCTGGGGGATTATGATTGTGGAGATTTGTGTTTTGCCTTCTGCTGGTCTGTGCGGCATCCACATAGTTCTCTGCGGAACCAGAGTCCAAGAATACTGAGACTAGCACAGGATTGCTGGTACCGAAACTTAGGAGAACAGGAACCATCAGACGAGGAGAAGTTGAATTCACAACTAGGAATGTTCTTCCTAGGACCTCTATGTGCTGGCACCTTCTGGACGTGGAGGGGACAACAGGACAAGCCCCAATGAAGTGCTTGGGACTGGCACAGTACAGGCAGATGTTCTCCTGACAACTTCTGGAACGTTCCTTGATGGTGAGACGAGCTCCGTTGAATTGCATCGGTTCTACTTCAGACTGTACGTCCGGAGATTGGAGTGCCTTTGGGAGACTGGAGCAAAACAAGGTAGCTGTAGAAGCGGAGTCTGTGGTTGCTTGTGATGCAATTCTTCAGCATGCTCCATTAACCACATGTCTATCTGGGTGGCAAGGGTGATGAGACCACTCAGAGTAGCCAGCAAGGGAAGACCGTCACTTTTTGAAAGTAGCAGCCAGGGCAGTGTCATTCCAGGAGATCTGAGAAGCCATAGTACGTAACTTGACGGCATACTCTGCCATGGTTGAGTCTCCTTGGCGTAGGTCCAGCAGCACCTTTTCAGCTGAGGAGGCTTGTGCTGGTTCCTCACACATGGAACGGAATTCAGCCATGAATGCAGTATGGGTGGCTGAACTGGATCGCCTCTGTCCCAAAGAAGTGTGGCCCTGGCCAGGGCCTTCCCGGAAAGTAGACTGACGATGGATGCTACCTTGGAAGGTTCAGTGACAAACTGGGATGGCATCAGTTCTTTGTGCAGCGAGCACTGGGTAATTAAGCTCCTGCACAACTTGGGATTGCCATCATACTTGTAAGGCATAGAGAGTCTGAGCCTAAGTTCAGCCACTGTTAGATAAGTTGGAGTAATGGGAAGGGTTGCAGGAACTGCCGCTGGAATGGTTGCTGGAGCATGAAGCTGGTGCACGGAAGAAATCAGCTGTTGCAGTGCCACAGTGACTTGACCAAGTAGTTCTGCTTGTGAAGCAATCTGCAGGGACTGCTGGGCGACAACCCTGGAAATATCAGCCAGTATCGGAAGCAGCATCTCGGTGGGTTCCATGGCCGGATCTTACTGTCAGGGTTCAGGGTCAGTGGACCCCCTGGACCACCACTGGAGATAGTACTAGCTGACACCTGGGACTGGAATCTAAGTGGAAACCTAGTTTTCACCAGAGCTTTCTGCAAAGCTGGATGGTCTTGCTGTGGCAGGGTGCCACCAGGTCGTTCCACAGGTGTAACCAGCCCACGGTAGCAGCCGAGGTTGTGGAACAGAATAGGAGTCCAGGCTCAATGTCAGGAACAGGCATTAAGTCAGGGCAGGTGGCAAAGATGCAGAGGTCAGGTCCGGGAATGGCAACAGGAGATAATGGCAGGCAGGTACAAGAACACCGGGAACAACACAAGGGACCTTTTTCTTAGAATATGAGCTTAAATATCTGACAGGGAATCCTGGGAACATCCGGCCTTTAAGGAAATCCGGGAGAGCCAGTGCCAATCAAAGATGCGCTGGCCCTTTAAATCTGGCACTTTTAGGTGTGCACGCGGACCAGACCGGACGGGGGCAGGAGCATGGAGAGGTGAGTTTGATGCCAGGGATTGGGGGACAGCACCACGGAGAGGGGCATGGCTGTACTCGTGATCCAAGACATGGATTGCGGAGGCACCTGTGACACACTGTCTGTCAGCCTGTGTCATCTCTGATCTGTCTCATCTCTCTTTCTGTGTCAGTGTGTTAGTAAAATGTCAGAAGCCAGATGAAAATCTACATAAACCTGTACACTGATAATGTAACCACATTATCACCCCACAGAACTAGATGGATAATAATATGCCTGCTTAGGGAGTCCCCGCTCAGAAGCATCCTTGGTTTGAAACACCACTGATCAAGTACCAATAACAGAGATAAGGGAAAAGGTAAATGAAGAACGAAAGTGGAGGGTGGGATAAAACATAATAATGTGCTATGGGTACTAATTATTCATACACTCAAAGTGCAAGTAGTTGGCCTGAGACACCAGAATGCCTTGAATTATTCTCCACTATTTCAAAAACTATTGACCAGGCTTGACTTTTTTCATTAATTTGTCTTAAAATCATAATCTAGTTAGTATTTTAAAGAGCAGATACTGACTTTACAAAAAGACATTCTAGAATGACCTGCTATGCTGACAACCATTGGATATTGTTCAATGACACTATTCACCTTTCTTTTGCCCTTGCTGGTGGAAACCATTTGTTTTTTGTGTAATTACCTGCCTTAGAGAAAATTTTTCTACAAATGACTCCATTTTATACGAGTTTTGCCAGGAGCTATGGCAGGTATGGACATCTGGTGTGTCAGTATTAAATACTACTCATTCTAAATGACTCTGATGACATTTTATGCATTTTAATGAGTAAAATAAATTTTGGGGAATGATACAGCAATAGATCTACACAGCCTGAAAAGTTACAGGGGTAAACGACTTTTAGTAAATACTTCTCAGACTGAATTAACCAAATGTAAATTGTGCAAAAAAAAAAAAATAAATAAATATCAGCAGAGATATTTTAACCACTTAAGGACTTATGGTCTGATTTACTTGCTTTTATAGGTTTTTATCCACTTGTGAGACATTTGACAATGGGTGGTGATAAAGGGGGGTTTGGGGGATTGGGTTTTTACTCCGTTCCTCTAGGCTCCAGTGGTTCTGTCCAGCCCCTTAGTCTGTGTTATTTACCATAACCACCTACTCCAGTCCTTCATATATCACAGGAATAACATACAACCCTCACAGATACTTTTATACAAAAAGACTTTACTAACAACATACATGTGACAAAGTAACTACATAAAATACATAGAGAACACAACTACACACAAACCTTCTTCTTCTGACCCCTCCTGGACTCCCAGTAGTGTGTATGTATATACAATATATTCCAACACTACAGCAGCTCCTGGATATACCCTGAAGAAGGAGTCACATCCAGTACCTGACCATATACATGTACATATAGAGACTCATGCACAATAGCATCTATATATCTATTCCTCCAATACACGTGCAGGGCAGAGATCCACGTGTGGATGGGATACGGCTACAGGTTATACATATAGTTACACTAATATATACACACTCACTGTAAACACTTAGCTATGTATATATATGGTAAAACACATAACACCTGGAATATCTATAGGTACACGTATAAAGTCTGCTATATTATAATAAGTACTATGTTATAATTACTCTTATAAAGTTATATACATACACAGACAGCACACACAATATATGACCTGGTTCCTTAAGTGCTGTTCATCCAGGTGGGGGTCAGGAAGCAAGAAACAGAAGAGAGCGATTTCTGGGTTTTACCATGCTTAAATATGCCTGTGCGTAGTCCCTCCCCACCCCCTTATAGCTCCACCCTAAGTCCCTCTTAGGATAGACCCCAGTGGGTTCAGGGAATCTCACACCTGGTTCATGGTGGCTTCTTACTGTTCAAAGTCTTTTGATATGTTAATGACCCATTGTCTTCAGTACACACACATCTCACACAGAATATCAGTGACTGTGGTCAGTTTATACTCTATCCATTTACACTATATGTAATATATATAATAATAGAGCAGAGGGTCCAGTTATGAAGAATGTTCCCCTGTAACAGGTGGTATATGTGTTAAAGGCATCATAATCTTCCAAGTCTCTTGAATAATATAGAGCACATTACAAATGAACCCAAAATATAGGATAAGATCCAAGATATGGTATACCTTCAAGACCTTTGATAATGTTAAGGGAAATTTTGTCAAAATGCTGCATCATTATGTGAAAAGGTAAAAAAAAATTACAGCACTTTGAAGGCAGGATGAAGATGTCATTTACACTCAACAAATTCAGAAGAAACATTTCAAATGCATAATGCATAGCACCCCAGTGTTCACTAAAAAGCTGACCACTTACCAAGACAAATTAAGATCCATGCGAGTGTGATAATTGCCTTCGAAAAAAAGTTAAAAACCTGTCAGAGAAAACACAACAGAATTTAGGTGAACACCCTGTCACGGGTGCTCCCGCGATCCCTGTCACGGATCGCGGGCGCATCCGTGCTCCTTCACGTGCCCCCGCTGCTGCCCGGTGTCTCTTACCTCTCCCGGCTCCTGCTCTCCCTCGGACTGCCGTGCGCGCGCGTCCCCGCCTCCTAGGGCGCGCGCGCGGCTCCGGACGAAAATTTAAAGGGCCAGCGCACCGCTAATTGGTGCACTGGCTGAACACCTCACCTTTAAGAATCTGCCTCTTCCTGTGTTCCTTGCCGGATCTTTGTGCCTCATAGCCTTAGAGAAAGCTTCCAAGCGAGTATTCCTGCGTTCCTGTGTATTCCTGCGTTCCTGTGTTTCCCTGCGTTCCTGTGTATTCCTGTGTGTTCCCGCTCTTGAGTCCTGTGTTACCTGAGTTCCTCCGTGTTGCTGTGTTCCGTGTGCCTGTGTTCCCGTTCCCACCTGCCTGGACCTCCCGTTGCTGACCCCGGACTTGGACCTGACGTTGCATCTCTGCCGCCTGCCCTGACCCTGTGCCTGGACCCGACTACGAGTTGTCATCCGCTAAGGTACCTCGACCTCGGCTGCCACCGTGGGCTAGTCACACCTGGGAACGACCTAGTGGTATCCTGCCGCAGCAAGTCCAACCCGCTTTGCGGCGGGCTCTGGTGAATACCAGGTGCCGCTAGGCTCCGGTTCCGGGTGTTGGCTAGTTACATCTCCCGCGGTGGTCCAGAGGATCCACTGATCCTAACAGTAAGATCCGGCCATGGATCCCGCCGAGGCTCCTTCTCCCAGTCAGCCTGATCTCGCCACCATCGTGATCCACCAGTCCCGGCAGATTGCAGCACAGCGGAATCAGCTTGAGCAAGTCACCGCCATGCTACAACAACTACTTGCTACCCAACATCAGCAACAGTCTCCAGAAGCTGCCGCTGCGACCCCTGCTACCCCGGCTTATCTTCCTGCTGCTGAACCCAGGCTACGCCTCTCTTTGCCCGGCAAGTATGACGGGGATCCCAAGATGTGCAGGGGCTTCATAACCCAGTGCTCCTTGCACATAGAACTGATGCCGTCGCAATTTGCCACAGAGCGGTCCAAGGTGGCATTTGTCCTCAGCCTTCTTTCCGGGAAAGCCCTGGCCTGGGCTACTCCGCTTTGGGACAGAGATGACCCGGTTGTGTCTAGCCTCACTGCGTTTCTGTCAGAGTTCCGGTCAGTTTTCGAGGAACCAGCACGAGCCTCTTCTGCGGAGTCTGCATTGTTGAACTTGCGTCAGGGCAACTCATCGGTGGGAGAGTACGCAGTTCAATTCCGCACCCTGGCTTCTGAACTTGCTTGGAATGATGCAGCCCTCATCGCTACATTTAAGAAAGGGCTCTCTGCGCAGGTCAAGGACGCACTGGCAGCTCGGGATCTTCCATCTACTCTGAGTGACCTCATCACCTTGGCCACTCGAATTGATGTTCGGTTTAAAGAGCGAGCTGAGGAACTACGCTCCGAGTATCCCCAAGGCCGTGTTAGACGCATTCCTCGCCTGGCGCCAGTCTTCCAAAGGCCGCTCCAGGTCCCGCCTGAATCTTCTGTTGAGGAACCCATGCAGGTTGACCGAACACGGCTCACTCTTCAAGAGCGTTCCAGACGACGTCAGGAGAACTTGTGCATGTATTGTGCCAGCCCACAGCACTTCGTCGGGACTTGCCCTGTACGTCCCCAGCGCCCGGGAAACGCCAGCACCTAGGCTTCTCCGGAGAAGCGTCCCTAGGTGTGAATAAAGCTTCTCCACGCTTGATTCTCCCTGTACTCCTCAGCATTGGCACCGGTACTCCGGTCCAGGTTTCCGCTTTCCTGGATTCGGGCTCCACAGCGAACTTTGTAGATGCTGCACTGGTCGCCCTGCATCACTTCCCGGTGGTTCGTCTTGAGAAGCCCTTGTCCATTGCCTCAGTCAGTGGCCAGATTCTCTCCGTGCCTATCTGGTTTCGTACTGAACCCCTGCTCCTTCAAGTTGGTGCATTGCATAAAGAGAGACTCTCCTTTTTTGTGCTGCCACAGTGCACTTCCACTCTCCTGCTGGGTCTCCCCTGGTTGCAGCATCATGCCCCTGTTCTGGACTGGTCTTCTGGGGAGATTCTCCGTTGGAGTCCGGATTGCCCCTCACGCTGCATGACGGTTCCACAGCCGCTTCCTGTCAGGACTGCTACCTTGTCTCCCAAGCCTCTGGAGGGACTTCCAGCTCCGTACCGGGACTTTGCAGACGTGTTTTCTAAAAAACAAGCCGAGATCCTTCCTCCACATCGTCCCTATGATTGCCCCATTGATCTGCTGCCTGGATCTTCTCCACCACGGGGTCGGGTGTATCCGCTCTCGGTTCCTGAGACTGCCGCTATGTCAGAATATGTTAAGGAAAATCTTCAAAGAGGTTTCATCCGCAAATCCTCCTCGCCAGCTGGCGCTGGTTTCTTTTTTGTCACTAAAAAGGATGGCTCTCTCCGCCCCTGTATAGACTATCGCGGTCTTAACAAGGTCACCGTTAAGAACCGCTATCCTCTGCCGCTTATCACGGAGCTATTTGATCGTCTGCGGGGTGCAAGAATTTTTTCCAAATTGGATCTTCGAGGGGCCTACAACCTCATCCGCATCAGGAAGGGTGACGAGTGGAAGACCGCCTTTAACACTCGTGATGGGCATTTTGAATATCTAGTTATGCCCTTCGGACTTTGTAATGCGCCAGCCGTTTTCCAGGAGTTTGTAAATGATATTTTTCGGGACTTATTGTACAGTTGTGTCGTGGTGTACCTGGACGACATCCTTGTGTATTCTGCCAATCTGGAGTCCCACCAGTCTCATGTACGGGAGGTTCTCAGCATCCTCAGGACAAACCACCTCTATGCCAAGCTGGAGAAGTGCCACTTTCATCAGAGGAGCCTTCCATTCCTCGGCTACATAATTTCTGATAGGGGTTTGCAGATGGATCCTGCCAAGTTATCTGCGGTCCTTCAGTGGCCACGCCCAGTGGGACTGCGAGCTATACAAAGATTTCTGGGCTTTGCTAATTATTATAGGCAATTTATCCCACACTTCTCATCTTTTAGTAAGCGCCGATGGTGGCGCTTACGAAAAAGGGTGCTAATCCCCGTGTCTGGCCACCAGCAGCAGAAGAAGCCTTCACGAAATTAAAAACTGCTTTTTCCTCCGCTTCAGTCCTTACCCGACCGGATACTGAAAAGCCGTTCCTGGTGGAGGTTGATGCCTCCTCCGTGGGTGCTGGGGCAGTCCTTACCCAGAAGGGTCCCAGGGGACGAACACTCACTTGTGGTTTCTTCTCCAAAACCTTCTCCTCCGCGGAGAGAAATTATTCCATTGGAGATCGGGAGCTTCTAGCCATCAAGCTGGCTTTGGAAGAGTGGCGTCATCTGCTGGAGGGAGCCCAATTTCCAGTCAGCATTTTCCCGGACCACAAAAACCTTCAGTACCTTCAGACGGCTCAGCGTTTGAATCCACGTCAAGCCCGGTGGTCCCTCTTCTTTTCTCGCTTTGACTTCCGAATCCATTTTCGCCATGCAGAGAAAAACATCAAGGCTCACGCCTTGTCCCGTGCTTCTGATGTTATGGGGGAGGACTCTGCTCCGAGGCATGTTGTTCCTCCAGAGAGACTTGTGCTTGCCGCGCCGGTGGACCTCCGGCAGCTGCCTCCCGGCAAGACTTATGTGCGACCTGGTCTCCGAAAGAGGATTCTGACCTGGGGACATTCTTCTCGTGTGGCTGGGCACCCTGGGGTGCAGCGCTCTGTGGCCTTAATTTCCCGATTCTACTGGTGGCCTGATTTGGTCAAGGACGTCCGGGATTTTGTGGGTTCCTGTGCCTCTTGTGCCCGCAACAAGCCTTCACGACTCAAGCCTGCTGGTCTTCTGTTGCCGTTACCCGTGCCTACCAGCCCATGGTCTCATGTGGCTATGGACTTTGTTACGGATTTACCGCCATCTTCTGGCAACACCGTTATCTGGGTGGTGACTGACCGCTTTTCGAAGATGTCTCACTTTGTCCCTCTACCAGGTTTGCCTTCTGCTCCACGTCTCGCCAGCCTCTTCTTCCAGCATATTTTCCGGCTTCATGGTCTCCCTCAGCACATCGTCTCGGATCGAGGAGTTCAGTTTGTGTCCAAATTCTGGAGATCTTTGTGCAACCAGTTGCAGGTGAACTTGGACTTCTCTTCTGCCTATCACCCACAGACTAACGGCCAAGTGGAGAGGGTGAATCAGACTTTAGGTTGCTATCTCCGCCATTTCGTCTCTGCCCGTCAGGACGACTGGGCATCTCTTCTACCATGGGCGGAGTTCTCTTACAATTCCCTGGACTCCACTTCTGCCGGTTCTGCTCCCTTTTTTATTAACTATGGACTGCATCCTCGGCCTCCTCTTCCGTTACCTACGTCTGCAGATGTTCCTGCTGTGGAGGACCTTGTACGTGATCTGAAAGCCATCTGGGAGCAAGTCCACACCTCATTGCTCCGAGCTACAGCCCAGACCAAGCGTCAAGCAGACAAAAGACGCCGACCATTCCCTGTTTTAGCTCCTGGTGACAAGGTTTGGCTGTCCGCCAAGTATGTTCGGCTGAAGATCCCGAGCTATAAATTGGGACCTCGGTTCTTGGGCCCATTCGAAATTCTCGGCCGCATCAACCCGGTGGCTTACAAGTTGCGTCTGCCTCCCAGCATGCGCATTCCTAATTCTTTCCATGTCTCTCTCCTTAAGCCAGTCATCTTCAACCGCTTCAACCGACAAATTACTCCTCCTCCGGTACCACAAGCTGATTCCACCGATGTCTTCGAGGTGAAAGAGATCCTGGATACTAAGACTGTGAGAGGTAGACGGTTGTTTCTGGTAGACTGGAAAGGATTTGGTCCTGAGGAGAGATCCTGGGAGCCAGAGGATAACATCCTGGACAAGAGCCTGCTCCAACGTTTTCTCAGGCCCAAGAAGAGAGGGAGGCCGAAGGGGGGGGTACTGTCACGGGTGCTCCCGCGATTCCTGTCACGGATCGCGGGCGCATCCGTGCTCCTTCACGTGCCCCCGCTGCTGCCCGGTGTCTCTTACCTCTCCCGGCTCCTGCTCTCCCTCGGACTGCCGTGCGCGCGCGTCCCCGCCTCCTAGGGCGCGCGCGCGGCTCCGGACGAAAATTTAAAGGGCCAGCGCACCGCTAATTGGTGCACTGGCTGAACACCTCACCTTTAAGAATCTGCCTCTTCCTGTGTTCCTTGCCGGATCTTTGTGCCTCATAGCCTTAGAGAAAGCTTCCAAGCGAGTATTCCTGCGTTCCTGTGTATTCCTGCGTTCCTGTGTTTCCCTGCGTTCCTGTGTATTCCTGTGTGTTCCCGCTCTTGAGTCCTGTGTTACCTGAGTTCCTCCGTGTTGCTGTGTTCCGTGTGCCTGTGTTCCCGTTCCCACCTGCCTGGACCTCCCGTTGCTGACCCAGGACTTGGACCTGACGTTGCATCTCTGCCGCCTGCCCTGACCCTGTGCCTGGACCCGACTACGAGTTGTCATCCGCTAAGGTACCTCGACCTCGGCTGCCACCGTGGGCTAGTCACACCTGGGAACGACCTAGTGGTATCCTGCCGCAGCAAGTCCAACCCGCTTTGCGGCGGGCTCTGGTGAATACCAGGTGCCGCTAGGCTCCGGTTCCGGGTGTTGGCTAGTTACATCTCCCGCGGTGGTCCAGAGGATCCACTGATCCTAACACACCCATTGATAAATTCCCTCTATATTTTTCTTTGACCTTCAGAAAACAGTGGGGCAAATATATAATTAAGCATATTCTAGCTCTTTTTTGTGTTTTTATGAGAGCCGTTTTGCATTTTATGTCTATTACAATGGTTCTGTTATTTCACGTGGACATGAGGCGTTTGAGACATTTTATTAAACTCAGTTTCAAAAAGTGTTTGCTGTACCCCTGTGGCCCTAAATTTGCAACCTTTTGAATTCACAAGATGAATCTTGAGTAAGTTATAGCCTTTCCAGAAATTTTTATTTTTTGTTTACTTTTTTTTATTGTGCCTTCTGAAAGTCATGATTTATAAATACTTGTAATAGTATGAGGTCTTTTTCTTTAATGGTTATCCCACGGGGTGGGGTCCAACCAAATGCATTGCAGTAGAATGCATTAAAGTGTAAGAAATAATATAATGATATCCAAAAGCATTCAACCTTCTTAACATCAAGAATCTGACATCTGATTTGTATTAAAAAAATATTATGACACTTTGGTTTTCTGGGCACTTGAACTACCACTAAACTGTCTAGAGAACAGATCAGTAGTTGATCAATGAGGCGTGATAGTTGTAACTCCTGCCAATTAGCAAGGTGACAAAACATTAGGGACACTTCACCGGGGTCCCAGCAATGAGACACCTTGTCAGAGGAGTGTTCTTATATTTCCAGGAGTGTACTTTTAATCAAAGTATATAGTTGATTCAAGAATATCTCAAAATTAAGAGTGGTAGACACCCATCCTTCTGAAATTCCCCTGGAGTTCCACAAACCCAAACAAGGATACTGGGACGATAAACCAATCTTTCCTTAAAACCAGAGATTCTATTGTAAAATGAATGGCATGTGGGTGAGATTTTTTTAGTAAAAGTTAGAGGCCTCTATCTCTCAGATCACAGCTAGAAAAACCCCTCTTGCTGTACACATCAAAGAAATATGTGGCATAATTCATATTTTAGCCACCTACAACAGGGACAGATTAAATAACTATGAATAGTATGGATGTCCTCATGATTAGTATGAATGCGTGCGGGGCATCATGAGAGAAAGTAGGACAAAGTTTATAGGATGTCCGTGTGGCCCGGTCATAATATGAAATTACCATGTTCCAAGCCTCCTTTGCATCATCACATACAGGTGTGCTGGGGATGTTAGAATCATACTTAGGTAGAACTTTGAAGATAGGAATTGGTCATTCTTTTGTGGATCCCTGGAGGATAGATAGATTGATCACTTACTTTTGACATCTGTTTCCCAAGGCACCAGACTTGTAACATCACATAATGTATTAAGTTCTGTGTTTATCACTTATTTTATTAAACTGTAATTTGTGCATAGTATGTATTTGTTTAATTTGTCACCCTTTTGTATCATAACCCCTTTTATCTGTAAGCACTGTCCTTTTTTATATTAAACTTCAATTTAATAAGAGCCTTCTTGTGTTCTTAACTATTCCATGACTCAGAAGGGATTCATTTAACTAGTGAGTATTATATTGTATCTAGGCATACATTATGCAAGGTGTTTCATCAGCCTTACATATATATGATCAGTGGTGGCAGCTAAATTCAGTTAGGTTCTGGAGAGCGGAGAGATGTCAAAGGGCGGTCAAGCATCTACAGTCCATGATTCTGAAACAAAGGGGTTCATTTACTAAGGGTCAGAATCGCACATTTTTGACGGGTTTCCTGAATATTTCCAATTTGCGCCTAATTGCCCTGGGATTTCGTAGTAGGCGATCGGATTGCGGCACATCGGCGCCGGTTTTCCCGAGACAGAATTGGGGGCTGTGGCCGTTGGAAAACCCGACGGATTTGGAAAAACCACGGAGTTTTAAAAAAAAAAAATTGAACAGCACTCACATACACCGGGACGAAAGAAGGTGAGCTTCGGCAGACTTCAGCGCAGCAGCGACACCTGCTGGATATTGGGCGCACGGACCTAAGTGAGTCACGGCAGAACCTGAATCCTTGTCGGAGAACGCACCGCTGGATCACGACAGGACCGGGTAAGTAAATGTGCCCCAAAGTTCTTAATTGTGTTGAATATTGATTCCCATTTTACAAAAAACTTCGTTTCAAAGGATCACCAGGAAAAAAATGTAATTTTTACTGAAGTTCAGATCAGATTCCATTTTCTCTTAATCAATTCACTCCTCACTCATTGCAGTTGTTAATGTATAAATTTCACTAAATTTATCACAGGATTAACACCAGTTATGTCAGTAATTTGTGCTAACAGAGACGTACGTTATTAACAACATATTTTAAGCCTAGCCTATTAGCCTAGCCCAATGAATCCTTGGTCCTTTTAAAAAAAACTCTTCAAAAGATGATACTTCGCCAACAAAAATAGGAATTACATTTTAGCAGAAGATCTTGTAAATCTTATTTGTTAGATCTTTTCCATTTTATTCACTTTTTTCCATGTCTTTTATTTATTTTTTTCTTCTAAGTGCTATTTATACATTCAGGACAATCTAAATGAAACACAGAGCTATTTTGCATATGCATAACACATCAAGAATGGGAGTATATTAGCATATCATATTGACTTTGTGCCTGTTAGATCTTGCTCTGCAAGTTTCATAAAAGATTTGTATTAACTGAAAGAAGACAAGTGCTTCTTGACCCAGATAAAGCACTCATTAAAACGCTGAAAAAGTAGCATGAAATATCTGAAATCATTACAATTCCAAACATAAAACGAACAGCACTTTTGGACGTTAAACATGTTCTGGATTTAAAATATGGAAATGGTTCTCCACATTGTATTTTATCCACTATATTCGACTTTTATATTCAGTTATTTGGAAAAAATAACATGTCATTCTATGTGAATGATAAGATTTTTTATATCAATAGATAATAATATAAAAAAAAACGGTCTGGTTCTTGGCGGATTTTAAATAGAATATCTGATGAACTACAACACCCTTTGACAAATTGCATATGTCATTAGGCAAATCGTTTGTTAGTTTTTTTGGTCAGTATGTAATGGCCCAATTTTATGGTACATGTGTATCATTGATACATGTGTAGTGTCCAGTGTCCAACTGCCTTTGGGCCTCATTAACTAACATCAATAAATAGATAAAAGTATTTAGTAAGTATTTAGTAAGTATTTAGTAAGCCACCAAATGTGCATCCTTTCACTTAAAAGGATGAAAGAGGCCTGTAGTTGACATCATAGGTAGACTTCAACTATGAGAGACAAAATGAGAAAACAAATCCAGAAAATCACATCGTCTGATTTTTAAAGGATTTGTTTGCAAATTATGGTGAAAAATAAGTATTTGTTCACATACAAACACTACACAGACAGGGACTCAGATCCTGCAATGTCCCCCTGTTTAAGTCAATACATATCCAGGCGGTCTGAAGTTTACTAGAAAGTATTTGGATGTAGCAGAAGAGTATTGGGAGAATGTCATATGGTCAGATGAAACCAGAGTAGTACTGTTTGGTAGAAACACAATTTGTCGTGATAAGAGGAGATTAAATGCTGAGTTGCATGCAAACTGTGAAGCATAGGCATGTCAACATCATGCTTTGGGGCTGTTTTTCTGCAAATGGACCAAAACAATTGATCTGCGACATGAAAGACTGTATAGTGAGATTTTGATTGCAACCCTCCTTCCATCAGTAAGGGCATTGAAGATGAAATATCACCATCAGGGCAATGAGGCAGTAGCTTCATAAGAAGCATTTCAAGGTTCCAGAGTGGCCTACCCAGTCTCCAGATCCTAACCCTATAGAAAACCTTTGATGGGAGTTAAAAGTCAGTGTTGACGAGCGGCAGCCCCAGAACATCACTATCTCTAGAACAGATCTGCATGGTGGATTGGGCCAATATACCAGCAACAATGTGTGCCATCCTTTTGAAGAAATGTTTGACCTCTGTCATTGCCAACAAAGGATATATAACAAAGTATTGAGATGAACTTTTGTTATCGACCAAATACTTATTTTGCACCAAATAAATTCTTTAACCCTTTAAGGACCCAGCTCTTTTACACCTTAAGGACCCAGCCCAATTTTTCAAATCTGCCATGTGTTACTTTATGAGATAACTTAAGAACACTTTTACTTACCAAGATTTTTAAATGTCATGCTCATAATACAGTTAGTTCAAACTCCCAAATTCCCCATATGTCTGCTTTATGTTGACATAATTTTTTATGTTATTTTATTAGGATGTTAGGAGTCAAACAAATCAGATTTTCACGAAAATGTAAGAATTATTTTAGAGGCTTATTCATATTTATAAGGGTTTTAAAAGTTCTATTTATTAGAAACTCCCCACAAAGTACTACATTTTTAAATTTCACCCCTTAAACTATTGAAAACAGCCCTTGTTAAATCGTATTAACCGTTTAAGCATCGAACATGAAATTAAAAAAAATGGAGGTTTTATATGTAATTTTCCAATTCTGACAGTAAAGTGTTAATTTAGCCATAAAATTTACCATATATATTGGAGTATAAGCTCAGACCCCTAATTTTAACACCAAAAACTGGGAAAAACTATTGACTCGAGTATAAGCCGAGGGTGGGAAATGCATTGGTCACAGCCCCCCCCCCCCAGTAAATAGCCAGCAAGCCCCCAGTAAATAGCCAGCAAGCCCCCAGTAGTATATAGTCAGCCAGCTCCCAGTAGTATAAAGCCACCAGCCCCCAGTAGTATACAGCCAGCCTGTCCCCTTGTAGTATACAGCCAGCCTGTCCCCATGTAGTATACAGCCAGCCTGCCCCCATGTAGTATACAGCCAGCCTGCCCCCATGTAGTATACAGCCAGCCTGCCCCCATGTAATATACAGCCAGCCTGCCCCCAATGTAGTATACAGCCAGCCTGTCCCCAATGTACTATACAGCCAGCCTGCCCCCATGTAATATACAGCCAGCCTGCCCCCATGCCATTTACAGCCTGTCAGCCCCAGTAGTATATAGCCAGCCCCCAGTAGTATATAGCCAGCCCCCAGTAGTATACAGCCAGCCCCCAGTAGTATACAGCCAGCCCCCAGTAGTATACAGCCAGCCCCTAGTAGTATACAGCCAGCCCCTAGTAGTATACAGCCAGCCCCTAGTAGTATACAGCCAGCCCCTAGTAGTATACTTAAAAAAAAATAACCCACTTAAAAAAAATAAACTTATATACTCACCCTCCAATGTCGGCGCGGCTCCCCGATGTCCTCGATGTCAACGCGTCCCGTCTTCTTTTTTCCTCATGGCTCCTCTTCTTTCTTCTCTCATGGATGCAGCCATGTTTTCTTCCAGCAGGCGCATCTATGACGCAGCCGCTGCTGAAGTCATAGAATGCACCGGCCAGGAAGAAAACATGGCCACGTCCATGAGAGAAGAAAGAAGAGGAGCCGCGGTGAAGAAAGAAGACGGGACTTGCCGACTTCGGGGACATCGGGGAGCCACGCAGACATCGGAGGGTGAGTATATAAGTTTTTTTTTTTTTTAAGTGGGTTATTTTTTTTAAGTGGGTCTTGTTAAAGACTCGTGTATAAGCCAAGGGGGACGTTTTTCAGCACATTTTTTGAGCTGAAAAACTTGGCTTATACACGAGTATATACGGTATGTTCATGCAGGATAAAATGGAAAAAACACATCTGCAGTTTCTCTTAAGTCTGGCAATATCCCACATGGTGATGTAAACTGCTTTATGAGCCCGTAGTAGAGCGCAGAAGGGAAGGAGTGCCATCATCCTTTTGGAGGACAAATTTTGCTGAAACAAATTTCAGATGCTATGTGGCTATGTTCTATGTTTTCCTAAGCCTATAGCATAGAAGAACAAAAAAAGCCCTAAAAAGTGAAAACAACACTATTTTGAGGTGCCTATACCCCATTGATTAAATTTTTATTAATTTTTTTGTCGGGAATGGAAAAAATAAAATCTCTATGATATGGTTTTATACAGCATATGGCATAGATGTCCTGTTATTTATGTTCTGTGGATATGATTATAGCACTCTCTCACTTTTATAGTTTTTTATGTTTGAATAATTTTGCTGAATAAAAACACATTTGGAGATAAAAATCTTCGCATAAAGCTTTTGCATCGCTATCTTCAAAGTAGAGAAAAATTTAGATTTTTTTGAGGAGTGAACTGCTTTAGGACTTATTTTTTGCAGAATCAGTTTTATTTTTTATTGGAACCATTGTGGTGTTAACCCCTTAACGCCAAAGCCACTTTTCTCCTTCCTGAGTGGTTATAACTTTGGAATGCTTACAGATATCCAAGTGATTTTGAAATTGCTTTCTCATGACACTTTGTACTCCATGTCATTTGAAAAATTTTGGTGAAAAGTTTGGTGAAAATTTAGAAAAATTCTCGATTTTTGAAATTCAAAATGTTCTACTTTTTCCACACATAGTCATATCAGCAAAACACTTAATGACTAACATTTACCAAATGCCTACTTTATGTGGACTTGGTTCTTTACATATCCTCTCATTTTTGTTCGATGTTATGGGGCTAGGAACATCAGGTGAGATTTTTCACTTTTTCATAGTTTGTTAAACCTTTAATTGTTTTACATGGGTTAAAACAATAATTTTTTTTTGCTAAATGAATGTGTTTTTTTTATAAAATGTACACATTCTCAATGGATAAAATAACAAAACGCTCCACAATGTTTGATACCCCATCCCTTCCGAGTATAACAATACCCCATATGTGGTGACTGCTGTATGGGCACACGCCAGGGCATTGAAGGAAAGGTGTGCCATTCAGAGCAGATTAAGCATTGTTACTTTATAAAGGCTTTTATCTTTATTTTTTGGCAATTTGGACATATAAGAACTTATTTTTTGCAAAATGAGATGCATTTTACAAATACTTCATTTTAGTGGATCTGTAGCTTATTGATGAGATTTTATTAACTCTTGTATGTACGGAGGAAAAGAAATTTGCCAATTTTGGTTTCCTTTCTGCTTGTGTTTTTTATGGGGGTCGTACACTGTACACTAAAATACTACATTATGTTTATTCTATAGATCACTATGATTATGGTGATACCTCATTTATACATTTTTACAGTTCAGGAAAAAAACTGATATAAAGAAAATCTCATTTGTTTTCCTATTGCTATCTTTTCGGAGATATAACTTTAATATTTTTTTTGGTTGACAGAAGTTTTTTTTAGGCTTATATTTTATGTTTTGAGTTGTCCTTTTCAGGGGTACCATTATGGCGCACACAACTTTTTTGATCACTTTTTAAAACATTTTTGTGCACTGATTTTATGAAAAATTTACATTTTTTCAAGTTTTATTTTTACGGGGTTCACTGAATGGGTCGAATAATGTTTTTGAGCTACTGTACAGATTATTACAGATCCAAATACCAAATCGGTGGGGTTTTTGGTGATTTTGTGTTTTTTTTTTACTTTATTAGATGTGTATAGGGAATGTTTATGTTTAGGGGACTTTAACTTTATTAAATTAATTCTGCTTATTAGAAAAACTTTATTAAGTGTTTTAAAATTTTATTTTTAATTTTTTTAACAGGTTCGCTTGAACAAGCGATGCTGCTCTGATTGTTATATGAATGATGGCTTGAACAAGCACAGTGTAATACAGATGAATTACACTGTGTTTTTTAACACGCTGCGCATGCTCAGTGTGTTACAGCCGGGTCCTGCTAGGACCCGGCTCCCAGAGAAGACCGCATAGCCCCAGGTGAGCATCGGCAAGCCTATTCTTGGGCGGATAAGGGTAGAACAGATACAGGTGCAGTAAATATATCTTTTCCTCTCTTTCTGTCTTGTCTCTCCTCTTGACTATCACTGGAGATCTTGGGTTCAAAGGTTGACAGACCCCCTAGCTCCAGTTTTTCTCAGGTCATTTGCTATAATTAATTTTTACTTCTAAAGATAAGTGGTAAATTAAACTTTTTAAATGTATTTATCAAATTTTTAGCCCCCCTAAGGTTCTTGAATCCTGGGGGGCTTGATCACTGTATTGCAGTATATGTGCCATGCTAACAGTTTGTGTTAGTGATGGGTGTTTACTGCAATATGCAACACCCTCCTTGTATGAAGAGGACTCAACCCATGAGCCCTCTACATATCCTAGGTAGTTCATGGAGATAAGTGTTCATTGTGTGGGATAAATACTCAAGGGGGATAATTATCAGGGGTTCTTCGACATGTCAGACAGTACTTACGATTATTTTCCCCAATTCCACACCTTTACACCAGGTTGTGAAGAGGCCAGGAATGAGGCGGCACAGGGCTTTTATGTCCCCACACCTGCGCATTCACTGCAGCCTACAAATTTTGTGTAGGGCATGGTGTGGAGATTAACACTGTGCAGCTCCCCCCGGATACATCAAAAGGCCAGAGCCTCTTGTTGTATCCATCTGCGATGGATGCCTGGTGGGGCTAACAAATGCCAGAAAACTAGCACTGGCATATGATAAATAACCCCCAATAACTATTTTTAGTCGCACAATTGGCACTTACAGATCATGGATATTAACAATTCATAGTTGGCCTGTGACACAGGGACATGCAAGTTGTAAAATCAAGGCAAAATGTAAAATCAGTGTGTAAAAATGAATACAACCTTACTGCTTTCATGGGAATGTGTGTGACAGGCATCTAAAATCTGAGGATTGATTAGTTTTCTGGTCTGGAGCATTCAGATGTATTAGCACAAGATCGAAATACTAAAGCCATAATCTTAGAGTCAACTATTTCTGTTCATCCATATGGGTCATCAAAATGTCCACTTCTGTCAAACTCCATACTGCACATTCATCAAGTTAATAGATGAAGGGGCAGTTCCAAGTAGTTCGAATCACCCATATTTCATTCATACCACATATTATTCAGATAAATAACAGTTTTCTTGATGGGATAATCTTTAAAGAAAACACATTTTTCTAAAGAATTTTACGTCGAGTATGTGACATTAACAAGAAACGTAAAAACTAGAGATGAGCGAACATGCTCGTCCGAGCTTGATGCTCGGTCGAGCATTAGGGTACTCGAAACTGCTCGTTGCTCGGACGAATACTTCGCCCGCTCGAGAAAATGGCAGCTCCCGCCGTTTTGCTTTTTGGCGGCCAGAAACAGAGCCAATCACAAGCCAGGAGACTCTGCACTCCACCCAGCATGACGTGGTACCCTTACACGTCGATAGCAGTGGTTGGCTGGCCAGATCAGGTGACCCTGGGATAGACTAGCCGCTGCCCGCGCTGCTCGGATCATTCTGTGTCTGGATGCCGCTAGGGAGAGAGCTGCTGCTGGTCAGGGAAAGCGTTAGGGTGTTCTATTAGCTTACTGTTAGGCAGGAGTGATTCTCAAAGAACCCAACAGCCCTTCTTAGGGCTACAATAACGTTCTACTTTTTTTATTTTAATTTGCATCTAGTACCATTTTGTGAGGAATTAGCAGGGGGACTTGCTACCGTTGTGTTTAGCTCTTAGTGGCACACATATCCATAGCAAAGACCGAAGTGGGAAAATTTAGTAGGGGTTGGATTTCAATTAGGCACTAACTCAGTGTCATCTCATCTGGCATAGTAGTGTGCTTTGATACTTGGCTAGAAAATAGCCATAGGAGAATACAAAGAGCTTACTTACGCATACAGTAGCGTTCTATATATTTGATTTCTGGTTGATCTGCTGGTGGCTGTACTTTCTGCAGTGCATGTACTAGCCAATTCTGAGCAATTTGTAGTGAGACTTGCGACCGCTGTGTTCTGCGCTTAGTGACGCACATATCCATAGCAAAGACCGAAGTGGGAAAATTTAGTAGGGGTTGGATTTCAATTAGGCACTAACTCAGTGTCATCTCATCTGGCATAGTAGTGTGCTTTGATACTTGGCTAGAAAATAGCCATAGGAGAATACAAAGAGCTTACTTACGCATACAGTAGCGTTCTATATATTTGATTTCTGGTTGATCTGCTGGTGGCTGTACTTTCTGCAGTGCATGTACTAGCCAATTCTGAGCAATTTGTAGTGAGACTTGCGACCGCTGTGTTCTGCGCTTAGTGACGCACATATCCATAGCAAAGACCGAAGTGGGAAAATTTAGTAGGGGTTGGATTTCAATTAGGCACTAACTCAGTGTCATCTCATCTGGCATAGTAGTGTGCTTTGATACTTGGCTAGAAAATAGCCATAGGAGAATACAAAGAGCTTACTTACGCATACAGTAGCGTTCTATATATTTGATTTCTGGTTGATCTGCTGGTGGCTGTACTTTCTGCAGTGCATGTACTAGCCAATTCTGAGCAATTTGTAGTGAGACTTGCGACCGCTGTGTTCTGCGCTTAGTGACGCACATATCCATAGCAAAGACCGAAGTGGGAAAATTTAGTAGGGGTTGGATTTCAATTAGGCACTAACTCAGTGTCATCTCATCTGGCATAGTAGTGTGCTTTGATACTTGGCTAGAAAATAGCCATAGCAATAGGATAGCATTGTTTGGTTTTAAAAACTCAAAAAAAAACAAAAAACAAAAAAAAAAAAAAAAAACACAAAAAAACCCAAAAAAAAGTAAAAAAAAAAATAAAGTTATAACTCTCATTTTAAAAATGTTTAACCCGAGGGCTAGGGGTAGAGGACGAGGGCGGGGACGTGGGCGTCCAACTACTGCAGGGGTCAGAGGCCGTGGTCCTGGGCGGGGTGAGACACCACCTGCTGATGAGGGAGCAGGGGAACGCCGCAGAGCTACACTCCCTAGGTTCATGTCTGAAGTTACTGGGACTCGTGGTAGAGCACTGTTGAGGCCAGAACAGTGCGAACAGGTGATGTCGTGGATTGCTGACAATGCTTCGAGCAATTTGTCCACCACCAGTCAGTCTTCCACGCAGTCCACCCATGTCACCGAAATCGCCACTCCTCCAGCTCCTGCACCTCAGCCTCCTCCCCCCCAGTCTGCCCCCTCCCAGGAAAATTTGGCATTTGAACCGGCATACTCTGAGGAACTGTTTTCTGGACCCTTCCCACAGTCACAAACCACTTGTCCGGTTGCTGCTGAGCAATTTTCCGATGCCCAGGTTTTCCAACAGTCACAGTCTGTGGGTGATGATGACCTTCTTGACGTAGTGGAAGTGTGTAAAGAGGTGTCCGACGATGAGGAGACACGGTTGTCAGACAGTGGGGAAGTTGTTGTCAGGGCAGGAAGTCCGAGGGGGGAGCAGACTGAGGGATCGGAGGATGATGAGGTGACAGACCCAAGCTGGGTTGAGAGGCCGGGTGAACACAGTGCTTCTGAGACGGAGGAGAGTCCTCGACCAGAACAGGTTGGAAGAGGCAGTGGTGGGGCCAGACGGAGAGGCAGGGCCAGAGCTGGTGCATCAGCGCCAAATGTGTCAACTAGTGAAGCTCCCGTGGCGAGGGCTCCTGCGGCGAGGGCTAGATCTTCAGAAGTCTGGAGGTTCTTTAAGGAAACACCGGATGACCGACGGACTGTGGTGTGCAACATTTGCCAAACCAGGCTCAGCAGGGGTTCCACCACTACTAGCTTAACTACCACCAGTATGCGCAGGCATATGAATGCTAAACACCCCACTCAGTGGCAACAAGCCCGTTCACCTCCGGCCGTGCACACCACTGCTCCTTCCCCTGTGTCAGCTGCTAGTCAGCCCCCTGCCCAGGACCCTGCCACAAAAACCCCATCGTCGCCTCCACGATCCTCCACAGCATCCACCAGCGTTCAGCTCTCCATACCCCAGACGCTGGAGCGGAAACGCAAATATAGTGCAACCCACCCGCACGCCCAAGCCCTTAATGTGCACATCTCCAGATTGCTTAGCCTGGAGATGCTGCCCTATAGGCTAGTAGAGACCGAGGCCTTTCGCAACCTCATGGCGGCGGCCGCCCCTCGGTATTCGGTCCCCAGCCGCCACTACTTTTCCCGATGTGCCGTCCCAGCCCTGCACCAGCACGTGTCAGACAACATCATCCGTGCCCTGACCAACGCCGTTTCTGACAAGGTCCACCTGACCACGGACACGTGGACGAGTGCTGCCGGGCAGGGCCACTATATATCGCTGACGGCACATTGGGTTAACTTGGTGGAGGCTGGGACCGAGTCTGACACTGGGGCTGCTCATATACTGCCGACGCCGAGGATTGCGGGGCCTACCTCGGTCCAGGTGTTTCAGGCCTACTATGCCTCCTCCTCCTCCCACCCCTCCTCCACCTCCTCCTCCGAACTACCATCCGTGGGCACGGCGCCATCAGTCGGTAGCTCTAGGCACAGCAGCAGTGCCGTCGCTAAGCGACAGCAGGCGGTGCTCAAACTGCTGAGCCTAGGCGACAAAAGGCACACCGCCCAAGAGCTATTACAGGGCATCACGGCGCAGACTGATCTGTGGCTGGCACCGCTGAACCTCAAGCCGGGAATGGTTGTGTGTGACAACGGCCGTAACCTGGTGGCGGCTCTGCAACTCGGCAGACTGACACATGTGCCATGCCTGGCCCATGTGTTAAATCTGATAGTTCAGCGTTTCCTCAAGACATACCCCAATCTGTCTGATTTGCTCACGAAGGTGCGCCGCATCTGTGCGCATTTCAGGAAGTCCAGCCCAGATGCTGCCACTCTCAGGGCAGCGCAGCGCCGCCTCCAACTGCCCGCTCACCGACTGTTGTGCGACGTGCCCACGAGGTGGAATTCAACACTGACCATGTTATCCAGAGTTTACCAGCAGCGCAGAGCGATTGTAGACTGCCAGATGTCAACTTCCACCAGAACTGGTAGTCAGGTCAGTCAGCTTCCTCAAGTCTACAATGAGGAGTGGACGTGGATGTCTGATATCTGTCAGGTGCTGAGTAACTTTGAGGAGTCAACACAGATGGTCAGTGGCGATGCCGCCATCATCAGCCTCACCATCCCGCTGCTTGGCCTGTTGAAAAACTCTCTGGTCAGCATGAAGTCGGAAGCTTTGCGCTCGTCACAAGAGACAGGGGAAGAATATTCCCTTGTTGATAGCCAAAGCACCCTCAGGTCTGTTTCTCAGCGCATATCGGAGGAGGTGGAGGTGGAGGAGGATGAGGAGGAAGAGGAGGAGAATGTTGGTGAGACACAAGAGGGGACCATTGTTGAGTCCTTTACTGTTCAGCGTGTATGGGCAGAAGAAGAGGAGTTGGAGGAGTTGGAGGAGGAGGAAATGGACAGTCAGGCCAGTGAGGGGAGTGAATTCTTACGCGTTGGTACTCTGGCGCATATGGCAGATTTCATGCTAGGCTGCCTATCCCGTGACCCTCGCGTTCAAAGAATTTATTCCAGCACCGATTACTGGGTGTTCACTCTCCTGGACCCACGGTACAAGCAAAATCTTTCCACTCTCATCCCTGCAGAGGAAAGGAGTGTGAGAATGCATGAATACCAGCAGGCCCTGGTGCACAAGCTGAAACAGTATTTCCCTTCTGACAGCGCTAGCGGCAGAGTGCGTAGTTCTGCGGGACAAGTAGCGAGGGAGAGTAGGCGAGCAGGCAGCTTGTCCAGCACTGGCAAGGGTACGCTTTACAAGGCTTTTGCCAGCTTTATGTCACCCCAGCAAGACACTGTCACCTGTCCCCAGTCTCGGCAGAGTAGGGCTGATCTTTACAGAAAGATGGTGAGGGAGTACGTAGCTGACCATACCATCGTCCTAAATGATCACACAGCTCCCTACAACTACTGGGTTTCAAAGCTGGACATGTGGCACGAACTGGCGCTGTACGCCTTGGAGGTTCTTGCCTGCCCTGCCGCTAGCGTCTTGTCCGAGCGGGTTTTCAGTGCAGCTGGTGGCATCATCACCGATAAGCGTACACGCCTGTCGACTGACAGCGCTGACAGGCTGACGCTTATTAAAATGAATAAAGGCTGGATTTCTCAGAATTTCCAATCTCCACCAGGTGAAGGAAGCTCAACCTGAATAATTGATCCACTCCTCCTTCTCCTCCTCTTTGTACAGTAAAGCAGAGGAAAATGGCTATTTTTTGACAGGGCCCACTGGCTCTTGCTATAGTACTTCATGCATTTAATTTTTCTGGAGGGCCACCTACTCGGTCCTCTGTTTGAAACAATTTTTGTGAGTGCCACATACAGGCACTCAATCTATTCCATTTTACTGCAGGGCCACCTACCTGCTCCTCTGGTTTGAAACATTTTTGGGACTGCCACATACAGGCACTCAATCTATTCCATTTTACTGGAGGGCCACCTACCTGCTCCTCTGGTTTGAAAAATTTTTGGGACTGCCACATACAGGCACTCAATCTATTCCATTTTACTGCAGGGCCACCTACCTGCTCCTCTGGTTTGAAACATTTTTGGGACTGCCACATACAGGCACTCAATCTATTCCATTTTACTGGAGGGCCACCTACCTGCTCCTCTGGTTTGAAAAATGTTTGGGACTGCCACATACAGGCACTATCCAAATTAAATTGTCTCCATAGCAGCCTCCACACGTTGTCTCCATTGCTACCTCCAAAAGTCGTCCATATAGCTGCCTCCATACATCGTCCCTTTATCAAACGAGGTGTGTCAGGCAGAAATTTGGGTTGTTTTCATGGATTCCACATCAAAGTTGTTAACTTTGTCGCCACCCTGCTGTGTTATCCACAAAATATACTGGCAAACTTTTACCATTTAGGGATATTATTTCAGCGCTTCTTGCGCATCTGTTTACATTCCCCTCACCCGGCATATCCTAAACTTATAAGAACGCTACTACACTTGATCTTATACAAAAGGTTCTTAGAAGTGCTGTTTGGGGAGTAGCCTAGAGACAGGGGCTTGAATTGGCGAAAGCTCGCCTGGCAGCGGAGCGCCAGCTCCATGCGCATCATGCGCTTCTTGCGCATCTGTTTACATTCCCCTCACCCGGCATATCCTAAACTTATAAGAACGCTACTACACTTGATCTTATACAAAAGGTTCTTAGAAGTGCTGTTTGGGGAGTAGCCTAGAGACAGGGGCTTGAATTGGCGAAAGCTCGCCTGGCAGCGGAGCGCCAGCTCCATGCGCATCATGCGCTTCTTGCGCATCTGTTTACATTCCCCTCACCCGGCATATCCTAAACTTATAAGAACGCTACTACACTTGATCTTATACAAAAGGTTCTTAGAAGTGCTGTTTGGGGAGTAGCCTAGAGACAGGGGCTTGAATTGGCGAAAGCTCGTCTGGCAGCGGAGCGCCAGCTCCATGCGCATCATGCGCTTCTTGCGCATCTGTTTACATTCCCCTCACCCGGCATATCCCAAACTTATAAGAACGCTACTACACTTAACTTGGTGCAGGCTGGGACCGAGTCTGACCCTGGGGCTGGTCATATACTGCCGACGCAGAGAATTGCGGGGCCTACCTCGGTCCAGGTCTCAAAGGCCTACTATACCTCCTCCCACCCCTCCTCCACCTCCTCCTCCTCCGAATTACCATCCGTGGGCATGGCGCCATCAGTCGGTAGCTCTAGGCACAGCAGCAGTGCCGTCGCTAAGCGACAGCAGGCGGTGCTGAAACTGCTGAGCCTAGGCGATAAAAGGCACACCGCCCAAGAGCTATTACAGGGCATTCCACATCAAAGTTGTTAACTTTGTCGCCACCCTGCTGTGTAATCCACAAAATATACTTGCAAACTTTTACCATTTAGGGATATTATTTCAGCGCTTCTTGCGCATCTGTTTACATTCCCCTCACCCGCCATATCCTAAACTTATAAGAACGCTACTACACTTGATCTTATACAAAAGGTTCTTAGAAGTGCTGTTTGGGGAGTAGCCTAGAGACAGGGGCTTGGATTGGCAAAAGCTCGCCTGGCTGCAGAGCGCCAGCTCCATCCCAAGATCCAACTAACATAGTTGCAGCACCTTTAATCTACTACTAGTTCACTGCCTCCATAATAATAATAATAATAATCTTTATTTATATAGCGTCATCATATTCTGTAGCGCTTTACAAATCATAGGAAACAAATACAAATGTAATGTAACAGAGCACAACATTTGTATGGAACAACAGGAGTGAGGTCCCTGCTCGCCAGAGCTTACGGTTTATGAAGATGATGGGGTAACACGAGGTAAAAGAATATTTAATGGTCAAGCCATTCTTCTTAGGGAATAGAAAAAAATATAATAAATGGAATTGCTGTCGCTTGAACCACTCAGCCGTCATCTTATATACCAGGTCCAGGGTGAATGGGACTGCAGAGAAGTCTGGTGCCTGTTGGTTGCTGGATAACAGATGGGAGGACGACACAGGACGGGTTAGTAGAAGAGTTAAAACTTCATGCAGTTAATGAGTGTTATAGGCTTGCCTAAAGAAATGGGTTTTAAGAGCACGTTTGAAACTTTGGAGGTTAGGTATTAGTCTGATAGTCCAGGGCAGAGCATTCCATAGAATTGGTGCAGCTCTAGAGAAGTCTTGGAGACGCGAGTGGGAGGTCCGCACTAGGGTAGAGGTTAATCTAAGATCACTGGCGGATCTAAGAGCACGGGTTGGGCGATAGACTGAGATAAGAGAGGAGAGGTAGGGGGGTGCAGCATTATACAGAGCTTTATGGATGAGGGTTATTATTATTTTAAACTGTATTCGAAAGGAGACTGGCAGCCAGTGCAGCGACTGGCATGAACTGTAAGCATACATGGTCCCCTTATCAAACGAGCTGTGTCAGGCAGAATTTTGGGTTGTTTTCATGGCTTCCATGTTAACTTTGTCGCCACCCTGCTGTGTAATCCACAAAATATACTGGCAAACTTTTATCATGTACCGATATTATTTGAGCGCTTCTTGCTCACCTCCTTTGGTTCCTCTCTGACACCCATTGGTTTGAAGCCTGAGTCCAATTAGGGTATGTCGCCATGCCACTCTCTAGCCTGCTGCCGCTGCCTCTGCCTCTGCATGCCGTCCCCTATAGTGTCAGGGTCAATTATTGGATGTTTTACATGCTATCTAGCTTCATTCTGTCACTCTGTCATGGCCATGCTGTTGCCCATAATTTCGGCATAATGGTGCGATTAAGCAGCCTCAGAGGCATCCATGCATGCTGCCCCTGCTGTTTCCTGTCCATTTCCGTGGTGTTTCCATCCTTTTCTGAGGTTCCCAGGTGTTTGGCCAAGCTTCCCTGTGCAGAGCCTTGGTCCCCTTGAAAAATGCTCGAGTCTCCCATTGACTTCAATGGGGTTCGTTATTCGAGACGAGCACTCGAGCATCGGGAAAAGTTCGTCTCGAATAACGAGTACCCGAGCATTTTAGTGTTCGCTCATCTCTAGTAAAAACCTTTAACTAATAACATAATAATATTAAACAACTAATGTTGATTATTAAAATATAATTATGTATGTACATAAATGTGAACAGGCCTTTGGCTATTAATTTAAAATAATTTAAAAAAAAATCTCTAAGGATTTTTGGCTTTACTGGAAATTAATATTTATTGACAATGCATAGTGTTTTGGGTATACATGTTAGAACTTCTAAAAATATTCTTGGTTATATTATTTGATGTCAATAATTCAAGACAGCGGAAGATGTACCTTACAAAGAGAAAATATAAGTATATATAATTTGGTGGCTCTTACATAAGCTTTGCAGTGCTGGGGTCCTGGGTTCAAACTAAATCATTATTTTGATGGCCTTTGATTTTAATGAGATGTAAAAAGCTCAAGGGTGGTTTACAATATACAGAGTAAGGGCAATTCCCAAGTTACATACAAAATAGGTTCTTTAGGTTTGTACTTAAGTTAAATTTGTATGCATGTTGGAACAGATAAATACTTGCAACTCCAGACAAATTATTTTAATTGTCCATGTGACAATTTATTTATTTTTAAATATTGTGCCATCATGGGAACAAGGATTATAAAAAAAAAAAACTTCATGACAGCCACCTTACAGCTGATAATTGCAGCCTGAGACTAAAAGTAAAGCATCCAGAGTGCTTCACCAGATGTCACAGTGGTAAAAGATGTCCCTCTACCACTAGGGGTCATCTGTAGAACGGGTGTCCTTAAGTTGAGGATTGCCTGTCCTATGTAGTTGTACATAAAATCAGTGAAACACTGGGTAATGGCTGAACAGTCTTTATACCATCATGAGGATGGAAGCACATGGAGTGTGTGTATGCCCAAATACACCTTGGGGACATATAACTGCATTTTGTTAAGATTCCACTTTAATACATGTAAATGTATAATCATTCCAAATATACAATGCTTTAATAGCTAAAAAAAACCTCTCAAAACCATTTACTGACTCTGCTAATGGATGTTAGTCTAGAAAGGTGATTTCTGAGTCATAGATGCTGTATGTCAAAAGAATTGTTAAAAGCTGCTAATATTTTCTTTGTACAGCCAACAACGGTTAAATAACATCCAGATAGCAGAAGTTGATATTCTTTTGAATTCTTTAATTTTAAAGGGGTATTACCACGAAGACAAGATTCTTAAATATACTCAGGATAACAAAATAACACTTATTCTAATTCACTGTTATTAACAAAAGTACATAATTGCACACATATAAGTCCAACATGTCTGTCAGTTCTGGTGTTTACAATTTTGGTTGTCCATGGTTCAACCGTAATTTTTTTTGACTATGGTCGGATTCTTCTCAGAAAAGCTTCTCCTGTATGCACACTACAGTGCTCTCTACCTTCAGCCCTTCCTCCCTGCAGTTCAAGATAAGACACAGGCACTTCCTGTCGGTAAGCAGAGTGCAGAAACTTACTCTACAAGCTACAGAAAAGATAAGCAGAGCTGACTGTGTTTTACTGATTAAGTGAGGGAGCAGAGCTGACAATGTCATGGTGTTTTAGATCCATCTCATGACTCGTGTCTCTTTTTCTCTCATGGTGTCGAATACTATTAAACTATTCAGAAGTTAAATACAAGTGTAGATAAAACCTATTTTTAATCTGCACACAGCATCTCATAGTACAGAGGAATCATGAAGTGTCTGCTTAGAGAGTTCCTGCCCCCACTCTGGAATTTTACAATGACCATCTCTTGAGTTATAGAAGCCATCAATACATTTGAGTAAAATTGTAAACTAAGAGTTAAAATGACCTTTATTGTGTAAACATAACTAGGAGATTCATTTTAGAGAACTTTCTTTCATGGGCAAACCCTTTTAACTATTTGAATAACATTTAATGAAGAAAAAGTATATCAGGTTTCACCTGCTTTCTGATGCCTGCTTATAATTGCCAGTGTACAGAGATCTGGGCCAAAACAGCAGTTAAAATCCACAGCACAGAAGAGGGAATCCAGCATTTAGGCAAGACATGTCAAAATGAGAGTAAATCACTTGCTCTTTGAATAACATATCAATAAACCATAAAACTATCTTGGATGGACAGTTACAATATACCAGAAAATGCTAATTAAAAGTCCACCCAACTCAGCCTGGTACTAACAACAGGCCTATTTCTGCTTGGAATATTGACTAACACTGTTTGGAAAAGAGTCACCGACAAGAAAAAAGGTTATAGGTCATAGAGATAGAAGTGTGTGTTTTAAGGGACAGATCCAATTTTTTTTTTTTTAATGGTCTGAGCATACTGATAATAGTAGGTATAGTGGAACTTTGGATTATAAGTAAATTGGTCTAGAAGTGTTTTGCAAAACTTGTAACTTGGTTTTCAATCAAAATCAAAGTACCTTCTACTCTACCACCCTTGTATAACATAGTATTGAAGAAGTAGAAGAAATATAGGATCTTGATATTGTACTAAACATGACTAAATGGACCTTGCAGCCATAACCATGAATGATACATTTAGCTATATGCCATATTGATACAGGATACCTACACCTACATATACAGTAACCTCAATACATGGCTATGTCCATTTAATGGGACAAACTTTTGATACTCTGCACAGATGCTACTAGATTTATGGCATGCATATATATGAAGCAGTGTAAACAGTTAAACAATTGTAGTGTTCACCCAATTGGCCCTAAAACAGTTAATTAATTGAGGACCCTCCATTAATCTAATATTGTTGCCCTGGGTAACCCATAAAGAGCAGTTGAAAAATATGGACAAGAAATCTGTGGCCTATGGCCTGTTGTCGGCCTATTGTAAGGATGTGCCCTCAACACTGTGAGCTCAGAAAAATCCTTTGTTATCGGAAGAATCAGGCAATGTTGGAATCTGCCCTAAAAACAATGGATATATAAAAATATCCTAACCCACTATAAAAAATCTGATTTCTTTTTCCACTCCATGCTTTGTATCACTTTTAACATTATATAGATTTTGTACGCTGTGATGTTCTGTAATTACAATTTTCTTTACCAATACTGTATGATGTCAAAATCTTTAGCATTTAGAAAGGGTTGAACTTCACTCAACAAAATCTATTGAATTTCTTTAATGCCTGAAAGTCTGGTGGAAATGACACTTAATCAGATGTGTGCAGTGATATGCTAATGTCTTCATTACAGTAATTTAACTTTGAAACTCCTGTGAAGCGAGTCGAGTTTGTGATGCTTTATTGATGCGCCCAAGCGTAATTTCAAAAGCGTTACAGGAAAGTTGTCAATTTTTTTAATGAGGTGCTTGAATGGCCTCTTATTCTTCAGATAATATATTTTTTTCTCCACTAAATATCTTAATTTTTACATCAAATAACATTTTCATAGTGATCAATATAAATGATTCTATCTCGACTGACAATTTCTACATCAGGAAGTGATCGATACAGTAATGTTTTCATAAAAAGGCACTCTGAGAAGACTGGTGTAGAATAATATGCTAGAATTTAAAGAAGTATTCCCATTTTTGCAAATAAATGTGTAACGTCTGTGGCTAAACTTCGCACTATCTGCAGTTTGCTGAAAAGATGGCGTTTATTTGTGTTTGGATTAACTGAGCCACAACCTGCTCCTTGTATTACAGCCCTATATAACTGCCCATTCCCATCACACCTTGCTGGTTATTCTTAAATTCTTACCAGAGTATCTAGCGCTCTTGCCATCTTGTTTGGTATTCTGTGTTTTGTATCCGATTCTGTACCTTTGCAGCCATCTTGGTTTTGACCTGGTTTGTTTGTCTCCGCTTGTCTGCCTATATCTTATCCTGACCTGTATATAACCCGCTTGATCTGAAAGTGACCTGGGTATAACCCATTTGATCTTGACCTAACCTGTGTATAACCCACCTGAAGTCCTGTGTCTGTTTTTTGTCCCTCAGTATCATTTACCTCCTCTTTCCCAGTCCCAGTCCTGTGTTAGTATTCTGGGCACCAGTGTTAACACTGACCTAAATCTGTATTCCGGTTACCTTTCTGCTCCACCATCCAGCAGCTGCCTGACAAAGTAGGTTTTCCTGTCACTTTGTAGGGTCACTCAGGGGCCGTCAGTTAGGTTCCTGATAGTGGGTTCGCCCCTTCCAGGGCGGTTTATCTGCTTTAGGCAGAGCCTTAGCCCTCAGTCTGACAGCTAGCGCCAAGCCTGGTTGTGGTTGCGCGGTTTGCTGGACAGGTGCTGACAAAATGCTATTGTTTGTGTAATGAAAAGTTATAAAATATCCCAATATACTTTCTGTATCAATTTTTCACGGTTTTGTAGATCTCTGCTTGCTGTCCATCTATAGAAAGCTTCATTGTTTACTTCCAGTCGATAGTAATCTAACCATGGTCACAAAGCTTGATATAAAACAGCTCTTATTACTCTCTAAAGAAATATAGAAAACCACGAGGAATTGATACAGGAAGTATATTGGAAAATTGTATAATGTTTAATCAGATAATTAATGGGAAATGGGAATACCCCTTTAAGATGACTGAACTTCAGGGTCCTGTCACTAGTTGATTGTATGTCATGTTAAAGGCATTTTTTTTTTCAAATTCCTTTATTAAAAGAACAACAGGTATACATATAAAGAGTCACATTTTGGCAGGTACATACTTGTGATTCTATCATCTATATGTAAGTTACAGCATAACTTAGAATATTCATTTAAGTATCTCTATGTCATTGTGAATTGCAATTCTTGCTTATTGACAATGTCTAAGTCTAAATTCTTATATCATTGTTGAGATATAAAAACAAAAACAAAGGTTGAACAAGAGTATGGGGATGGAAAGGCGCAGGGGGAGAAGGGGGGGGGGAAGTTGGGTAAGGTAATCTTAGTCTGTCAGTGTTGTGTATTCAGGCGAGTTTACAAATTTTGTCCAAGGGCTCCATGTTTGTGTGTGTTCTGTCCCTGAGTGGTAAAGCTCTGCAGAGAGCTCCTCCATTTTTTGCAGATGTAGTATTTCACTAAACCAGTCTGTCACTGAGGGTACCCTAGTGGATTTCCAAAGTCTTGGAATCAAGGATCTAGCTGCAATTAAGAGGAAGCCGACCAGGGACCTTCTAGCCTTGGAGGGGGGTGTGTCAAGCATGGATAGAAGTAGTGGAGCTGGTTCGTTCCTCAAATTGTGTCCTGTGATTTTATTTGTGATACTGACAACTCGGGACCAGAAAGGTTGTAAAGATGGGCATTCCCACCAAATGTGGAGCATACTACCCAAGCTCTGTCTGCACCACCAGCATTCCCCTGGGCATGAGGGATACACTGAATTTAGTTTGGCTGGGGTCCAATACCACCTAGACATAATTTTGAAATTAGTTTCCTGTGCTTTGCCGGAAATCGATATTTTATGGCAGAGTTCAAATGCTTTTTGCCAGTCTTCTGGTGTAAAAGTTGTTTCCAGTTCCTTTTCCCACATTTTCACGTATGGCGGGGGTGTTTTTGCCCATTCGTCTTGGAATAAACCATAGAGAGCTGATATTGTGTGGGGTGTTGCTGAGGAGGATGTGCACAAGTTTTCAAAGGGCCTGGTTTCTCTATGTAGATTTAGGAGGTCTTTGTGCGAATTGTAAAAGTGGGAAACTTGAGTGTATTCCCAAGATGTGCAGGGGGTACCTTGATTTGGGGGGGAGAGGCTGTTAAGAGGACGGAGAGAGTCGTTCTCTAAAAGGTCTATGAACCTAAGCGGTGTGTTCCGCCTGAGAGGACTTAAAAAGTCTGTGTGTGTCCCTGGGGGGAAATCAGGATTATCTGTGATAGGAGTCATGGGCCCGTCAGGGTCAAGTAGTCTGGAGTGAGCGTCCAGTTTTTTAAGTGTTTTGAGGACCTGGAGAGCCACAAAGGGGAGGGTGTTTTGGCGGTGGGTAAATGAGGTGTAAGTTTGCGACCAGGGTAAGGTAGTCAATGGGACTGGAGATAGATTGTCTTCAAGTTGGACCCATAACTTGTTCTTTTTACCGTGGAACCAGTCTAGTATCCTTGCGTAGGTTGTAGCGAGGTAGTAGCTTTTGCAGTCTGGTAATCCCAGACCTCCTTGCAATTTTCTAAGAATTAATGTGGTTCTGGCTATTCTGGGGGGGGGGGGAGGCTGACCAGAGAAACTTATTAATGAGGCTCGTTAATTTACAAAAGAATAGTTTGGGTAGAGCTAATGGGATTGTCTGGAAAAGGTATAAGAGTTTTGGTAATAGGGTCATCTTGACTGCATTTACTCTTCCTATCCATGAAATCTGTTTGGATGTCCAATTTATTAATTCCCTTTTTGTTTTTTGTAGGAAAATGTCATAGTTTAATGTATAAATGGATTTGAGATCTGAAGGAATTTGGATTCCCAAGTATGTGATGGCTTTTTGTTGCAACGAGAAGGGAAATCTAGAGCTTAATTCTCTAGTCTCCACTTCTGAAAGGCCTATACCCATTGCTACGCTTTTGGTTATATTGATTTTGTGGTTACTGAAATAACCAAAGGTTTCAAGGGCCTTCATGAGCGCCGGCAATGAGGTGTTTGGGTTAGTTAAGTATAGGAGGACATCATCCGCAAAGGCGGAACATTTATATTCATGGCCCCCAATTGAGATTCCTGTTATTTCAGGGTTTGTTCTGATTGCATTGAGGAGATGCTCTATTACCAGGGCATATAGCAGGGGGGATAGGGGACAACCCTGTCTTGTTCCATTAAGAATAGGAAAAGGAGAGGAGAGTGAGCCATTGATTTTTATTTGCGCTTGAGGGGCGCAATATAGTGATTTGATCTTATCTCTTATTATTGGGCCCAGACCTATTTGTAGTAAAGTTTCTTCTAGGAAGGTCCAGTTCACCCTGTCAAACGCTTTTTCAGCGTCTAGAGAGAGTAAGAGGGTAGGGATCTTTTTCTGCGTAATATGATGAACAAGAGAGAATGATTTCAGGGTGTTGTCCCTAGCCTCTCTAGAGGGTATGAACCCTACTTGATCAGGGTGGACCAGGTTCCCCACATGTTTAGCAAGTCTGTTGGCTATCATTTTTGCGTATATTTTGGTGTCTGTGTTGATGAGCGATATGGGCCTGTAACTGGGGCATAATTGGGAGTCTTTCCCTTCTTTAGGAATTACCGTGATGTGAGCGTGGAGGAATGAGGGTGGGAAGGGATTGGTTGGAGAGACTGCATTAAAACTAGCTAATAGGCTTGGTGAAACCTCGTTTAGTAAGGTTTTATAAAAGGCTGCAGTATACCCGTCAGGCCCAGGGCTTTTGCCCCCCGGTAGGGAGTTTATTACAGTTTGGAGCTCTTCTAGTGTGAAGGGCAAATCTAGTTTTTCTGTATCTGTTTTTGTCAAGGTGGGGAGAGCCGTGTTCCGGATAAATTGGTTCAGTGATTGCATGGGGTGTGGGGGTGTGAAGGTTGTTGATGGCGGGGGGAGATTGTAAAGGGATTGGTAATATGAAGAAAAGGCTTTTGCAATCTCTTCAGTGGTATGGACTGTTGTGCCAGCTTTGTTTTTGATCGAGGCTATGTAGGTTGAGGCCCTTTTGTCACGCAAAGCTTTGGCTAAGAGCCTGCCTGGTTTATTCCCCCATTCATAAAGAGAGCGGGAACATAGGTGTTTGAATCGTTTTTGTTTGGCTTCAATTAGGGTGTTAATTTGGTGTCTTACTGCTGTAAGCTCTCTGAGGGTAGTTAGAAGGAGGTTTTGTTTATGTTTGGCTTCGAGATCATGGAGAGTGTTCATTAGGGATTTAAGTTTAATCCCCGCGGCTCTTTTTAGTCGTGACCCATGTTTTATAAGGATACCCCTCAGGTTTCTCTTCAAAATCTCCCACTTAAAGGCTGGGGGAGTGGTGTCATGTTGATGGTCTGAGTGAAACCTGTTGGAGACTTCTTTTAGTTCTGTGAGACATAGCTGGTCTTGGAGTAGCGATTCGTTTAACCTCCAATTAAAAGGGGTACGTTTACCTGGTAGAAGGGATAAAGAGCACGTTACTGGGGCATGATCTGATGAAATGATTGAGCCAATTTCTGAGCTCATAGCGGATGATAGGAGGTGATGCTGTATGTAAATGTAGTCGATCCTACTGTAGGAATTGTGGACCTGGGAATAAAATGTGTAGTCCCTATCCTCTGCATGGTGTAACCTCCATATGTCGCATAATTGTAAAGAGTGAAGAAGTTTGCGCAAGCGATTAAGCTTACTGTAGGACACCGAGGATTTGCCTGCCGACGTGTCCAGGAGAGGATTTATTGCGAGGTTAAAATCACCACAGAGGATTAAGGTGCCTCTTACAAATTCAGATAAATCCTCTAGGGTTTTGAGTAGGTAGTTAGTCTGGTCAATGTTCGGGGTGTAAATATTGGCAAAGGTGTATTCTGCACCTTGAATGTCACATTTTATGAAGAGGTATCTGGCCTCGGGGTCTAATTTTGAATCTAATACTGTACAATTTGCAGATTTGTGAATAAAAATTGAAACTCCTTTGGACTTACTCTCCGGATTCGTGCAATGGAGTTGCGTGGGGTAATATTTACAGTTAATTATCGGCAAATGGTTTGTCTTAAAATGTGTCTCTTGCACACATAGTATGTGGACCCTCTGCTTATGGAAAGAGTATAAGGTCCGTGCCCTTTTCTCAGGTAAGTTTAAGCCTTTGGCATTGAAGGAGGCAATTTTGAATGGGAGAGCTGATGTTGCACTCATTGTCTCAGGGCCCTTGGGAGTGTCTGACTTTGACTGTAGTGGTGGTATGAGGAGAGAGGGAGGAAGGAAAGGTTTAGGGGAGAGTTGAGGGATAAGGTATTAAATTCTTGTGACGTGGGTCGAGGGGGGAGAAGAAAAAGAAAACTTCCGGTTGATAGCTTTCCCGGTGAGGGTGCTATTTCAGGTAGTGCTTAAGCACAAATTTCAACCGTAGTGTCTTACTACAGCTACACCTATGGGGGTAGGTGGTTAAGACAAGATCACAAAAGTTAAGGTAGTAAATTAATAAAAGAACAGGTAATGTCAGAATGTTCCGTTTAGGCCTTTGGCTTTTATAAGAATAAGAAATACATTTGGGGTTCATATATGCATGTTGAAAATGCAGATGGGGGATAAGGGTGCAGGATGGTTGCCTTTAGTTTGTGGCATCCCACTTTCGTTTAAAGGAATAGGGGGTTATCTGAGTCATTTTGACTTTTCTGCTATAGGGTAGAGGAACGAATGACTATTTAGTCCAAACCTGAAGAATTGAGATGAATAACTCCTGGAACCAGGTTGAAACAGTGAAACACCTGTAGGAACATAAAAGTTAATACAAAGGGTATAAAACCTCCAGGTTTGGAGTTTCGCTTATAGACTTAAATTAGTTCCTTGGATTTAATTAAGGGAAGGTCGGCCCCTGTTTCTTTGGCGTTGTGGGCGAGGTGAAGTAGATCTTGAGGACCATCCCGTTCCGGCTGTAGAAGAATCAGATGGTAAGTTTGGGCGGTCAACTGTTGGGGTATCCCAGTCAGGGAGTGTCATTGGAGGGAGATCTAGAGATCTTAGGAAAGATGGCAACTCTTCCGGATGTGAGAGGGACGCTTGACCTTTACTGGAGCGAGCATGGAGGGCAAAGGGAAAGCCCCATCGGTACGTGATATTCTTATCTTGCAGAACCTGAAGAAGAGGACGTAGAATGGCTCTCTGTCTGAGGGTACGCCTGGAGAGGTCTGGGAATAATGCTATTCGTGCTCCATCAAAGTCCAAATCGCCTTTTTGTCTTGCTTTTTGCATTATTTGATCTTTTACAGCGAAGAAGTGGACTCTGCATATGACATCCCGTGGTCTAGCAGGATCTGAGCTCCGGGCTCGGAGTGCCCTATGGGCACGGTCGATTTCTATATGGGTATCAACAGGGCGATCCAATAATAAGTTGAATATTCCTGTGAGTGTAGGAATGAGATCAGCGGCGTGTGTTGCTTCAGGGAGGCCCCTGATTCTAATATTGTTTCGACGATTTCTGTTCTCTAGGTCATCCAAGTGGGAGGCTAGCTGTTTCATTTGGGCAGTTTGGTTTGCAGTTTTCTCTTGTATTTCTGAGATGGCAACAGTGACCTCTTCTCTGAAAGTTTCAAGTGCACCGACTTTTTCTTGTATAGCGTTAACTTCTGTTTGGACCTTCTATAGGTCCTGATGCCAGGCCCCCTTTAGATCGTTTGCTAGTGTGTCCATATCTCCCTTAGATGGAAGAAGTGCCAAAAGGGCCTGTAGTTCAGGATGGCCCTGTAATGCGAGAATAGCAGCTTCTGGGGATGGAAGGCTAGCTTGTGATATTCCTCCTGTGTCCCTTTCAGTGTCCTTCTGGGGAGTGGGAAGAGATGGCCCTGGTGTATCTATGCTTTCATTTAGTAGAGGGCGCTTGGAGGGAGGACTTTGTAAAGGGGTATTAACCCCTTTGAGCCCTTTTCTTGGTGTTTCTAGGGCTGGTTGTAAGGGAGTTACTGTCGGTGTCTTAAATGGTGGTGCCATTGTGTTGCAGGCTTGTATGCCACTCTCCTGCTGTCTGCTGGATGTGCTCCTGGTGAGGGTTGTTCCCTGCTGTGGGTAAGTGGTTTTGATGTGCTCACCTTTAGCTGGGCCTTCTATCACAGTGGAGAGGCCTGGAGCTTTACGTCCACGTGAAGGGGTTTCAGGCTTCTGAGTTCGGGCCTCTGATGACTCCACTCTGGCCGCGTGTGAGGATTTTTGGCGCGTCTTCCGCGCTCTCGTGGCGGAGGGGGAGATCTGAACGCTGTTGGCACCGCTCTCCGGCAGGGACCGGGAGGTGTCCCTGCCTCTTGCCCGGTAGTTCTCTTTGCCACTCGGATGGTCGTTCAGGTGGCGGATTGCTGCCGGCGTTCTGGCCTTGGCTCCACGCGGCGCGCAAGATGGCCGCGGGCTGGTGGATGGATCGCGGGACTCCGAGTCGGAGGGTGAGTAGTGCTCCCTGAGAGGAGCGAAGAAATTGAAAGTCGGGATTTCTTGTGCCCGTTTTCTTAGTCGGCTGGATGCCTTTCTCGTGCCTAATTTCCCCATATAAAGTGGCTTTTGACCCCTATTTTGCTCGGCCAGGCACGGAGCACTGATTATGTGCGTCTGTTCGGCATCTTGGTCAGGCCACGCCCCCCTAAAGGCATTTTAAAGGCAGGCACACTCCCCTTTAAGAGTGGCTGAGAAATAGATTACCTTGTACCTAGTGGTCTGCAAATGTGTCTGCTACAGATCATCTCTTGTGACTACACTTGCTGAAGTCACTGAAAGGCCAAAGTAGGTCCATAACCCTTGGGACTTCCAGCACAGCTTGATTAACCTAAAGAACTCTGAAATGCTGGGACTGGGAACTGGAGAAGGAAAACTGCACATTTAGGACATTTAGGTGCACATTCTTCTAACAATATTGCTGAATAAACAACTGGTATGAACACAGTTTGTGCATACTAATGTCAGCAACACTTGGGTTTATCTCACCAAGCCTGGTATGAATGTCTTCAGGGCAGGAGTTGCTCCAGCCCAATGGCCCTGGTCACAGGCACATAGTTAACCCTAGAATAGCTCTATGTCCCACAGTTATTTTCCATCGTAAGAAGGGTGGTCCCAGACTTGATGGTGGAACCTGACCCAAAAATATAGTGCTGGCCTGTAATCTTTCAAGGGTAGACTGATATGGAGTTAAAAAGCTCTTTAACTTAACTTTTTACCCTCTCTCAATTCATATTGTAAGGGGGGGGGGGGCTATAAAAACTCATAAGAGTGGTTAGAGTTTCAGAACAGACAGACCAGCGAGGCTAATACTGCTATCTAGCATCAAACTGAAGCATGATAAATCAGGGACTCGGAAATCCAGGCACCGTGACTGTGGATTTGTTATAAAATCAACATTTATAATTATGCTAATGAGCCTCCCTGACTAAATAGTGCCCTTAAAATGTTTTTAAATAAATCTTCTAAACTCCCTAAATATATGTTAAACTATTTTATTTAAAAAAAAATATGTTCTATTCCAATGATAACTTCCTACAACACAGAAATCCTAGCTTCAAGTCTGGTTACAAAAAATTTATCCACAAGCCTTTGCAATACAAAGTGTATTTTACACATCTTGTCATTATTTACCTGTAATACTTTTCTCTCTGTGTGCTTCAAAATGTGTAATACTGTCATTATAGGCCTCCAGAAAATAATAAAAAGCAAAGTCTGGTTTCTGGCAAAATGATAGCAACACACCAAGATGCAGACGGCAGTGTGCCGGCTAAACTGTGCTGGCTCATGTCCAGTTATAAATTGTGATCATTTAGAAGAAGGTTATCTGCAGAGTGAATACTGAAAGGTCTATAATTCATGGGAAGTACAGATGATGTCTCTTTAATTTTCAGCAATCAATAGCTCGGGAAGTGCTGGCATATAATGATTTGTTCTCACGTCTGCATCCCAATTTAAATGTTTCAAAGGAATTACAGGCAACATAAAATAATGGAATCTAAAGAAGACTGCATGTCTTGTGTAGCAAAATGTGAGTCATGCCATAAAAGAGATTTAAATAATCTAACAAAATTACTAAATTTGTTAAGCTCCCGTTGCATAGTTGGAGAACTAATTGTCATGAGCCATAAATAATGGCAATTAAAAGGGTATTTTCTTGAGATAACATAACCGATTGATCAGTGAGGTTTGGCTCTTTTTCGTTTTTGCGTTTCCATTTTCCCCACATACGAAAATCTTTAAATTATTTATTTTTTTACTATATGCACAGAGCTTGTTTTCAGCCTAATAAATTGCACTTCATAGTGATGGTATATAAAATTTTCTTGTGGGTTTGGATTTCACGGCTTTCAATGTGCTCCCCAAATTACATGTCTACTTTATTATTTGTTACATCTCTTATACACGTTACTCCACTGGGGAAGCAGGTGCTCGAATAGGGTACCACCCCAGTGAATAGTAAATAGCACTCATCATGCTTAGTTCTTGTTTTATTTCATCACAAACAATCCATGTAAATTCTTTGACGTTTTGGTCAAATTATGACCTTCCTGGGTAAACGGATTGCTGGAGGGTAATATGTATGAATTAAGATGGCCGTGGCTAATGAGTGCAGAGTTCTCTCTTTACTACTTTATTCTTTATGTCGGTACGATTATGGGGATACCATCTTTATATATGTTTAATAATGTTTTCAGACATTTACAAAAATTAAGCCCTCCTGTACAAAGTTTTTTTTTTTTTCCATTTTGCCATGTGCTTTTCAAACAGTGTACAGAGCTGAGGGTGTCATTTTTTGGAACTTTTGAAGGTGTTTTCAATGCTATAATTTTGAGGACAGTCTGACTTTTTAGTCATTTTTTAAAGATTTTTTAATTTTTATCCAAAAAGCAAAAAAGTGCCATTTTTGACTTTGGGTGCAATTTTCCATTACAGGGTTAAGTGCCAGTAATAACCGTTATTATATTTGATATATTGGACATTTTGGGACATGGAGATACCCAACATATTTATGATTTTTACTGTTTATTTATATCAGTTCTAGGCAGGGGGAGGTTTACTAGAATTTTTTATATATTTATTTTTTTTTCTTATTTTTTCTAGTTTATTTTTTACTATTTTTCAGACCCCCTAGGGTACTTTAACCCTAGGTTGTGTGACTCATCCTACCGTATACTGCCATATTACAGTATGGAAGTATATGGGGATTTTCCACATCATTTATTACAATGTACAAATCACACATTGTAATAGATGGATTAAACAGACACAGCCTCGGGTCTTTGATTGACCTGAGGCTGTCATAGTAATCAATCGCTGCCCATGATGACATCACAGGGCCCGGCGGTTGAATTCTATCTAGCAGCAACAGTGCACTGCCAGGATTTAAATGCCTCCGGGAGCTTTGCCAGAGGCATTTACAAGGTTAACATCTGCAATATGCAACAAAACCCACCTGGTACAAAGAGGGCTCAGCCTGTAAGCCATCTCTGTCCTCACGCTCTCTAGGCATGCCCTTCCATTACAGCGTGCATCAGGAAGGGGTTAATTGGAATAGGGGAATACATCATACACCAAGCACTCAATGTTATATATATAGTTGGAAAATGGAATCAATCCTGGAGGAAGCCATAAACTGGCCACCTAGATAGGGTCACTTCCTTTCCATATTAAAATGATACAACTCAACTGCCACCTCATCTCCTCCAGGAGATGTTGAGCTTTCCTGTTCCTATCTACATGACACCTCACTTGTAAGATGTCATAAATAACTATCCCTTGTTAACCAAAGCAACACATGTCACACAAGTTGCAATAGAACTATGGTAGATCAATGTATAAAGAAATTGAAATAAAATATATATGCCTACACTTGGAAGCATTTTAATGTTGTATAAATGTATTTTCTCCTTAACCCCTTACCGACATGTGACGTAATAGTACATCACATGCCTAGCGTGGGTGCATGGAGAGTGCTCATGCAGTTTGTGCTAGCACTGACTAGGGGTGACAACCCACTGATCGTTGCTGGCAAAGCTGGTGGCAGCTTAATTCTTTCACGACCCCTAACGTACGTCACGGCACATCACGGGTCGGCTGCGGGTGCATGGAGAGGACTCAGGGGTTGAGCCCTCTCCATAGCTTGCAAGTCTTTGCTGCACATTGCAGCAAATACTTACTGGTAGACTTACCATTAACCATTTACCACTTACAAAAATAACAATTTTTCACTGAATTTAACCCCGTAACGGAAAATAGCGCCCAAAGTAAACAAAAAACAGTTTTTTGCCATTTTGAAAAATAAAAAATCTATAAAAAGTGATCAAAAGGTCATACAGTCCTAAAAATCATAAAATTGAAAACTTCATCAAAAGGTGCAAAAAAAGATGCCACCCACAGCTCTGTATACTGAAGTATAACAAAGTTATTAGAGCCAGAAAATGGCGAAATAAAAAACAAAATTCTGCACAAGTTTTTAATTTTTGTAAATGTATGAAAACATAAAACCTATACAAATTTGGTATCCCCATGATTGCACTGAGCCAAAGAATAAAGTAGACATGTCATTTGTGGAGCACACTGAAAGCCATAAATTCCAAACCCACAAGAAAACGCTGCAATTGTGTTTTTTTCACCAATTTCACTGCATTTTGATTTTTTTCCTACTTCCCAGTACACAACATAGCATATTCAATACCATTACTATGAAGTGCAATTTATTACGCAGAAAACAAGCCATCACACAGCTCTTTATGTGTAAAAAAAAATTTTTTGATTGTGGGGAGTGAAAAGTAAAAAAAGAATAAAAAAAATTTAAAAAAAAAAAGAGTGAGGTCCTTAAAGGGTTTTAAAAAAGTGGCGTCACCATCTTTGGGTGCCAATAGACACCAGAGGGAATAGAGTGACTGGCAGCACCTGAACACAGGCAGGCAGCAAAGTCCAAGTCCGACAGTCACAGCCACACGTTGGAACCGGCAAACAAAGTAATACTGCTGCGGGGTGCTCGTCCAAGCTTCACAGTAGAAACTAATCCAGCATCCATAGAAAGAAAAAGCGGCACTCACCGATCACAAGTAGGAGAACTTTATTGTGGAAGGAGTCAGGACAGGGGTGATGCACGCCAAGGAAGGCGACGAGCCGTTTCGCGCTGAAAGCGCTTTCTCAAGCCTCGGACGTCGCAAGATCTCAGGACACAGGTAATATACAGAACATGCATAGTACTAGCAACAAGACACAAACATAAAAGCACACAGTATCATGGGTGCCGACACGGGCACACAACAAGTACATAGCAATTCATAATGACAAAACATGATACAATGTGCCGTAAGAGTTGCGGCTTCAATGTGCAACATTTTTTTATACTCAGTAAAATAAAGTATCCAAACATCAGCAGAATGACAGTGAATGAATGGGTGAAAGGAGGAGTGACAGATAAGGGAAGGTAGGTCCGCAGGACGTTAGTAGGAATGGAGCACAAGGAGGAAACAATATTGTAAGTACAATACAAAAGAAGAATGCATTCAAGGTACAACATAGAACCAAACACGGCAAACTAGGTGTAGTTGTACATATTGCTAGCAGAGTACATTAATCATAGAAAGACACTAAGGTCATTCCTATTGTTCAAGCCCATGGGTCCTAGCGCATTGTACTTTAAAATTCCGTATATTCCGGCATATAAGACGACCTGGTGTATAAGACGACCCCCCTACTTTCCTGTTTAAAATATAGAGTTTAAGATATATTCGCCGTATAAGACTACCCCTTTTCCAACGCATACAAAACACCGGTAAAAATTTAAAAAAAAAACAGATTTGAATTTAACATGGTCCTTTTTTAATGTAAATTCTTATGACATGCAGGTATATAGCAGGAAAACTGTCGCTCATAAACATAAGGCATACAACAACAACATTACCATTACAGCACAGCCCCCAATAGTATACAGCACAGCCCCCAGTAGTATACAGCACTGCCCCCAGTAGTATACAGCACTGCCCCCAGTAGTATACAGCACAGCCCCCAGTAGTATACAGTACTGCCCCCAGTAGTATACAGCACTGCCCCCAGTAGTATACAGCACAGCCCCCAGTAGTATACAGCACTGCCCCCAGTAGTATACAGCACTGCCCCCAGTAGTATACAGCACTGCCCCCAGTAGTATACAGCACAGCCCCCAGTAGTATACAGCACAGCCCCCAGTAGTATACAGCACTGCCCCCAGTAGTATACAGCACTGCCCCCAGTAGTATACAGCACAGCCCCCAGTAGTATACAGCACTTCCCCCATTAGTATACTCACCCTCCGGTGGCCCCGATGTGCTACGCTGCTCCCCCGATGTCCGCGCCGTCTTCGTTCTTCTGCCGGGCGCCGCCATTGATCTTCCCCGGCAGGCGCCTAGTATGACGCGCCGCTGCTGACGTCATACTAGGCGCCGCCCCGGGGAAAGGCATGGCGGCGCCCAGCAGAAGAAAGAAGACGGCGCGGAAGACGAGCCGCGTGGACATCGGGGCCAACGGAGGGTGAGTATGCGCCCCGATGTCTTATTGAGGCTGCCGGCAGCCATCGCTGTGCAAACACCCGCGATCGGTGCTAGCACCGATCGCGGGTGTTACCGGTAAGCCTTTGCTGCAATATACTTACCGGCTATGGAGAGGGCTCAGCCCGTGAGCCCTCTCCATGCACCGGGACCCGACCGCCGCCGTATAAGACGATTACCGGCGTATAAGAATCTAGTGAAAAGGTTCCCGATAGTCTTCCCGATATAGAAATATTGACATGAGCATAACACCACATAAACAATAAAAGTGGATCGACAGTTAATAAAGGAGTTCACTATGTGTTGCTTGTCACCCAACCGCACCGTGTTAGCCTGCAAATTGTGCCGGCAAAAGTTGCAAGACCCGCATTTGAAATTCCCAGTAGGGATACATTTTTTAAGCCATTTAGAGTCTGGTGTGGAAAAGTGGCTAGAGACCAAATGGGTTCTAATGTATGGGCTGCGTCTAAACGTGACTAGGGGTTTATATTTTGTTACCTCAGATAATTGGTCGTCACGTTCTAAAATCTTCCAATTTCTATTGATGGCGGTGCGTATCGCTCGGTCGTGTGGACTGTAACTGTAATCTTTGAGTGCCACCATCTATCCAAGGATCGTCGCTCCCCGTGATGTAATCGGGGAGTGGCATTCTGTTGCCATGATAGCCTCGGGTCTTCCAAAGACCCGAGGCTATCTCCCGGTCTCGCTTTCCTCCTCATTGAATGAGGAGGAAAATCCCCATATAGTAGTATGGCAGTATATGATAGGATCGATCAGAAAACGTAGGGTTAAAGTACCTTAGGGAATATGAAAAATAGTAAAAATAAAAAAAGTTTAATAAAATTATATAAAATAAAAAAAAAAACTAAATTCAAATCACTCCCCTTTCCTTAGAACTGATATAAATAAACAGTAAAAATCATAAACACATTCGTTATTGCCGCATCCGGAAATGCCCAATCAAAATATAATAACCGTTTTTCACTGCTTTTAACCCTGTGTTAAAAATGGCACTTTTTGGACATTTAAAAAAATTTATTAATTCAATAAAAAGTTATCAAAAGGTCTTAAGGTCCTGCAAATGATAGCATAGAAAACTTCATCAAAAGTCACAAAAAAATTACACCACCCAGAGCTCTGTATACTAAAGTATGAAAAAGTTATTAGCGCCAGCAAATGGCAAAATATAATAAGAAAATTTGGTACAGGAGGTTTTAATTTTTGTAAACCTATGAAAACATTAGAAAACATATACAAATTTGGTATCTCCATAATCGTACTGACCCAAAGAATAAATTGTATATGTCATTTTGGGCGTACAGTGAAGTCCGTAAATTCCAAGCCCACACAAATGTGTTTTTTTCAATTTCACTGCATTAGGAATTTGGACATGAAATATTAAATACCACCATTTTGAAGCGCAATTTGTTACGCAGAAAACAAGCCATCACACAGCTCTGTACATGTAAAAATAAAAAGTAATAGATTTTTGAAGGTGGGGAGTGAAAACGCAAAAACGGAAAAGGGCTGCAGTGGGAATGCGGTTAATAGTTAAGAAAGCTGTTTAGAACTTACATATTTACAGTATTACCATTACAGTAAGCCCACAGCAGCCAAATTGTGTCCCCATAATAGCCAATAGTCACTGTACCCTTCACAAAAGTCAAGAGCCATGGTATCTCCAAAGCAGCCAATAGTCAAAGTCCCCCCCCCTCATTAGCCAATAGTTACGGTGCCCCAGAGTAGCAGAGAGGAACACTGCCACACAGAAGCAGTCTCACCTCTTCCAGTAAAACCTGGCAGCTACTACATTATAGACACACTCAATAAACCAAAATAACAACGGAATACAAAGCTGAGAAAAAGTAATATAACCAGCAGGGCGTAAAGTAACTGGGCAGGTATATAAAGCAGTTCCTGGACATGCTTCCAGCAGCAGATTGGATAAGCTACCCATCTGACTAGTTCCCGTTTGCTGGACAAAGCTGACCTGCAGAGAGCAGGGTGGGGATGAATAAATCCAAACACAGCAGAAGCCTAGACACAGTTCAAACACACCAAACAAAAATTAATGCCACCTATTCTGACTTCCACGAACAGAAGAAGATATTGGCACAGACATTATACATATTCGGGCACATTTACTAAGGGTTCTCGGACCGCGTTTCCGCCGGGTTTCCCGACTATTTCCGATTCGGGACGCATTTAACAGGGTTTTTGGCGCACGCGATCGGATTTTGGTGCAATCGCGACTTTCATGCTACACAAATCAGTGGGCATGGCCGTTGGACAACCCGACTGATACGGACTAGGCGCATGATTTAAATTTCGAATTGTGCCGGAAGATCCGCACTAACATGCACGGGGAAGAAGAGGGTGAACTCCGGTGGTTCTCAGCGGGGAAGCGACACATGGAGGATATTGGGCACACAATCTGGGTGAATCACGACGGACTTTATACTGTTGGGGATCGCAACAGGACCAGGTAAGTAAATGGTGCCTCATTGTGCTGGAAGAATGTGTTGCCAAAGTTAAGTATTACATGCTGCCTTTTCAAATGAAATTCCTCTAGTGGACCATGTATATTCTTTATAGATTTTATTTACATTACACAACTCTAGTGCTTTTACTGCATATACAAAATGCAATAATGGAGTCACAAATGGGTTAAAACTCCTAGAGACAAGGTGCATACATATGTTAAGAGAAGTGAGAAGGGATGCAAAGTGGAGTACTTTATATTGTCGATTTGGTAACCTAATAGGAAAAAGATATGAATTACGACTAGAGATGAGCGAACATGCTCGTCCGAGCTTGATGCTCGGTCGAGCATTAGGGTACTCGAAACTGCTCGTTGCTCGGACGAATACTTCGCCCGCTCGAGAAAATGGCAGCTCCCGCCGTTTTGCTTTTTGGCGGCCAGAAACAGAGCCAATCACAAGCCAGGAGACTCTGCACTCCACCCAGCATGACGTGGTACCCTTACACGTCGATAGCAGTGGTTGGCTGGCCAGATCAGGTGACCCTGGGATAGACTAGCCGCTGCCCGCGCTGCTCGGATCATTCTGTGTCTGGATGCCGCTAGGGAGAGAGCTGCTGCTGGTCAGGGAAAGCGTTAGGGTGTTCTATTAGCTTACTGTTAGGCAGGAGTGATTCTCAAAGAACCCAACAGCCCTTCTTAGGGCTACAATAACGTTCTACTTTTTTTATTTTAATTTGCATCTAGTACCATTTTGTGAGGAATTAGCATGGGGACTTGCTACCGTTGTGTTTAGCTCTTAGTGGCACACATATCCATAGCAAAGACCGAAGTGGGAAAATTTAGTAGGGGTTGGATTTCAATTAGGCACTAACTCAGTGTCATCTCATCTGGCATAGTAGTGTGCTTTGATACTTGGCTAGAAAATAGCCATAGGAGAATACAAAGAGCTTACTTACGCATACAGTAGCGTTCTATATATTTGATTTCTGGTTGATCTGCTGGTGGCTGTACTTTCTGCAGTGCATGTACTAGCCAATTCTGAGCAATTTGTAGTGAGACTTGCGACCGCTGTGTTCTGCGCTTAGTGACGCACATATCCATAGCAAAGACCGAAGTGGGAAAATTTAGTAGGGGTTGGATTTCAATTAGGCACTAACTCAGTGTCATCTCATCTGGCATAGTAGTGTGCTTTGATACTTGGCTAGAAAATAGCCATAGGAGAATACAAAGAGCTTACTTACGCATACAGTAGCGTTCTATATATTTGATTTCTGGTTGATCTGCTGGTGGCTGTACTTTCTGCAGTGCATGTACTAGCCAATTCTGAGCAATTTGTAGTGAGACTTGCGACCGCTGTGTTCTGCGCTTAGTGACGCACATATCCATAGCAAAGACCGAAGTGGGAAAATTTAGTAGGGGTTGGATTTCAATTAGGCACTAACTCAGTGTCATCTCATCTGGCATAGTAGTGTGCTTTGATACTTGGCTAGAAAATAGCCATAGGAGAATACAAAGAGCTTACTTACGCATACAGTAGCGTTCTATATATTTGATTTCTGGTTGATCTGCTGGTGGCTGTACTTTCTGCAGTGCATGTACTAGCCAATTCTGAGCAATTTGTAGTGAGACTTGCGACCGCTGTGTTCTGCGCTTAGTGACGCACATATCCATAGCAAAGACCGAAGTGGGAAAATTTAGTAGGGGTTGGATTTCAATTAGGCACTAACTCAGTGTCATCTCATCTGGCATAGTAGTGTGCTTTGATACTTGGCTAGAAAATAGCCATAGGAGAATACAAAGAGCTTACTTACGCATACAGTAGCGTTCTATATATTTGATTTCTGGTTGATCTGCTGGTGGCTGTACTTTCTGCAGTGCATGTACTAGCCAATTCTGAGCAATTTGTAGTGAGACTTGCGACCGCTGTGTTCTGCGCTTAGTGACGCACATATCCATAGCAAAGACCGAAGTGGGAAAATTTAGTAGGGGTTGGATTTCAATTAGGCACTAACTCAGTGTCATCTCATCTGGCATAGTAGTGTGCTTTGATACTTGGCTAGAAAATAGCCATAGCAATAGGATAGCATTGTTTGGTTTTAAAAACTCAAAAAAAAACAAAAAACACCAAAAAAAAAAAATAAAGTTATAACTCTCATTTTAAAAATGTTTAACCCGAGGGCTAGGGGTAGAGGACGAGGGCGGGGACGTGGGCGTCCAACTACTGCAGGGGTCAGAGGCCGTGGTCCTGGGCGGGGTGAGACACCACCTGCTGATGAGGGAGCAGGGGAACGCCGCAGAGCTACACTCCCTAGGTTCATGTTACCTGGGACTCGTGGTAGAGCACTGTTGAGGCCAGAACAGTGCGAACAGGTGATGTCGTGGATTGCTGACAATGCTTCGAGCAATTTGTCCACCACCAGTCAGTCTTCCACGCAGTCCACCCATGTCACCGAAATCGCCACTCCTCCAGCTCTAGCACCTCAGCCTCCTCCCCCCCAGTCTGCCCCCTCCCAGGAAAATTTGGCATTTGAACCGGCATACTCTGAGGAACTGTTTTCTGGACCCTTCCCACAGTCACAAACCACTTGTCCGGTTGCTGCTGAGCAATTTTCCGATGCCCAGGTTTTCCAACAGTCACAGTCTGTGGGTGATGATGACCTTCTTGACGTAGTGGAAGTGTGTAAAGAGGTGTCCGACGATGAGGAGACACGGTTGTCAGACAGTGGGGAAGTTGTTGTCAGGGCAGGAAGTCCGAGGGGGGAGCAGACTGAGGGATCGGAGGATGATGAGGTGACAGACCCAAGCTGGGTTGAGAGGCCGGGTGAACACAGTGCTTCTGAGACGGAGGAGAGTCCTCGACCAGAACAGGTTGGAAGAGGCAGTGGTGGGGCCAGACGGAGAGGCAGGGCCAGAGCTGGTGCATCAGCGCCAAATGTGTCAACTAGTGAAGCTCCCGTGGCGAGGGCTCCTGCGGCGAGGGCTAGATCTTCAGAAGTCTGGAGGTTCTTTAAGGAAACACCGGATGACCGACGGACTGTGGTGTGCAACATTTGCCAAACCAGGCTCAGCAGGGGTTCCACCACTACTAGCTTAACTACCACCAGTATGCGCAGGCATATGAATGCTAAACACCCCACTCAGTGGCAACAAGCCCGTTCACCTCCGGCCGTGCACACCACTGCTCCTTCCCCTGTGTCAGCTGCTAGTCAGCCCCCTGCCCAGGACCCTGCCACAAAAACCCCATCGTCGCCTCCACGATCCTCCACAGCATCCACCAGCGTTCAGCTCTCCATACCCCAGACGCTGGAGCGGAAACACAAATATAGTGCAACCCACCCGCACGCCCAAGCCCTTAATGTGCACATCTCCAGATTGCTAAGCCTGGAGATGCTGCCCTATAGGCTAGTAGAGACCGAGGCCTTTCGCAACCTCATGGCGGCGGCCGCCCCTCGGTATTCGGTCCCCAGCCGCCACTACTTTTCCCGATGTGCCGTCCCAGCCCTGCACCAGCACATGTCAGACAACATCATCCGTGCCCTGACCAACGCCGTTTCTGACAAGGTCCACCTGACCACGGACACGTGGACGAGTGCTGCCGGGCGGGGCCACTATATATCGCTGACGGCACATTGGGTTAACTTGGTGGAGGCTGGGACCGAGTCTGACACTGGGGCTGCTCATATACTGCCGACGCCGAGGATTGCGGGGCCTACCTCGGTCCAGGTGTTTCAGGCCTACTATGCCTCCTCCTCCTCCCACCCCTCCTCCACCTCCTCCTCCGAACTACCATCCGTGGGCACGGCGCCATCAGTCGGTAGCTCTAGGCACAGCAGCAGTGCCGTCGCTAAGCGACAGCAGGCGGTGCTCAAACTGCTGAGCCTAGGCGACAAAAGGCACACCGCCCAAGAGCTATTACAGGGCATCACGGCGCAGACTGATCTGTGGCTGGCACCGCTGAACCTCAAGCCGGGAATGGTTGTGTGTGACAACGGCCGTAACCTGGTGGCGGCTCTGCAACTCGGCAGACTGACACATGTGCCATGCCTGGCCCATGTGTTAAATCTGATAGTTCAGCGTTTCCTCAAGACATACCCCAATCTGTCTGATTTGCTCACGAAGGTGCGCCGCATCTGTGCGCATTTCAGGAAGTCCAGCCCAGATGCTGCCACTCTCAGGGCAGCGCAGCGCCGCCTCCAACTGCCCGCTCACCGACTGTTGTGCGACGTGCCCACGAGGTGGAATTCAACACTGACCATGTTATCCAGAGTTTACCAGCAGCGCAGAGCGATTGTAGACTGCCAGATGTCAACTTCCACCAGAACTGGTAGTCAGGTCAGTCAGCTTCCTCAAGTCTACAATGAGGAGTGGACGTGGATGTCTGATATCTGTCAGGTGCTGAGTAACTTTGAGGAGTCAACACAGATGGTCAGTGGCGATGCCGCCATCATCAGCCTCACCATCCCGCTGCTTGGCCTGTTGAAAAACTCTCTGGTCAGCATGAAGTCGGAAGCTTTGCGCTCGTCACAAGAGACAGGGGAAGAATATTCCCTTGTTGATAGCCAAAGCACCCTCAGGTCTGTTTCTCAGCGCATATCGGAGGAGGTGGAGGTGGAGGAGGATGAGGAGGAAGAGGAGGAGAATGTTGGTGAGACACAAGAGGGGACCATTGTTGAGTCCTTTACTGTTCAGCGTGTATGGGCAGAAGAAGAGGAGTTGGAGGAGTTGGAGGAGGAGGAAATGGACAGTCAGGCCAGTGAGGGGAGTGAATTCTTACGCGTTGGTACTCTGGCGCATATGGCAGATTTCATGCTAGGCTGCCTATCCCGTGACCCTCGCGTTCAAAGAATTTATTCCAGCACCGATTACTGGGTGTTCACTCTCCTGGACCCACGGTACAAGCAAAATCTTTCCACTCTCATCCCTGCAGAGGAAAGGAGTGTGAGAATGCATGAATACCAGCAGGCCCTGGTGCACAAGCTGAAACAGTATTTCCCTTCTGACAGCGCTAGCGGCAGAGTGCGTAGTTCTGCGGGACAAGTAGCGAGGGAGAGTAGGCGAGCAGGCAGCTTGTCCAGCACTGGCAAGGGTACGCTTTACAAGGCTTTTGCCAGCTTTATGTCACCCCAGCAAGACACTGTCACCTGTCCCCAGTCTCGGCAGAGTAGGGCTGATCTTTACAGAAAGATGGTGAGGGAGTACGTAGCTGACCATACCATCGTCCTAAATGATCACACAGCTCCCTACAACTACTGGGTTTCAAAGCTGGACATGTGGCACGAACTGGCGCTGTACGCCTTGGAGGTTCTTGCCTGCCCTGCCGCTAGCGTCTTGTCCGAGCGGGTTTTCAGTGCAGCTGGTGGCATCATCACCGATAAGCGTACACGCCTGTCGACTGACAGCGCTGACAGGCTGACGCTTATTAAAATGAATAAAGGCTGGATTTCTCTGAATTTCCAATCTCCACCAGGTGAAGGAAGCTCAACCTGAATAATTGATCCACTCCTCCTCCTCCTCATTTTCCTCCTTCTCCTCCTCTTTGTACAGTAAAGCAGAGGAAAATGGCTATTTTTTGACAGGGCCCACTGGCTCTTGCTATAGTACTTCATGCATTTAATTTTTCTGGAGGGCCACCTACCCGGTCCTCTGTTTGAAACAATTTTTGTGAGTGCCACATACAGGCACTCAATCTATTCCATTTTACTGGAGGGCCACCTACCTGCTCCTCTGGTTTGAAAAATTTTTGGGACTGCCACATACAGGCACTCAATCTATTCCATTTTACTGCAGGGCCACCTACCTGCTCCTCTGGTTTGAAACATTTTTGGGACTGCCACATACAGGCACTCAATCTATTCCATTTTACTGGAGGGCCACCTACCTGCTCCTCTGGTTTGAAAAATGTTTGGGACTGCCACATACAGGCACTATCCAAATTAAATTGTCTCCATAGCAGCCTCCACACGTTGTCTCCATTGCTACCTCCAAAAGTCGTCCATATAGCTGCCTCCATACATCGTCCCTTTATCAAACGAGGTGTGTCAGGCAGAAATTTGGGTTGTTTTCATGGATTCCACATCAAAGTTGTTAACTTTGTCGCCACCCTGCTGTGTTATCCACAAAATATACTGGCAAACTTTTACCATTTAGGGATATTATTTCAGCGCTTCTTGCGCATCTGTTTACATTCCCCTCACCCGGCATATCCTAAACTTATAAGAACGCTACTACACTTGATCTTATACAAAAGGTTCTTAGAAGTGCTGTTTGGGGAGTAGCCTAGAGACAGGGGCTTGAATTGGCGAAAGCTCGCCTGGCAGCGGAGCGCCAGCTCCATGCGCATCATGCGCTTCTTGCGCATCTGTTTACATTCCCCTCACCCGGCATATCCTAAACTTATAAGAACGCTACTACACTTGATCTTATACAAAAGGTTCTTAGAAGTGCTGTTTGGGGAGTAGCCTAGAGACAGGGGCTTGAATTGGCGAAAGCTCGCCTGGCAGCGGAGCGCCAGCTCCATGCGCATCATGCGCTTCTTGCGCATCTGTTTACATTCCCCTCACCCGGCATATCCTAAACTTATAAGAACGCTACTACACTTGATCTTATACAAAAGGTTCTTAGAAGTGCTGTTTGGGGAGTAGCCTAGAGACAGGGGCTTGAATTGGCGAAAGCTCGCCTGGCAGCGGAGCGCCAGCTCCATGCGCATCATGCGCTTCTTGCGCATCTGTTTACATTCCCCTCACCCGCCATATCCCAAACTTATAAGAACGCTACTACACTTAACTTGGTGCAGGCTGGGACCGAGTCTGACCCTGGGGCTGGTCATATACTGCCGACGCAGAGAATTGCGGGGCCTACCTCGGTCCAGGTCTCAAAGGCCTACTATACCTCCTCCCACCCCTCCTCCACCTCCTCCTCCTCCGAATTACCATCCGTGGGCATGGCGCCATCAGTCGGTAGCTCTAGGCACAGCAGCAGTGCCGTCGCTAAGCGACAGCAGGCGGTGCTGAAACTGCTGAGCCTAGGCGATAAAAGGCACACCGCCCAAGAGCTATTACAGGGCATTCCACATCAAAGTTGTTAACTTTGTCGCCACCCTGCTGTGTAATCCACAAAATATACTTGCAAACTTTTACCATTTAGGGATATTATTTCAGCGCTTCTTGCGCATCTGTTTACATTCCCCTCACCCGCCATATCCTAAACTTATAAGAACGCTACTACACTTGATCTTATACAAAAGGTTCTTAGAAGTGCTGTTTGGGGAGTAGCCTAGAGACAGGGGCTTGGATTGGCAAAAGCTCGCCTGGCTGCAGAGCGCCAGCTCCATCCCAAGATCCAACTAACATAGTTGCAGCACCTTTAATCTACTACTAGTTCACTGCCTCCATAATAATAATAATAATAATCTTTATTTATATAGCGTCATCATATTCTGTAGCGCTTTACAAATCATAGGAAACAAATACAAATGTAATGTAACAGAGCACAACATTTGTATGGAACAACAGGAGTGAGGTCCCTGCTCGCCAGAGCTTACGGTTTATGAAGATGATGGGGTAACACGAGGTAAAAGAATATTTAATGGTCAAGCCATTCTTCTTAGGGAATAGAAAAAAATATAATAAATGGAATTGCTGTCGCTTGAACCACTCAGCCGTCATCTTATATACCAGGTCCAGGGTGAATGGGACTGCAGAGAAGTCTGGTGCCTGTTGGTTGCTGGATAACAGATGGGAGGACGACACAGGACGGGTTAGTAGAAGAGTTAAAACTTCATGCAGTTAATGAGTGTTATAGGCTTGCCTAAAGAAATGGGTTTTAAGAGCACGTTTGAAACTTTGGAGGTTAGGTATTAGTCTGATAGTCCAGGGCAGAGCATTCCATAGAATTGGTGCAGCTCTAGAGAAGTCTTGGAGACGCGAGTGGGAGGTCCGCACTAGGGTAGAGGTTAATCTAAGATCACTGGCGGATCTAAGAGCACGGGTTGGGCGATAGACTGAGATAAGAGAGGAGAGGTAGGGGGGTGCAGCATTATACAGAGCTTTATGGATGAGGGTTATTATTATTTTAAACTGTATTCGAAAGGAGACTGGCAGCCAGTGCAGCGACTGGCATGAACTGTAAGCATACATGGTCCCCTTATCAAACGAGCTGTGTCAGGCAGAATTTTGGGTTGTTTTCATGGCTTCCATGTTAACTTTGTCGCCACCCTGCTGTGTAATCCACAAAATATACTGGCAAACTTTTATCATGTACCGATATTATTTGAGCGCTTCTTGCTCACCTCCTTTGGTTCCTCTCTGACACCCATTGGTTTGAAGCCTGAGTCCAATTAGGGTATGTCGCCATGCCACTCTCTAGCCTGCTGCCGCTGCCTCTGCCTCTGCATGCCGTCCCCTATAGTGTCAGGGTCAATTATTGGATGTTTTACATGCTATCTAGCTTCATTCTGTCACTCTGTCATGGCCATGCTGTTGCCCATAATTTCGGCATAATGGTGCGATTAAGCAGCCTCAGAGGCATCCATGCATGCTGCCCCTGCTGTTTCCTGTCCATTTCCGTGGTGTTTCCATCCTTTTCTGAGGTTCCCAGGTGTTTGGCCAAGCTTCCCTGTGCAGAGCCTTGGTCCCCTTGAAAAATGCTCGAGTCTCCCATTGACTTCGGGAAAAGTTCGTCTCAAATAACGAGTACCCGAGCATTTTAGTGTTCGCTCATCTCTAATTACGACATATAAACTCTTTGGACTGTAAAATTGGAGAATATGAAACTGCATGCAATTCATTGTCTTGCAAAATGTCATGGATAGTTGAACAAACCACACTCCTATTTTATGATTCATTTTGTTAAACTTGATGAATTCTTCATGAAATCCCTCTTGCTTTATGGCCATTTTTGCAAAAGAGTCACATAGCGAGCAAGAAACTTATTTGTTTCAGTGCAGAATCTGGTTCTAACTACCACTCTCCAGATATCATACAGATATAATGAAAAGATGACACCTGTGAAAATTACATATGACAACAGACATGTGATGATCCCTTTATAAAGAAGATTAAAGGAAGGAATAACGTCTGCTTACATTCCCTGAAAAAAAGCACTGAAAACTCTTCAAGTAAAAAGAAAAGCTATGGCAAGGACAGGAGTGTTAAGTTGTTTGATCACCTTTTATGCTTCAAACTAGGTGTCGGATCCAATGTTGGCACAACTCACTTAAACCTCCGAGGCAACAGGTAAATTTGTAGATTTAAAGAAGCACTCCATTAAATGTTCAAATGTTCATATTTATTCATTATGGGGCACATTCAATATGTATCACAGGGTCGGGTTTTTGGACGCACAAATAGTTTTCAGACTGTGATTTTAGATTGTGTTGCAAGGGTGGAAAGTGCCTGAAATGACTCTCAGAAAACAAGAGAAAGGCTGCCTTATTAATTTATGGAGACTTATAGACATTGATGCTCCACTTGAGGATTCTGGAACATTTGCAAATATATTTTCCAAGGTGGCCTGAAATGACTCTCCACCAGGTGTGGACTGACCATATAACCCACCGGGGGAAATCCTGGTGGGCCAACTATCTGGGGCTTGTGCGGGGCTGGTCTACTTGTGCGGGTACAATTGATCACACACGCAGACACAGAGCAGCACAGCTGCCTCTGTGCAAGCATTCGACAGCACGCTACACAGACTTCCGCAAAATGATGATGTCATTCCACGGCAGCCTTTACAGTGGAGAGAAGTGCAAGGACATGCAGGCTATGCAAATCAGACAGAACTTTCCCCACAGTGGCACCCGGGCTGATGAAAGGAGTAGAGGGCCTATTTTGAAAGGTCTAAATAACAACAAAAACCCCATGAATTACCCCACTATAGAAACTACCCCCTCAATGTATGTTAACCGGTTAAGGACCGGGCCCTTTCCCGTTTTTTTATTTCCATTTTTCACTCCCCACCTTCAAAAATCGATAACTTTTTTATTTTTACACGTGATGGCTCATGTTTTGCGTAACAAATTGCACTTCATAGTGATCGCATTGAATATTCCATGCCATGTACTGGGAAGCGGGAAAAAAATTCCAAATGCAGTGAAAATGGTGAAAAAACGCATTCTTGTGGGCTTGGATATTACGGCTTTCACTTCACGCCACAAATGACGCATCTAATTTATTCTTTGGGTCAGTGTGATTACAGGGATACCAAATTTGTATAGGTTTTATAATGTTTTCATACATTTACAAAAATTAAAACCTCATGAACAAAATTTTTTATTTTATTTTGCCGTCTTCTTGTGCTTATAACTTTTCCATACTTCATTGTATGGAGTTGAGGGTGGTGTCATCTTTTGCGACTTTTGATGATGTTTTCAATGATATTATTTTTAGGACTGTACGACCTTTTGATCACTTTTTATAGAATTTTTAAATTTTTTTTAAATGGCAAAAAAGTGCCAGTTTTGACTTTGGACGCGATTTTACGTTACGGGGTTAAACACAGTGAAAAACCGTTATTATATTTTGATAGATCGGGCATTTTTGGACACGGCGATACCTAATGTGTTTATGATTTTTACTGTTTATTTATATTTATATCAGTTCTAGGGAAAGGGGGGTGACTTTTTTTTTATTTTTATTTTTACTATTTTTCAGACTCCCTAGGGTACTTTAACCCTAGGTTGTCTGATCGATCCTACCATATACTGCCATACTACAGTATGGCAGTATATGGGGATTTTACTCCTCATACATTACAATGTGCTGATAGCACATTGTAATGAATGGGTTAACCCGAAGTAGCTTCAGGTCTTCGTGAGACCCGAAGCTACCATGGCGACGGATCGCCGCTCCCCGATGACGTCACGGGGAGCGGCGATCCTCAGAAAGATGGCCATCAGTTTGAAGCCGCCGGCAGCGTGGCCAGCGGCGATCAGCAAGAAAACACCCGCGATCGGTGCCGGCACTGATCGTGGGTGTTACCGGTAATATGCAGCAGAGACTTACCGGCTATGGAGAGGGCTCGGCCCGCGAGCCCTCTCCATGCATCAGAACGTGACCGCCGCCGTGAATACACGGCGGGAGGTCGCGAACCGGTTAAACAACTTCTATTAAGTCTATTAACAACTTTAAGTGTTTCACATGGGCTACAACAAAATAGAAGTGCAATTTAGAATCTTTAGAATTTTTTTGGAAAATACATTCATTTAGGGCAAAAATGACAATTCTATTCAATGATGACATGCTCTGCAAAGTTTGATGCTCAATTTCTCCTGAGTGTACTATACCACCCCATATGTGGTGGTAAACTACTGTATGAGCGCAGAGCCGTTCATAGAATGAAAGAAGAACCATTCAGAGCAGATTTGTATTGTCACAATGTACAGGCTCATTTTGCTTATTCATGAGATTTTATTAACTATTTCAAGGGGTATACAAACAAAATTATGAATTTTTATTTTGGATTTTTAGCACTTTATTTCACCGCCCGCCATAACAGAAAAATAATATTTTATCTTTATTCTCTGGTTCACTACGATTATGGTGATACCTCATTTATATAGTTTGTCTTATCTTTGCTCAAAACCAATATTGGAGAAAATGACAGTTTTTTTTTACTGTTGATAAATTTTCAGGGACATAACTTCTGAGTATTTCTATTTCAAGGTCTGGTTGAGGGCTTTTCAGTCTTATTATGTTAGGGCACATAACTGTTTTTGATCACTTTTTAGAACATTTTTTTGTGAAGGTATTTGTTAAAAAATTGTATATACATATTCTTCATGGTTTTTTTTCTGTCTTCTCTGAGCGGGTTCAATATTGTTTTAGATTTATTGTACAGATTGATATGGATGTGGTGATACCAAATATGTGTATACCAAATATGCATCCGATTGCTTGTTCGAGCCCTTACACTGCAATACACTTGCTGTGCTCAGGTTCTGCAAGGAGGAGGAACCCTTCCTGAAGAGGTGCCGGCAGCCTCGGGGCACATGCCGGACAATGGGGCTGCAGCAGGATGGATTGGATCCCCCGGTAAGCTCACCAGAGTGGTCCGATCCATGGGGCACACACTAACATGCCACGGTCATATGGGTGTTAGTGCCAGGTCTGGGCTATGATGCCGACACCAGCACTTGCACCACGCGATGTCCCACAATCTTCTTCTGACGTGCTGATGTAGAATGGCGGCGCGTCAGAAGAAGTACCCTTAATGACTGCCTAAAGGCCAATAGGGTGGTCATTAAGGGGTTAATGTATGACATTTTTATCTTTAATATAACACTAAAACCTTGCTTCTAGGTATGACAGAACCGAAGATACATGTGGGAATTGTAAAAATTACATTTTATATTCAAGCTTAGAGGACTAGTGGGGTAAATCCAGTTGACAGGTTCCCTTACACACTAGTGAGTGTAATGTGTCCAACTCACATCACACTGGCAGTTTATGCTTGCTGGGCTTGACCAGTAAAAATGCTGAGCAACCAAAACTGAACTCAGCATGTCAGTTCAGCTCTCCTTGTAAGCATTTAGGCCAGATGCACCATTCAATGTGCATCAAACTCACTCATGGGAGCCCGAGTCCCACAAATGATGTTGTTAGCATTGAGGGTTGCTGCATAGTGTGTGGCAGGTGTCTCCATACACCCTAATTGATACTGTCACACACTGTAAAGAAATGGATTGCGGACAAAGATTGGGAGAGAAACTGCTTATAGGGTACCATTGTAGAGATGAACAAATATTACATAAAAGTCTATATAATCTGCTTACCTAGTGGAGTTGTGCACAATGTAAGGCACAACTCTAGTAAGGGCATGTTGGATGTTTCTCATGGGTGCCGCTGGCAACTTATTCCATGAGACTGGAATAGTAGACCAGCTAGAGTGAAGGCAAATGAAAAGAGAAAGAGGATGGCACACACCAAATTGAATTTTAGATTATCAGTTATGAAGTATAATGATTTAATACGCGTTTCGGGGATGTACTATAATTTACACAGTGCCTTGTGTTACATTCATGACATGTGACCAGTGACATCATTGCAGGTCCTTTAGCTATCTAAGAATATCACAGAAGACTTCATTGAGGATGGAGAGGAATAGAAGTCCATGGCTACTGTGACTTCATGTGGTCAGATACATGCAAGGGGTACAGTTCGCTATTATTAAGAGGATATAGGACCTGAAAGGATGTCACTCTGGTCACATGACATGAACTGTGACCAGTAAGGAGGCATAAGGCATGGAGAGGATTAGATGAGAGGAGCTGGCCAAGCATGACATACCCCCACTGATACCCAGGTAATTTAAGATAAAAGGTGATTTATGTGGATGTAAGTAAAACAATTTTGAGCTAAAGGACAGTTTATAGGGACCTATAGGAACATATCAATAGGAAATACTAATGGTAGTGTAGAGAGAGTGAAAAAACATGGGACATTCTCAGTGAATAGAGTTAAATTCTCCAATTTTTTTATAGTTTGGAGAATCAATACAGAGAATATTTTTCCTATTTACAGTTACTTTTACAAACCTCAACAAAACAGGAGCATAGTTCCCAAAAGCAAACTTTGTTTACAAATGGGCATAGATTGTAGATGAACTGTTAAGACAGCAGGGGGAAAGGTATGCCTAAAGAAAATTAATCTTAAAAACACAAAGGAATTAAGCTTGGTAATTGATATGCTACTTTATGTGATTTTACTAGATTTTCCTTTAACTGGGTCAGTTGCTCAGGGCTGCACATGGCTGATATTCCCTTATTTAATGCAATTATATATTTTAAAAAAAAACTGGATCCAGGTAATTATAGGCCAGTTACCAGTTATAACAGCTGTCTGCAGAATTATGTATAGTGATTTGGTGAAATGATTGCATCACATAGTAAATTATCGCATGACAGATAATAAACCTGTATTTGTCTAAAATTAGTTATGCCTGACTAAATCCAGTCAGTTTTTCTTTAGAAGTGTAATTAGACCCCAGATGTTGGCAATACTATTAATATCATATCTGTGGATTTAGCACCACTGTTTCTAAAATTTATAAAAGCACATTCAAAATGATGTATACATTGGGTGTCAATTGCCCAAGGCAGGATGCTGTAGCTTTCCCCTTTCCAAAATAAATATACAGTGGGTATACAGAAAGTATTCAGATCCATTTATAATTCTTCACTCTCTGTTCCAACTATCACTTGGTCAGAAGTATTCAGCACCTTTGTCTTCTTGGGAATGATGAAGCAACGTTTTTTACACCTGGATTTGGGGATCCCCTGCCTTTCTTCCTTGCAGATCCTCTCCAGTTCCCTCTCGAGAGAAGCTAAATTGGGATTAGGTCCAAGCTATGGCTGGGCCAGTCAAGAATGGTAACAAACATTTTCTGAAGAAACTGCTTTGTTATTTTAGCTGTGTTATTAGGGTCATTGGGGGTTATTTATGTCAGTGGTGGCGAACCTATGTTAGGGTGCCAGAGGCGGCACTCCGAGCTCATTCTGTGGGCACCCGGGCCATTGCCCCAGCACACCAGACAGGACTCAAAGAATTTTCATGTAGATGCTATTTCAGTGATATTTTAAAGTGACTTACTTGGCTACTTGGGACTGTAGGAAGAAGGAGACAGGGCCTAATTATCTTTGGAGGACCTCCTGCTGGCCCCCTGATTCTTTGTGTACAGAGGGACCCTAGAAAGAAGCTACAATGATGCAAATTTTCCTTCCTCCTGGTGTCCTCCGGAGGCCAGTAAGACTGAACGTTGTTGAAGAACAGGGAGCAATAAGATACTGCTTTAATTTTGGTTGACACCTTGTGATAAATGAAGGGGATTTGGGTTTGCAGTTTGGGTACTTGGCCGCTGAAAGGTTCGCCATCACTGATTTATGTTATTTTCCCCTTCACTTTCTTGAGTCTACTTTTTGCACCTGATTTCATTAGGCGCAAATTTTAATATAGGCACAATTTTGTTGCACAAATCATACCATTGCTTTTCCTAAGCACGGTCAGGACGTACTAATGACCAATTATTTGCGCCCATATAGGTGCAAATCGATGTTAAATAAGGTACAAACATCTGTAAGCAGAGAAATACACAGACAAATTAGGCGCAAACCAGGACTACTGCTACACTGGGAATTCTGGAAAGTGCTGGAAAAAGGTGCAAAAAAAATGAATTGCACCTAAGTCAATAAATACAACCAAAAGAGGGTACGGCTAAAATGCTCCCATTGTCTTATTGAAAGGTGAGCCATCGGCCGAGTCTGAGCTCCAGATATTTCTGTACTTGGCCCCATTCATCTTTCCTTCAATTGCAACAAGTCATCCTGTCCCTGCAGCTGAAAAACACCCCCATAGCACGATGCTGCCACCACCATGTTTCAATGTTGGATAGTATTTGGCAGGTGATGAGCAGTAAAAAAAAATTGTATTGCAGTGTCCGGAAAAAGGGAGCAAATACTGGAGGAGCTACTAACTTGGCACATTTCCAAATTAGCCAGAAAGCATGCATAAAAAAACAATGTTACTGCTCTAACTCCACAATAAAACGTTAAGATTGAGAATTCCACAGAACGGTCTCACCCAGTTCCCTATAGCCCCAAGATTGAAGAAATTTCCTCAGTAATTCCTCCTTTCACAATGTTCACTTCTCTATACTGGATCCTGTGGAAGACCATGCTACACTCTTGTGTACATGGTCACAGCACCGGTCCTGTATCAGGAAGAATGTGGACAGATGGTGCAGATTAGAGATGAGCGAGCACTAAAATGCTCGGGTGCTCGTTATTCGAGACAAACTTTTCCCGATGCTCGAGTGCTCGTCTCGAATAACATGCCCCATTGAAGTCAATGGGAGACTCAAGCATTTTTCAAGGGGACCAAGGCTCTGCACAGGGAAGCTTGGCCAAACACCTGGGAACCTCAGAAAAGGATGGAAACACCACGGAAATGGACAGGAAACAGCAGGGGCAGCATGCATGGATGCCTCTGAGGCTGCTTAATCGTACCATTATGCCAAAATTATGGGCAACAGCATGGCCATGACAGAGTGACCGAATGATAGCATCTAAAACATGCAATAATTGACCCTGACACTATAGGGGACGGCATGCAGAGGCAGCGGCAGCAGCTGCAGGCTAGAGAGTGGCATGGCGACATACCCCAAATGGACTCAGGCTTAAAAAAAATTTTTAAAATTCCTTTTGGCGAGTATAACGTGTAGCACTGTATGTATCAGTATTTTGCATGGTTAAGACGGCAGAGAGAAACCAAAGGAGGTGAGCAAGAAGCGCTGAAATGATTTCCTCTGAACAAAAGGTTGACGGTATATTTAGTCGATAACACAGCATGGTGGCGACATAGTGACCAAGTTCCATAATGTATCTGGTGAAACACCCGAAAAATGAGCCTGACACAGCTTGTTTGATAAGTGGACGACATGTGGAGGCAGCCATGGAGACGACTTCCATGATTAAGAGCGACAGTATGGGGCATCCATATTGCGCTGCTAAGATTGCAACTTCAGGTCTCCAGCATAGCGGCGACAGATCGGCCGAGTTCCACTATGTATCTGGTGAAACACCTGAAAATTCTGCCTGACACAGCTCGTTTGATAAGGGGTTGATGTGCTGCATATCCTCTCGTGCTCCAGCGTCTGGGATATAGAGAGTTGAAAGTTGCGCATGGAGACATTGGTGGACGCTGTGGAGGATCGTGGAGGCAAAATGGACAGAAAACAGCAGGGGCAGCATGCATGGATGCCTCTGAGGCTGCCTAATCTTGGGATGGAGCTGGTGGTCCGCTGCCAGGCGAGCTTTCACCTGTCCAAGCCCCTGTCTCTCGGCTCCTCCCCACCCAAAATGGGCCTGGCCGCCAGAAGCGTTTGCTTTGAAAAAATTATTATTTTCAAAGCAGACGGGGTCGTTTGAATATTTCACCTAGGAATAATGGAATAGCATAGTGGTTCTATTTTTATTTGTTTTTTTCTGAAATGGTTCCATGATTAAGAGCGACAGTATGGGGCATCCATATTGCGCTGCTATGATTGCAACTTCAGGTCTCCAGCAAGGCGGCGACAGATGGGCTGAGTTCCACTATGTATCTGGTGAAACACCTGAAAATTCTGCCTGACACAGCTCATTTGATAAGGGGACGATGTATGGAGGCAGTGAACTAGTAGTAGATTAAAGGTGCTGCAGTTAAAACTATGTTGGTTGGATCTTGGGATGGAGTTGGCGCTCCGCTGCCAGGCGAGCTTTCGCCTATCCAAGCCCCTGTCTCTCGGCTACTCCCCAAACAGCACTTCTAAGAACCTTTTGTATAAAATCAAGTGTAGTAGTGTTCTTATAAGTTTGGGTTATGGCGGGTGAGGGGAATGTAAACAGATGCGCAAGAAGCGCTGAAATAATATCGGTAAATGATAAAAGTTTGCCAGTATATTTTGTGGATAACACAGCAGGATGGCGATAAAGTTAACAAGTTTGATGTGGAAGCCATGAAACAACCCAAAATTCTGCCTGACACAGCGATGTATGGAGGCAGCTATATGGACGACTTTTGGAGGCAGCTATGTAGACAATTTAATTTGGATAGTGCCTGTATGTGGAAGTCCAAAAAAGTTTTCAACCCAGAGGAGCAGGTAGGTGGTCCTCCAGAAAAATTAAATACATAGAGTACTATAGCTAGAGCCATTTGGCCCTGTCAAAAAATAGCCAGTTTCCTCTGCTTTAGTGTACAAAGAGGCGGAGAAGAAGGAAAATGAGGAGGAGGAGTGCATAAATTATTCAGGTTGAGCTTCCTTCCCCTGGTGGAGATTGGAAATTATGAGAAATCCAGGCTTTATTCATCTTGATAAGCGTCAGCCTGTCAGCGCTGTCAGTTGACCGGCGTGTACGCTTATCGGTGATGATGCCACCAGCTGCACTGAAAACCCACTCGGACAACACGGTAGCGGCAGGGCAGGCAAGAACCTCCAAGGCGTACAGCGCCAGTTCGTGCCACATGTCCGGCTTTGAAACCCAGTAGTTGTAGGGAACTGTGTGATCATTTAGGACGATGGTATGGTCAGCTACGTACTCCCTCACCATCTTTCTGTAAAGATCAGCCCTACTCTGCCGAGACTGGGGACAGGTGACAGTGTCTTGCTGGGGTGACATAAAACTGGCAAAGGTCTTGTAAAGCGTACCCCTGCCAGTGCTGGACAAGCTGCCTGCTCGACCTACTCTCCCTCGCTTCTTGTCCCGCAGAAGTACGCCCTCTGCCGCTAGCGCTGTCAGAAGGGAAATACTGTTTCAGCTTGTGCACCATGGCCTGCTGGTATTCATGCATTCTCACACTCCTTTCCTCTCCAGGGATGAGTGTGGAAAGATTTTGCTTGTACCGTGGGTCCTGGAGAGTGAATACCCAGTAATTGGTGCTGGAATAAATTCTTTGAACGCGAGGGTCACGGGATAGGCAGCCTAGCATGAAATCTGCCATATGCGCCAGAGTACCAACGCGCAAGAATTCACTCCCCTCAGTGGCCTGACTGTCCATTTCCTCCTCCTCCAACTCCTCTTCTTCTGCCCATACACACTGAACAGTGAAGGACTGAACAATGCTCCCCTCTTCTGTCTCGCCAACATTCTCCTCCTCTTCCTCCTCATCCTCCTCCACCTCCTCCAATATGCGCTGAGAAACAGACCTGAGGGTGCTTTGGCTATCAACAAGGGAATCTTCTTCCCCCGTCTCTTGTGACGAGCGCAAAGCTTCCGACTTCATGCTGACCAGAGAGTTTTTCAACAGGCCAAGCAGCGGGATGGTGAGGCTGATGATGGCGGAATCGCCACTGACCATCTGTGTTGACTCCTCAAAGTTACTCAGCACCTGACAGATCAGTTCAGACATCCAAGTTCCACTCCTCATTGTAGACTTGAGGAAGCTGACTGACCTGACTACCAGTTCTGGTGGAAGTTGACATCTGGCAGTCTACAATCGCTCTGCGCTGCTGGTAAACTCTGGATAACATGGTCAGTGTTGAATTCCCCCTTGTGGGCACGTCGCACAACAGTCGGTGAGCGGGCAGTTAAAGACGGCACTGCTGCTGTGCCTAGAGCTACTGACTGATGGCGCCATGCCCACGGATGGTAATTCGGAGGAGGTGGTGGAGGAGGGGTGGGAGGAGGAGGAGGCATAGTAGGCCTGAGAGACTTGGACCGAGGTAGGCCCCACAATCCTCGGCGTCGGTAGTATATGACCAGCCGCAGGGTCAGACTCGGTCCCAGCCTCCACCAAGTTAACCCAATGTGCCGTCAGCGATATATAGTGGCCCTGCCCAGCAGCACTCGTCCACGTGTCCGTGGTCAGGTGGACCTTGTCAGAAACGGCGTTGGTCAGGGCACGGATGATGTTGTCTGACACGTGCTGGTGAAGGGCTGGGACAGCACGTCGGGAAAAGGACTGGCGGCTGGGGACCAAATGGCGAGGGGCGGGCGCTGCCATGAGGTTGCGAAAGGCCTCGGTCTCTACCGGCCTATAGGGCAGCATCTCCAGGCTAAGCAGTTTGGAGATGTGGACGTTGAGGGCTTGGGCGTGTGGGTTGCACTATACTTCCTTTTGCACTCCAGCGTCTGGGGTACGGAGAGCTGAACGCTGGTGAATGCTGTGGAGGATCGTGGAGGCAAAGATGGGGTTTTCGCGCGGGATGTGTTTTGGCCGGGGTCCTGGGCAGGGGGCTGACTAGCAGATGACACAGGGGAAGGAGCAGTGGAGTGTCCGACCGGAGGTGAACGGGCTTGGTGCCATTGAGTGGGGTGTTTAGCATTCATATGCCTGCGCATACTGGTGGTAGTTAAGCTAGTAGTGGTGGAACCCCTGCTGATCCTGGTTTGGCAAAGGTTGCACACCACAGTCCGTCGGTCATCCAGTGTTTCTTTAAAGAACCTCCAGACTTCTGAAAATCTAGCCCTCTCCACGGGAGCTTGACTACGTGAAACATTTGGCGCTGATGCACCAGCTCTGGCCCTGCCTCTCCCTCTGGCCCCACCATTGCCTCTTCCAACCTGTTATGCTATAGGACTCGCCTCCGCTTCAGAAACACTGTGTTCACCCGCATATCAACCCAGCTTGGGTCTGTCACCTCATCATCCTCCGTTTCCTCAGTCTGCTCCCCCCTCGGACTTCCTGCCCTGACAACAACTTCACCACTGTCTGACAACCGTGTCTCCTCATCGTCCGACACCTCTTTACACACTTCTTCCACTACGTCAATAATGTCATCATTACCCACAGACTGTGACCGGTGGAAAACCTGGGCATCGGAAAAGAGCTCAGCAGCAAGCGGACAAGTGGTTTGTGACTCTGGGAAGGGTCCAGAAAACAGTTCCAATGAGTATGCCGGTTCAAATGCCAAATTTTCCTGGGAGGGGGCAGACTGGGGGGGGGGCTGAGGTGGAGGAGCTGGAGGAGTGCTGATTTCGGTGACATGGGTGGACTGCGTGGAAGACTGACCGGTGGACAAATGGCTAGAAGCATTGTCCACAATCCATGACATCACCTGTTCGCATTGTTCTGGCCTCAACAGTGCTCTACTACGAGTCCCAGTAACTTGAGACATGAACCTAGGGAGTGTAGCTCTGCGGCGTTCCCCTGCTCCCTCATCAGCAGGTGGTGTCTCACCCTGCCCAGGACCACGGCCTCTGACCCCTGCAGTAGTTGGACGCCCACGTCTAAGCCCTCGTCCTCTACCCCTAGCCCTCGGGTTAAACATTTTCCAAATTAAAGTGTAAACTTTTTTTAAACAAAACGATGCTATCCTATTGCTATGGCTAGTTTCTAACCTACACTGACAGCACACAATTGGATTTTGTGCTGTGCCTAATGACTTAGTTATTAAAAAAAAAATAAGCGTAATAAAAAAAATAAATCAGCAGACTCTTCAAATCAAACCCCTAATAAATTGTCCCACTTCGGTGTTTGAGGTGGATATGTGCGTCACTAAGAGCTAAACACAACGGTCGCAAGTCTCCCTGCAAATTCCTCACAATATGGTACTAGCTGCACTACTAGTGCCAGCAAGCCCAGCACAAGCAAACAAACAAAAAAAAATATATAACGCTATTGTAGCCCTAACAAGGGCTGTTGGGTTTTTGTAGACTCACTCCTGCCTAACAGTAAGCTAATATGACACCCTAACGCTATCCCTGCAGCAGCAGCAGCTCTCTCCCTTATGGCATCCAGACAGAGAATGATGCGAGCAGCGCGGGCAGGGGCTAGTCTATCCCAGGGTCACCTGATCAGGCCAGCCAACCACTGCTATTGACGTGTAAGTATACCACGTCATGCTAGGTGGAGTGCAGAGTCTCCTGGCTTGTGATTGGTCTTGTTTCTGGCAGCCAAAAATCAAAACGGCGGGAGATGCCATTTTCTCGAGCTGGCGAAATACGAGGTTGTTCGCTCATCTCTAGGTCAGATCAATGTGTTCTTCACACATATTGTTCTTCACATACTATTGTGAAGAACACCGTTCGGCAACCGCGTCTTCAGGTAAGTTAGCAGATGTACGGAACATCTGCAATGTGTTCTTCACGGTGTTCTTTCAATGTGTTCTTTCAGTGAAAAATGCTTGAGTCTCCCATTGACATCAATGGGATTCGGAAAAAGTTTGTCCCGAGTAACGAGCACTCGAGCATTTTAGTGCTCGCTCATCTCTAATAATAAATAATAATAATAATTCTTTATTTATATAGCGCACATAGATTACGCAGCGTTGTACAAAATCTAAACAACCTAACAGTATGTTTTTTGGAGTGTGGGAGGAAACCCACAGAAACACAGAGGGAACATACAAACTCTTTGCATATGTTACCTGGGTTGGATTTGAACCCAGGACCCCAGTGGCTACTCACTAAGCCACTGTGCCGCCCTATGTCAGTGTATAAAGGGGGATGTTAGTGTATAGAGATTCATCCATGGTGGCCAGAATTTTACAATCAGGTATTGGGCCTACAGTCTTGAGGTTGTTTAAAAGGTTAGTAGTGTCCTGGATGTAGCTAGGAGTACTTCTGACCAGGGGTTGAAGGAGATTTTCCACCCAACCTGAGATACTTTGCGTCAAGGTGCCAATGCCAGAAATAATAGGCCTTCCTGACTTGCTGCCCCCATGAGAGAAAAGGCATGCCTACGAAAAGATAAGTGGTGCTTTTAGACATACTCTAGCCCTTATTTATTTAGTGGATTATATAGTATATGACTCTTGTATATTGGGTTGCTTAGCAACCTTACTGACACGCTCTGTGGGTTTGTTTACAAACATTGGTGTGACGGCGCACTGGGTTGATGGTCTGGTATTTTCATATTATATTATATATTTCCAATTCATCACATCACTTGATGTTACTGTTACATGTATTGAGATTGTTTACACTATGTGATTACAATGAAGTATATGGTTTAATTCACATATGCTGTTTTTGTATTGATGATGTCACATCCTGCGGTGGATATAAACCCACCTTGTACCTTCACACAATATGCTTGAAAATGGCTACATTGAGATAGCTGAAACGTTGCTCCTTTCCATTGGTGAAATAAAACACTAGTTTTCACGGAGTGCTGCTTCCTTGTCTTGGATTTTGGATTGTAGAACCATAATCATATTTAACATATTCCACCCTCCAAGATTAATCGGGCAAGAATCAAAGCATGTATCAAACAAATTATCACAAACCCCTGACATTGGTGATACACAAACAGGTGACTCATATATGATAGTATAACAAGGAATTATGAGACAGAGGTCACACCAGCAACATGCAAGTCCATAAACATACACATTTAATATGGCTATTTTGTCTTGCATTCGCCATATTATAAATGTATATGGGGTTACATACTCAAAATTCATATTGTGGCATAAATCCACATTATAAAATGTAGTCATTATAAAATAGCTAAGAAGTAAAAACACCCACATATTGCAAAAATAAGGATAGATGTGTCATACCGATAACTTAAATATTACAACACAAAGAAAGATATAGAGAAGACCTGCACGAGGAGAGCCTTAGTATGTAAGAAAGAAATCCAATCTCTTGTTGAGACCCTCTGGATGCCGCGTACTAAGTACAAACATCCAGAAGGTCTCACGATTAAATAATCTACGCTTCATGTAGCCTCCCCTTTGGAGTGGCATTGAAAGGGTCTTTTTAAACAAACAAAACCTGCTGGACTCTTATCGTGAAATGCCTTAACCCCTTAACGCTGAAGCCACTTTTCACCTTCCTGACACGGACCATTTTTTAAAATCTGACATGTGTCTATTTAAGTGGTTATAACTTTGGAACGCTTTAACATATCCAGTTGATTTTGAGATTGTTTTTTCGTGACACATTGTACTTCATGCTGGTTGAGAAATTTAATAAATATATTTAGTATTTATTTATGAAATAAATGGAAATTTGGCAAAAATTTTGAAAAAAACAATGTTTTCCAAATTCAAAATTTTCTACTTTTTGGAAAGTTGGTCATATCACTAAAATAACTTGATAACTAACATTTTCCATATGTCTGCTTTAACTTGGCATCATTTTTCAAACATCTTTTCCTTTATTTTGGATGTTAGGAGGCTTATAACTTTAGGTGCAATTTTTCAGATTTTCACGAAAATCATCAAAACCTACTTTTGGAGGGTCAATTTAGTTAGAAGTGACTTTATAAGGCCTACATGACAGAAACCCCCCACAAATGACACCATTTTAGAAACTACACTCCTCAAAATATTCAAAACAACCTTTGGGAATTTTGTTAACCCTTTGAGCGTTTCATGAGCGTGAAAGATAAATGAAAGTGAAATTAGAGAAATGTAATTTTATCTTACTATAGATTCATTGAACACTAAAATTTGCACCTTCACAATGGGTTAAAAAGGAAAATGCATTTTACAATGTTGAGGGCAATTCCTCTTGAGTATGCCAATACCCATTTTGTCACTGTACCCTGCTGTACGGGCACAGGGGGGCACTTGGAATGGAAAGAGCGTTGTTTCGTTTTTGCAGGGTAAATATGACTGAAAAAGTTTTCATGTGTCAGGATGCATTTGGAGAGCCATAGTGGTACCAAAACAGAGGAAAGCCCCAACATGAGACACCAATTTGGAAAGTACACCCCTTGGAGAGTTTAGCAACGTGTAATTTGTGTATTTTCCCCAACAGGTGTTTGATTCAATTAGGCCCCAAAAGGGAAAAAAGGTGAAAATTTTCTCAAAAAAGTCACTTTTACCCCAAATTTTTGTAAGCCACAAGGGATAAAAGATGAAACAACCCCATAAATGTGTAAAACTATTTCTCCTCAGCACAGAACTGCACCACTTTTGCATATAAAGTGTTGTATGGGTGCAAAGTAGGGCTCAGAAGGGAAAGAGGGGCTTTGGCCTTTTAGAAGCCAGATTTGTCAATCATCCTTTACATGTGTCAGGATGCGTTTGGAGAGCCCTAGTGGTACCAAAACAGAGGGGAACCCCAACAAGTGTCACCATTTTGGAAAGTTCACCCTTTGGAGAATTCAGAAAGGTGTAATATGTGTATTTACCCCTACAGGTGTTTGCTTCAATTAGGTCCCTAAAAGGAAAAAGGTGAACATTTTCCCAAAAAAGTCACTTTTACGGCTAATTTTTGTATCCCATAAGGCATTAAAGATGAAACAACCCCAAAAAATGTATACTAGCATTTCTCCCGAGTATAAAATTGCCCCACACATGCAAATAAAATGTTGTATGGGTACGCAGTGAAGCTCAGAAGGGAAAGAGGGGCGTTGGCCTTTTAGAAGCCAAATTTGACAGACATCCTTTACATATGTCAGGATGCATTTAGAGAGCCGTAGTGGTACCAAAACAGAGGGGAACCCCAACAAGTGTCACCATTTTGGAAAGCACACCCCTTAGAGAATTTATCAAGGTGTAATATGTGTATTTGTCCGTAAAGGTGTTTGATTTAATTAGGACTTAAATAGATAAAAGGTGAACATTTTCTTATAAAGGTCATTTTACTCCTAATTTTATATAGCCACAAGGGATAAAAAAATGTAATAACCCCTCAAAATGTGTGAACCTATTTCTCTCGAGTGTAGAAGTACCCCACATGTGTATATAAAATGTTGTATGGGCGCACAGTAAAAGGAAAGGGGAATGTTTGCCTTTTAGAAGCCAAATTTGACAGAAATGTTTGACATGCATTTGGAGAACCCTAGTGGTATAAAACAGATAAGAATCCGAAAAGTGACCCTAATCTTTGAATGCACACCCCTTAGAGAATTTTGCAATGTGTAATATATGTATTTGCCCCTACAGGTGAATGATCCAATTAGGCCCGAATCATTAAAAAGGTGAAAATTTTCCTATAAATGTCACTTTACCCCTAATTTATGTAAGCCACAAGGGATAATATATTAAATAAACCCAAAAAAGGTGTAAAACTATTTCTCCCGAGTGTAGAAGTACCCCACATGTGCATATAAAATGCTTTATGGGCGCACAGTAGAGGAAAAGAGGGATGTTTGTCTTTTAGAGGCCAAATTTGTAAGAAATCCTTCACATGTGTCAGGATACATTTGGAGAGACGTAGTGGTACCAAAACAGAGGAAAACCCGAAAAGTGACCCTAATTGTTGAATGTACACCCCTTGGGGAATATAGCAAGGTGTAATATGTGGTGTAGTGTAATACACGTGGTGTAATGAGCATTTTGAACATATAGGTGGTTTCCAAATATGATGTGCAATGGAGTCCAAGATGGAAATTGCAATTATTTCTGGAAAGTTCAGTGACCGTTATGTGGCGCCCCTTATGAAATAATGGAGGGGTATAGGGAGCAACGGGACATAACAGTTGTTACAATTATTCATTTTACCAAAATTAATTCACAATAGGTTGGGCGTGAATTGTGAATGTCTAGTGTATAAAGAGGTAGAATATACCAGGGGACCAACTAAACTTTTGTCACTCTGGAGTTGTCGCAGGTCTCTTAGTAGTATGTAGTGTCCATCCTAACTTCTCTTTTGGAACAGACTCTTTATTGAGTCCTACCATTAGAAGCAGCAGAATTCACCGGGAAAATGCTGTCCTGGCAAAACACAGGAACATCTAAACCAGAGGTACAGGGGCCCCGTCCTTCTTGTCCCAATATTAGTTTCCTAATATCTTCCTCTTGAAAACAGAGAAATGATACGGCAGGACATGCACATTGGAACAGCTCGTAAGAGTTGTACAGCGTAATCTGTACAATGTGCACGGCCAGCACTTTTGTACCATATCTTGGTTTTTTGTAGGGAAATTATCGCCAAGTGTTGCTCTTATTCACCCTAGCGATGCCCATTGTGACGAATATTGCTGCTTTTGGCTGGACCATATCGACCAGCAAATAGCGGCAAACATGGACAGAGGGGGGCAACAAAACCCCTCTGGACCGCAAGGCAAAATTGGTGGATGTCAGGAACAGCCGCCACCCTGCCCCGATCACCGTGTCTACAGACATGGTGACCGGTATTACTGACGTCATAAGTAAATTCGCTGCTATCGGCTCGTCTGAATTGATGAGCCAGTAGCAGCGATAATAAACTGGGGGTGTGTGGGGGGGACGTAACCCTTCTGGTCCATGGGGCAGGATGGATGGCTGTCAGGAACAGCCGCCGTCTTGCCCCGATCAGTGAACAGCCGCCGTCTTACCCTGACCGGTGTTGGAAAGTCACTACCCGCCGCACCGTTCTATAACAACGTGCGTTGGGAATAGGCTATACAATCTTTATTTATTTTTTAAGCAATTTAGACAAATAAGGGCTTATTTTTTGCGAGACGAGATGCACTGTAAAAAAAACCTTAATTTTAGTGGGTTTTTAGCTTATTGAAGAAATTTTATTAACTTTTTACGTGTGGAGGAAAATAAAATCATCAATTCTTGTTTTGGATTTTTAGCATTTTTTTGGGGGGTTGTTCACTGTAGCATAACAATAATATATTATCTTTATTCTACGGATCACTACGATTACGGTGATACCTCATTTATATAGTTTTATTTATATTTGTCCAATTTTATTGAAGGAAAACTAGAATAGAAAAAATTGCATTTGTTTTAGTATTGCCATTTTTATAGTGGCATAATTATAGTATTTTTTGGTTTACGGAGCTGGTTGTAAGCTTATTTTTTGCATGACAAGTTGCTCTTTTTAACGGTATCATTTTGGTGCTTGTAACTTTTTCGGATCACTTTTTAGAACATTTTTTGTAAAGCAATTTGATAAAAAGTTTTAATTTTTGGCAAGTTTTTGTTTTTTTTTTTTACCACGTTCACCAAGCGGGTCCAATTATGATTAGGATTTATTGTACAGATTGTTACGGACGCAGCGATACCAAATAAGTGGGGTTTTTTCGTGATTTAGTGTTTTTTATACTTTATTACTTGTGTAAAGGGAAATGTGGTGTTTGGGGGGACTTTCACTTTCTTTTATTATTTATTTTTACTGTAAAAAACCTTTATTTATTTATTTTTCCTTTTTTTACTGTTACTGACATCTAAGCTTGAACAAGTGATCTTCTGATCACTTGTTCAAGCTTTTTTACAGGTTACACAGTGCAATACAGATGTATTGCACTGTGTAATGTAAGACACTGAGCATGCTGCGCATGCCCAGTGTCTTACAGCCGGGTCCTGCCAGGAGGCACGGACCCGGCACTGAGAGGAGGATCGTGCAGCCCCGGGCACCGGCAGTCCCGGGGCTGCGATCGGAGGAGCGGACCCCCCCGGTAAGCGCCGCGGGGGGGGTCCGATTCGCATTTAATTAACTTTAAATGCCTCTGACACGCCGCGGTCAGCGCGACCGCTGCGTGTTAGGGGTTAACACCCGCGATCGGAGAAATCTCCGATCGCGGGTGTTAGAGGCGGGTGTCAGCTATAACATATAGCCGACACCCGCAGCTTCTGGCCCCGGCTCCGTTCAGGAGCCGGGGCCAGAAGCTTGACGTAATAGTACTGCATTTTGCGGGAACGCACCTCCCGCGATGCAGTACTATTACGTCAAATGTCGGGAAGGGGTTAAAATCTCTCGATAGAGCTGACACATTAACTGCATTGTTACTTATGTCTCATAGTATCATAGTATATAAGGCTGGAAGGAGACGCAAGTCCATCAAGTCCAACCTTCAAGAATTAAATAAATGTTTTATCCCCATATCCCGTGATATTTTTTCTCTCCAGAAAGTCATCCAGGCCTCTCTTGAACATGTATATAGAGTCGGCCATAACAACCTCCTGCGGCAGAGAGTTCCATAGTCTCACTGCTCTTACAGTAAAGAACCTTTGTCTATGGTGATGGTAGAACCTCCTCTCCTCTAGGCGTAGAGGATGCCCCCTTGTCCTGGTCACAGGCCTAGGTATAAAAAGATCTTTGGAGAGATCCTTGTACTGTCCGTTCAGGTATTTGTACATTGTAATGAGGTCTCCCCTCAGTCGTCTTTTTTCTAAACTGAATAATCCCAAATTTTGTAATCTGTCATTGTATTCTAGTCCCCCCATTCCCCTAATAATCCTGGTTGCTCTCCTCTGCACCCGTTCCAGCTCTATTATATCCTTTTTATACACTGGTGCCCAAAACTGTACACAATATTCCATGTGTGGTCTGACCAGTGATTTGTACAAGGGCAAAACTATGTCTTTATCATGAGAATCTATTCCTCTCTTGATACATCCCATTATTTTATTTGCTTTAGCAGCAGCCGCCTGGCTCTGGTCACTAAAATTAAGTTTACCATCCACCAATACGCCCAAGTCCTTTTCAGCTTCAGTTTTACTAAGGAATTGACCGTTTAGAACATAATTATACTTTTTGTTTCCATGGCCCAAGTGCATAACTTTACATTTATCTACATTAAACCTCATCAACCATTTCTCTGCCCATCCCTCAAGCTTCCACAAATCCCTCTGTAATGCTAAACTATCGACCTCAGTATTTATTACTTTACACAGCTTAGTATCATCTGCAAATATTGAAACTTGACTGTGTAAACCCACTACAAGGTCATTAATAAAAATATTAAAAAGAAGTGGCCCCAATACTGACCCCTGTGGCACTCCACTGGTAACATCAACCCAATCTGAGAATGTGCCATTAATGACCACCCTCTATTTTCTATCACTAAGCCAATTACTTACCCAGATACACAGATTTTCTCCTATTCCCAGCAGTCTCATTTTATATACCAACCTTTTATGTGGCACGGTGTCAAATGCCTTTGAAAAGTCCAGATATACAACATCCACAGCGTCCCTCAGATCCAGTCTTGAACTTACCTCCTCGTAGAAACCAATCAGATTAGTCTGACAGGACCGATCTCTCATAAACCCATGCTGACGCTGGGTTATAAGGTTGTGCACAGTGAGATACTCCAGGATAGCATCTCTAATAAACCCCTCAAATATTTTCCCCACCACATCAGTTAGACTTACGGGTCTGTAGTTTCCAGGATCGCTATTTGATCCTTTTTTGTATATTGGTACCACATTTGCTATGCGCCATTCCTGTGGAACATAACCAGTCCTCAGTGAATCTTCAAATATTAAAAATAACGGTCTGTCTATCACCGTACATAATTCATGCAGAACCCGGGGGTGTATGCCATCTGGCCCCGGTGATTTATCTATCTTAGTGGTTGCGAGGCGGCGCCGTACCTCTTCCTGGGTTAAACTGTTGACATTATAAAAAGAATTTACATTATTCCTCATTGTGTCTTCCACCAGGGGATTTTCCTGGGTAAAGACAGTTGATAAGTGATGTCTGATTCTCGTTTTAAGTGGTCTGCTGTGTGTCCAACATATTGTTTACCGCAGATGGAACATCCTGCCAGATACATTAACTGAAATTCAGAAAATGTGTAACTGCATATATCGTATTGTTTGTTAGTGGAGTCGGAGGTAAAGGTGTTTTAAACTAATATATAGGAACAAGCTTTGCATTTAGGGTGCCCACATTTAAAGCAACCAGGAAATTTAAGCCAGCTGGGAACAGATGTTCTACCAGCTGTAAAGTCAAACAGACTGGGTGACAAGATGGAACCCAGTGATTTGGCCTTCTTGGCTACACTTGCAGTATTACGGGTAAGTATTTGTTCACTATATGTTAAATCTGAGAAAACTGTTTTCTGTAGCAAGTAGTTAAAATCAAGGCTTTACACTTGTTTGCAGAATTCTCCCCTTGCTGTCGTGCTGTTCGTGAACTCTTAAAGAAATCTTTGTGTGGTTTTAGAGATTTTTCCCATCAGCTGAATTTAGATAAGATCTCTTATACTCCCTCTCTGTAAGTCTCGTTTCCGGAAGCTCTATTTCAATTGTGAAAGTACTGTCTTCCGTGCAATTTCTGCGAAGACGCACCATCTCCCCATAGGGGCCAATGTGGACTACATGGGAGGTGTGGCATGACAATACCAACAGTATGGAATTCCCTGCTGTTTATTTCTGTAGGGACTAAATATCACTTTCTCATCACATCCCTCCACTGTTACGTCCAAAAATGTAGTGGATAAACCACCATAAAAAAAGTTAATTGCAATCATTGGTGCTAAGATACAAAGTACAAATTGCTCAGAGGACCCCCCCCAGATCCACACCAGGTCATCGATATAGCGGCCAAGCCACACAATCGATTCCCGGTATGGATTACTGGGGGAGAAGAGGTCTTCCCATTGGGACATATAAATATTTGCAAGGGAGGGGGGAAAATTTCACCTCCATTTTGGCCCCCTCCACTTGCAAATAGTAGCGTCCGTCAAATAAAAAGAAATTATGTTTAAGGAGAAACTCAGCAACCAATATAATGTAATCCATCAAATTTGTGGTGTATGTACTATATTTTAACAGATGGCGTTGAAAGAAGCATAGACCCTTCTCATGAGGGATGGATGAATAAAGCGCAGTAACATCTGTAGTTGCCCACTCATTATTTTCTCTCTATTTAAAATTGCTCCTAATTTTCAAATGATGCCCAGTATCTTGTAGAAAGGTTGGGGTAACCTTGTTGAGGGGACACTACTAGGGGCTACCATGGGGGCGAAATTTTACCCTTTCCTTGCAAATATTTATATGTCCCAATAGGAGGACCTCCTTCTCTTCTCCCCCAGTAATCCATACCGGGAATCGATTGTGTGGCTTGGCCGCTATATCGATGATCTGGTGTGGATCTGGGGGAGAAGAGAGGGAGAAAGTGATATTTAGTCCCTACAGAAAACAAACAGCAGGGAATTCCATACTGTTGTCATCGTCATGCCACCCTTCCCATGTCGTCTACAATGTCCCCTATGGTGAGATGGTGGGTCTTCGTAGAGAAGACAGTACTTTCACGAGGGGAAAAAGAGCTTCTGAAAATGAGACTTACAGAGAGGGAGTATAAGAGATCCAATCTAAATTCAGCTGATAGGAAAATCTCTAAAACCACACAACAAGATTTCACAAACAGCATGGCAACATGGGGAGAATTCTGCAAATGAGTCTAAAGCCTTGATTTTAACTACTTGCTACAGCAAACAGTATTCTCAGATTAAACATATAGGGGCACATTTACTAAGGGTCTGAACAGTGCATTTTCGTCGGCATTATCAGCAATTGCATGCAACGGGAAGAAGAAGGTGAACTCCGGCGGACCTCAGCCGGGGAAGCGACAGATGCAGGAAATTAGACGCACAATCTTAGTGAATCGCCGTAGACTCGAATCCTCGTCAGACCACACACAGTGGGGATTGCAACGGGGCGGGTAAGTAAATGTGCCTCATAGTGAACAAATACTTTACCCATATTACTGCAAGATGAGGATATGGACCTGATGATAGCGCCCGGTGTCCGGTGTGTAGCCAAGAAGGCCAAAACATTGGCCTCCATCTTGTCACTCAGTCTGTTTGACAGTATAGCTGGTAGAACATCTTTTCCCAGCTGGCTTAAATTTCCTGGTTGTTTCAAATGTGGGAGGTAACACCAAACAATACGATATATGCAGTTACACCACATTTTTGGAATTGCAGTTAATGTATCTGGCAGGATGTTCCATCTGCGGTAAACAATATGTTGGACACACAGCAGACCACTTAAAATGAGAATCAGACGTCACTTATCAGACATAAGTAACAATGCAGTTAATGGGGATATTTATCATACGCTGGCGCTCAGCGTATGATAGCCCCGCTACTGCAAATTCACAGCCCGATACATCAAGAGGCTTCTGGCTCTTGATGTTTCGGGGCTGCTGGCAGCGCAGCGTTTGTCCTACGCCGGCAGCAGCAAGTTCGCAGGCGCGGGGACAGTAACTCCCCGCGCCGGCCCACTCCTGCCCGGCTGTGCCCTCCGATCGGGGCTCGGCCCAATCGCATATCGCATTTTCATTGAAACACATGAGATTGTTAACGAGCAGCCGATGTTTTGTATGTATGCTGACCTCAGGGTTGTGTCAGAACGCATGCATTACTATGTGGTTTGGCTCTTCTGAAAGCGTTTTTCTTCATTTCTGGAAGTGTTAGCAGGTGTGGAAATGTTAGCACAGCTGCTTACACTTACAGTAATGATGAAAAACGGATGCAAACCAGCCAAACATATGGTAAACACTTAACAACACAGGTGTTTTCAATGCAATCAGAAACGCACCAAAAATGCAATGTGTGACAGCACCTGAAAATCTGCTTTGTAATAAATATGCAGCTTGTCAGGATTTTGCATAGGACTGGATCCAAATTTTCATTTATACAGGTAAATCTTCTTCAGAGTACGGCAATACCAGACATGTGGATATCAACTGCTGTTTCGTCGCACAGCGATTTCCAGAACAGAGTTAATGCTATTGGGTTTTTGGCAGACCAATTTGGCTGCAAATGTTTTGTGGTGCCACAGTGTACTTGAAGAGCCCCTGAAGTAACAATAGAATAGAAATCCCACAAAGATGTCAACATTTACACAACATTTACACCCCTCAAAAAAATTATCTGCGGTTGTGGTGAGCATTGTAACCCCTAAAAATCTAATGCAAATTAAATGGTGAAGAGTAAAAATTACATTTTTATCTCAAAAATAAATATATTCCCAACGCATGCCACTGTAGACAAACACCCCATCAATCATTCTGCAGGTTGTCCCGAGTAAGGCAATACCACACATGTGACAATAAGTGACAGGCTGGGGACACAGCAGGGCTGAGAAGGGAAGGAGCAACATTTTGCTTTTGGAGCTCTGTTTTCACACGTTTGGATTTGGAGTGCCATGCCAAGTTCACAGGGCATGTGAGGTACCAGTGCAATTGAAACCCTCAAGCAATTATACAATTTTGGAAACTACACTCCTCAAATAATTTTCTTGGGTTGTGGTGAGTATTTTAACCCCTAACATGCTGGCCAAAAATGTAATGCAAAGTAAAAGTTGCGCTATTATCTTAAAAATGTCATTTTATTGCCTAATATATTGTGCCCAACTCATGCCACTTTAGAAAAACACCCCAAAATCATTCTGCAGGTTGTCTCGACAATACAACACATGTACCAATAATTGACAGGCTGGGCACAAAGCAGGGCTGAGAAGGGAAGGAGCGAAATTTAGCTTTTGGAGCACCCCTTTCACTAGACTGGTGTTGGGGTACCCCTGATGTACCAGTACAATAGAAACCCGCAAGTAGTGACCCAATTTTAGGAAAGGGCACCCCTCAAAGAATTTATCAAGGGTTCTATGAGCATCTTAACCCCTGAGATGCTGACCCAAATGTAATACAATTTGAATTTGCAGTGTAAAAATTGCATTGTTTTCTCAAATGTGCCATTATAGGAAGAAACGTATTCAACTCATGCCACTGTGCATGAACACACAAAAAAATAATTCTGCGGGTTATTGTGGGTATGGCAATACCTCATATATGGAAATAGACTAAAAGATGGAGACACTGCAGGGCTCGAAAGAGAATGGCATTTGGAGCACAGACATTTTTCGTTTTTAGTCATCTTAAAACATTTGTAAATGCCCTTAGGGATCAATACAGTAGAAACCCCTGAGAACTGACCCTATTTGAAAATGACACCCCTTTGTGAATAAATCTAGGGGTGTAGTGAACATTTTAACCACACAGGTGCATGCATAATTAATAGTGCATAGTACAAAATATCCATTATGTCATATTGTGCCCAGCTCCTGCCACAGAAGACAAACACCCCAAAAATCATGATGCAGGTTCTCCCAGGTAGGGTAATAACATGTGGCAAAAATCTACAGGCTGGGCACACGGCAGAGCTCGTGTGCGGCATAATGTATAAGCTGTGTGTGCATCAGGGTAAAATTATATATCCTGGGATGTGTGATAAATTCTAAAGTACTGTTTTTTATACCCCTTAGGAAGAACACCCTCAAACTCTTCGGTGTCCTTCCCTTGCTGGAAGTTTGGGGAACTTCTCCTGGAAAGTGCTGTCCTTCTATAATGCGTGTTGTGAACTTGCTTCCAGACGTACTAGCACCCCCCCCCCCCTTCTTGGTCTCAACTGCTTGACTACCACCTCTTGAAAATCCAGGAAAGTTCCCCTCTGGCCTGCACATTGATGTAGCGCGTTAGCATTATATAGTGCCATCTGCATGATGTGCACGACCAGCTTCTTGTTCCACACCCCTTAACTTCTGCATGGCGTTATATGGCTGAAGCACCTGGTCCAAACAAGTCTACCCCTCCCTTGTACCTATTGTAATCCAAAATACAGTCCGGCTTGGGGGCTTCTGTACTGGTACCTCGTACAGGGGCAGGGGTGATGGTGTGCCCATGTATTGTTGTTAGTACAAGGACCTATGATTTTTCCAGTGCCGCATGCCGCAGTTTGTCTGGAAGCGAGGCACTTGAACAGGGTAGTGCTGGTATTAACATTATCTAGGCAACAGCTGTACTCACCTAGGCATCAGTGAATATCTTCCACATAAGGAGAGACGATATGAAGCCTATCTTGTCAATGCATTCCGAAGGACTCATTCATGATCGGGATGCAGAGCAGGATAACTTTCTTATGGACACTCAACACCAGCATGGAGTTTACTATTTCTGGACATTACAGTATTAAGCAAAGTGCCCAGGAGAACGTCGCTATGTTCTAAAATGTGTGGATTAACACAACTCACTTAATGCCAATAATATTGTATTAACCCTTGTATAAACTCATATCAGCTGTAATGTTGAAAAAATTTAATAAAAAAAAACAAAAAAAAACATTATCTAGGCAGAGGTGGTAGCCCTGGTTCAAAAGTGGGTGAACCAAATCCCAGACTATCTTTCCAGAGATTCCCAGGAAGGGGGTGGGGGGCATTCTGGGTGCACTATTGTGGAATTCTTTCCTTTATATACCCTGGACTTATATGTGTACCCTGATGCACTCTCACACAGCTTATACATCTTCACACCATATCTTGCCCTCTTATTGGGCAGGTACTGGGGGAACTGAAGTCTCCCTTTGAAATTCACCAGGGACTTGTATGCACTTCCATAAATTGGTCACTTACTATAATATGGGCCGGATCTTATACAATATATCATATCTGGGGTCATCTCTCTTGGTGTGCAATGTATTGTTTCCTATGGATGGCCTTGAAGCGCATCCTACTCTTCGCCATGCGGAACATCGGGGTGTGGTAGAGAATGTCTGTGCTACAGTAGTCCCTGATAGCGGGCTTTTTTACCATTCCCATAAAAAGTACTATGCCCCAATACCTGTTACCATGGTATACCTGATTTTTGCCTGATTCCAATGGACCTCACCTTTGCATTTATACTATGCTCCTATACTTCTCCATCTTTGCTGCACTGACAGGGGTCCACAGAGATTCACCAGAAGCCAAAGGCACTTTATAACTACTCCAAAAGCCCCTTCTCTGGAGTTCCTCAGAGTCGCTTTGTGAGGATGAAGTGTACAAATAAAACAGACACTCGTCCCCACTAGCAGACTCCATATCGGAGTCTATATAGTCAGTGTATGTCTTCTGGGACATGATGGGGGGATAGTGCACAGCCTACAAAGAACAACGCCTACTCCGCCACAGAACTTCTAACCTACTCCACCATGCTACTACTCCTTCTCCACAGAACGCCTACTCCTCCATTTAACAGATCACACTTAAAAATATGTGATATGGGGGATAGGGAAAAGGGGGAGGGGGTTAATCGAGTATTTTAGGGTACAGTAAAGGGACAGATCACTAGCACGACTCTCTCCAACACCACAAAACGGCTATGTTGGAGAGTGTGGAGCGCCAGCGTCACAAATCGCTGTCATTGCCAGTCTGCATCGGCTGGCCAATGGCGACGATCAACGTCAATCGGTCCTGTGATGTCATTGGAGGGGTTCCGTTTGGCAATGCCGACACCTTTCACCAATGTGTAACCCTGTCCCAGACGCTGAGCGCTACGTCACTACGCTCAGTGTCCAATTTATTGGACACGGAGTGCAAAGGGTTTAATAATGGTCCGAAACGGTTCAAGAATGGTCCTAGAATGCCCCATGTGGCAGCACTCTTAGACAATACGTGTGACTGCACCCTTAGGACACTTCATCTCTCCTCAGCTATTCTAATGCATTTCAAAACGCAATGAAAATGCAACCAAAATGCACCTTGTGAATGCACCCTTAGGGTGTGGTCACACACTGCACTTGTGCAGCGCTGCGTTGCCAAGCGAATTGTAAGGGCCCATCATGCCTCAGCCCAACCTCATTAGCGTTTCCAGCAAACCACATTTGATTGTTTAGCGTTTGCAAGAATCTCACAGCAAACGCAAATAAGCTCGTTTGACCACAAGGCCGGCGGCACACGTGGCGTTTCAAACCTGTTTTTGGGCCATTTTTAAGCGGACTGCTAAAAAATGTATGCGTTTTAAAGACGCATGCATTTTTTAAAATGTCTTTTTTTTGAAAACGCATCGGGTTTTTCCATTTTGTCCATTTTTCCCCAATTATAAATGGGAAAAAAACAGACAAAAACAGAAAAAAAACGGATGTGTTTTTTTTAAAAAAGCATGCGTTTTTAAAACGTATGCATTTTTTAACGGACTGCTTAAAAACGGGTTCAAAACGTCACCTGAGACGTCGGCCTGAGGGTGAAGACACACGTGGCGTTTTAAGTCCGTTTTTGGGCCGTTTTTAGTTAGTGCGTTTTCACATCATTAAAAACGCATGCGTTTTTGAAAAACACAGGTTTGACCAGGTTTTAACGATGTGAACTAAAAACGGCCCAAAAACGGCCAAAAAACGCCACGTGTGTCTTCACCCTCAGGCCGGCGCCACACGTAGTGCTTTGTCGCGCCCACCGGGCCTTAACCCCTTCCCGACATTTGACGTAATAGTACTGCATCGCGGGAGGTGCGTTCCCGCAAAATGCAGTACTATTACGTCAAGCTTCTAGCGCCGGCTCCTGAACTGAGCGGCCGCCAGAAGCTGCGGGTGTCGGCTATATATTATAGCTGACACCCGCCTCTAACACCCGCGATCAGAGATTTCTTCGATCGCGGGTGTTAACCCCTAACACGCAAACGTTAGAGGCATTTAAAGTTCATTTAAGCTGAATCGGACATCCCCCCCCCCCGCGGCGCTTACCCAGGGAGGTCCGCTGCTCCGATCGCAGCCCCAGGACTGCCGGTGCCCGGGGCTGCGAGATCTTCCTCCGGAAGCCGGGTCCCTGCCTTCTGACAGGACCCAGCTGTAAGACACTGAGCATGCGCAGCATGCTCAGTGTCTTACATTACACAGTGCAATACATCTGTATTGCACTGTGTAACCTGTAAAAAAGCTTTAACAAGTGATCAGAAGATCACTTGTTCAAGCTCAGATGGCAGTTACTGTAAAAAAAGTAAAAAAAAAATTAAAGGTTTTTTACAATAAAAATAAATAAAAGAAAGTGAAAGTCCCCGCAAACACCACATTTCCCTTTACACAAGTAATAAAGTATAAAAAGCACTAAATCACAAAAAAAAAACACTTATTTGGTATCGCTGAGTCCGTAACAATCTGTACAATAAATCCTAATCATAATTGGACCCGCTCGGTGAACGTGGTAAAAAAAAAAACCAAAAACTTGCCAAAAACTGAAACTTTTTATCAAATTGCTTTACAAAAAATGTTCTAAAAAGTGATCCGAAAAAGTTACAAGCACCAATATGATACCAATAAAAAGAGCAACTTGTCACACAAAAAATAAGCTTACAACCAGCTCTGTAAACCAAAAAATACTAGTTATGCTGCTATAAAAATGGCAATAATAAAACAAATGCAATTTTTTCTATTCTAGTTTTCCTTCAATAAAATTGGACAAATATAAATAAAACTATATAAATGAGGTATCACCGTAATCATAGTGATCCGTAGAATAAAGATAATATATTATTGTTATGCTACAGTGAACACCCCCCCAAAAAAAATGCTAAAAATCCAAAACAAGAATTGATCATTTTATTTTCCTCCACATGTAAAAAGTTAATAAAATTGCTTCAATAAGCTAAAAACCCACTAAAATAAAGGTTTTTTTTACAGTGCATCTCGTCTCACAAAAAATAAGCTCTTATATGTCTAAATTGCTTAAAAAATAAATAAAGATTGTATAGCCTATTCCCAACGAGCGTTGTTATAGAACGGTGCGGCGGGTAGTGACTTTCCAACACTCCAACACCGGTCAGACACAGTGATCGGGGCAAGATGGCGGCTATTCCTGACAGCCATCCATCCTGCCCCATGGACCAGAAGGGTTTCGTCGCCCCCACACCCCCCCCAGTTTATGATCGCTGCTATTGGCTCATCAATTCAGACGAGCCAACAGCAGCGAATTTACTTATGACGTCAGTAATACCGATCACCATGTCTGTAGACACGGTGATCGGGGCAGGGTGGCGGCTGTTCCTGACAGCCACCAATTTTGCCTTGCGGTCCAGAGGGGTTTTGTTGCCCCCCTCTGTTCATGTTTGCTGCTATTGGCTGGTCGATTTGGTCCAACCAAAAGCAGCAATAATCGTCACAATGGGCATTCACTAGGGTGAATAAGAGCAACATTTGGCGATAATTTTCCTACTAAAACGAAGATATGGTACAAAAGTGCTGGCCATGTACATTGTACAGATGACGCTGTACAACTCTTACAAGCTGTTCCAATGTGCACGTCCTGCCTTATCATTTCTCCGTTTTCAAAAGGAAGATATTAGGAAACCAATATTGGGACAAGGAGGACCGGGGCCCCAGTACCTCTGGTTAAGATGTTCCTGTGTTTTGCCAGGACAGCATTTTCCCGGTGAATTCTGCTGCTTCTAATGGTAGGACTCAATAAAGAGTCTGTTCCAAAAGAGAAGTTAGGATGGACACTACATACTAAGGATGGACACTACATACTACTAAGAGACCTGCGACAGCTCCAGAGTGACAAAAGTTTAGTTGGTCCCTTGATATATTGTACCTCCTTATACGCAACACATTCACAATTCACGCCCAACCTGTTGTGAATTAATTTCTATAAAATGAATAATTGTAACAACTGTTATGTCCCGTTGCTCCCTATACCCCTCCATTATTTCATAAGGGGCGCCACATAACGGGCACTGAACTTTCCAGAAATAATTGCAATTTCCATCTTGGACTCCATTGCACATCACCTATATGTTCAAAATACTCATTTCACCACGTGTATTACACTACACCACATATTACACCTTGCTAAATTCCCCAAGGGGTGTACATTCAACAATTAGGGTCACTTTTCGGGTTTTCCTCAGTTTTGGTACCACTACGGCTCTCCAAATGTATCCTGACACATGTGAAGGATTTCTTGCAAATTTGACCTCTAAAAGACAAACATCCCTCTTTTCCTCTACTGTGCACCCATAAAGTATTTTATATGCACATGTGGGGTACTTCTACACTCGGGAGAAATAGTTTTACACCTTTTTTGGGGTTCTTTAATATATTATCCCTTGTGGCTTACATACATTAGGGGTAAAGTGACATTTATAGGAAAATTTTGACCTTTTTAATGTTAAGTGCCTAATTGGATCATTCACCTGTAGGGGCAAATACATATATTACACATTGCAAAATTCTCTAAGGGGTGTGCATTCAAAGATTAGGGACACTTTTCGGATTCTTCTCTGTTTCACACCACTAGGGTTCTCCAAATGCATGTCAAACATTTCTGTCAAATTTGGCTTCTAAAAAGCAAACATCCCCCTTTCCTTTTACTGTGCGCCCCTACAACATTTTATATACACATGTGGGGTACTTCTACACTTGAGAGAAATAGGTTTACACATTTTGGGGGGTTATTACATTTTTTTATCCCTTGTGGCTATAAAAAATTTGGGGTAAAATGACCTTTATAGGAAAATTTTCACCTTTTTCCTATTTAAGTCCTAATTAAATCAAACACCTTTACGGACAAATACACTTATTACACCTTGCTAAATTCTCTAAGGGGTGTGCTTTCCAAAATGGTGAAACTTGTTGGGGTTTCGCTCTGTTTTGGTACCACTACGGCTCTCTAAATGCATCCTGACATATGTAAAGGATGTCTGTCAAATTTGGCCAACGCCCCTCTTTCCCTTCTGAGCTTCACTGCGTACAACATTTTATTTGCATGTGTGGGGCAATTTTATACTCGGGAGAAATGCTAGTACACATTTTTTGGGGTTGTTTCATCTTTAATGCCTTATGGGATACAAAAATTAGCCGTAAAAGTGGCTTTTTTGGGGAAAATGTTCATCTTTTTCCATTTAGGGACCTAATTGAAGTAAACACCTGTAGGGAAAAATACACATATTACACCTTGCTAATTTCTCCAAAGTGTGCACTTTCCAAAATGGTGACACTTGTTGGGGTTCCCCTCTGTTTTGGTACCACTAGGGCCAGGGGTGCACCTAGCCTTTCTGCTGCCTGAGGCGAGCTATAGAAAGACGCCCCCCCCCCCACAATCCATATATGTAATATATCAAGGAGCGTCAGGACCAGACCCAATCATATTGGGTTAATATGAAAATAAAGCAATGCAAAATACATAAAGTGTGCCACCGTTCACTATATAATACACACAGCAAGTTACCACAAAGAACAGAATACATCCGCCATATAATATAAAATCAATACAGCGTGCCACCATATATCATAAAATACATCCGGCGTCCTTCATGTAATATATAATACATACAGTGTGCCGCCATATACCATATACTACATACAGTGTGCCCCATATACCACATAATACATACAGCGTGCCGCCATATACCATATAATACATACAGCGTGCCGCCATATACCATATAATACATACAGCATGCCACCATATACCATATAATACATACAGCGTGCCGCCATATACCATATAATACATACAGCGTGCCACTATATACCATATAATACATACAGCGTGCCGCCATATACCATATAATACATACAGCGTGCCCCCATATACCATATAATACATACACTGTGCCGCCATATACCATATAATACATACAGCGTGCAGCCATATACCATATAATACATACATCATGCCCCCATATACCATATAATGCATACAGTGTGCCGCCATATACCATATACTACATACAGTGTGCCCCATATACCACATAATACATACAGCGTGCCGCCATAAACCATATAATACATACAGCGTGCCGCCTTATACCATATAATACATACAGCGTGCCACCATATACCATATAATACATACAGCGTGCCGCCATATACCATATAATACATACAGCGTGCCCCCATATACCATATAATACATACAGCGTGCCGCCATATACCATATAATACATACAGTGTGCCGCCATATACCATATAATACATACAGCGTGCCGCCATATACCATATAATACATACAGCGTGCCGCCATATACCATATAATACATACAGTGTGCCGCCATATACCATATAATACATACAGCGTGCCGCCATATAATACATGCACTGTGTCGTCATATACCATATAATACATACACTGTGCCGCCATATACCATATAATAAATACACTGTGCCCCCATATACCATATAATAAATACACTGTGCCGCCATATACCATATAATACATACAGCGTGCCGCCATATAATACATACAGCGTGCTGCCATACACCGTATAATACATACAGCGTGCTGCCATACACCGTATAATACATACAGTGTGCCGCCATATACCGTATAATACATACAGTGTGCCGCCATATACCATATAATACATACAGTGTGCCGCCATATACCATATAATACATACAGTGTGCCGCCATATACCATATAATACATGCAGCGTGCCACCATATACCATATAATACATACAGCGTGCCGCCATATACCATATAATACATACAGCGTGCCGCCATATACCATATAATACATACAGCATGCCCCCATATACCATATAATACATACACTGTGCCACCATATACCATATAATACATACAGCGTGCCACCATATACCATATAATACATACAGCGTGCCACCATATACCATATAATACATACAGTGTGCCGCCATATACCATACAATACATGCAGCATGCCACCATATACCATATAATACATACAGTGTGCCACCATATACCATATAATACATATAGTGTGCCACCATATACCATATAATACATACAGCGTGCCACCATATACCATATAATACATACAGTGTGCCGCCATATACCATATAATACATGCAGCATGCCACCATATACCATATAATACATACAGTGTGCCACCATATACCATATAATACATACAGTGTGCCACCATATACCATATAATACATACAGCGTGCCGCCATATACCATATAATACATACAGCATGCCACCATATACCATATAATACATACAGCGTGCCCCCATATACCATATAATACATACAGTGTGCCACCAAATACCATATAATACATACAGCATGCCCCTATATACCATATAATACATACAGCATGCCACCATATACCATATAATACATACAGCATGCCACCATATACCATATAATACATACAGCGTGCCGCCATATACCATATAATACATACAGCGTGCCACCATATACCATATAATACATACAGTGTGCCGCCATATACCATATAATACATACAGCGTGCTGCCATATACCATATAATACATACAGCATGCCCCTATATACCATATAATACATACAGCATGCCCCTATATACCATATAATACATACAGCATGCCACCATATACCATATAATACATACAGCATGCCACCATATACCATATAATACATACAGCATGCCACCATATACCATATAATACATACAGTGTGCCCCATATACCACATAATACATACAGCGTGCCGCCATATACCATATAATACATACAGCGTGCCGCCATATACCATATAATACATACAGCGTGCCGCCATATACCATATAATACATACAGCGTGCCGCCATATACCATATAATACATACACTGTGCCGCCATATACCATATAATACATACAGCGTGCCACCATATACCATATAATACATACAGCGTGCCGCCATATACCATATAATACATACAGCGTGCCGCCATATACCATATAATACATACAGCGTGCCACCATATACCATATAATACATACAGCGTGCCCCTATATACCATATAATACATACAGCTTGCCCCTATATACCATATAATACATACAGCGTGCCACCATATACCATATAATACATACAGCGTGCCACCATATACCATATAATACATACAGCGTGCCCCCATATACCATATAATACATACAGCGTGCCACCATATACCATATAATACATACAGCGTGCCTCCATATACCATATAATACATACAGCGTGCCCCCATATACCATATAATACATACATCGTGCCACCATATACCATATAATACATACAGCGTGCCCCCATATACCATATAGTACATACAGCGTGCCGCCATATACCATATAATACATACAGCGTGCCCCCATATACCATATAATACATACAGCGTGCCGCCATATACCATATAATACATACAGCATGCCGCCATATGCCATATAATACATACAGCGTGCCGCCATATACCATATAATACATACAGCGTGCCACCATATACCATATAATACATACAGCGTGCCGCCATATACCATATAATACATACAGCGTGCTGCCATATACCATATAATACATACAGCATGCCCCTATATACCATATAATACATACAGCATGCCACCATATACCATATAATACATACAGCGTGCCGCCATATACCATATAATACATACAGCGTGCCGCCATATACCATATAATACATACACTGTGCCGCCATATACCATATAATACATACAGCATGCCCCTATATACCATATAATACATACAGCATGCCACCATATACCATATAATACATACAGCATGCCACCATATACCATATAATACATACACTGTGTCGTCATATACCATATAATACATACAGCGTGCCTCCATATACCATATAATACATACAGCGTGCCACCATATACCATATAATACATACAGAGTGCCACCATATACCATATAATACATACAGCGTGCCTCCATATACCATATAATACATACAGCGTGCCGCCATATACCATATTATACATACAGCGTGCCGCCATATACCATATTATACATACAGTGTGCCGCCATATACCATATTATACATACAGCGTGCCGCCATATACCATATAATACATACAGCGTGCCCCCATATACCATATAATACATACAGCGTGCCACCATATACCATATAATACATACAGCGTGCCCCCATATACCATATAATACATACAGCGTGCCCCCATATACCATATAATACATACAGCGTGCCCCCATATACCATATAATACATACACCATGCCGCCATATACCCTATATTATTTACAGCGTTCCGCCATGCAATATAAATGCATTCAGTGTACCACCATGTAAAATATACTATATGGCAGTATATGTAGATATACACACACAGTCATATAGCATGTACACATATATACAGCAAATGTGCAGCATATACACTCATATAGCATGCATAAACACACACACTCGCTACACATATACAGTATACACACACTTCTATACAGTCATACAGTATACATACACACACACTCACCATACAGTATATACAGATGAATATAAACATATATATATACCCACACATCTTACTATAAAATAGATACATACTTGCGTGGACGGCGGGCGAGTGGGAAAGGTGGGCCGCAGATAGGTGAGGCGGACCGCGGACGGGAGAGGTGGGTCAGGTGGCTGGGAGTGGAGGGCCGCGGACGGGAGAGGCGGGCCGGGTGGCTGGGAGTGGCGGGCCGCGGACGGGAGAGGCGGGCTGGGTGGCTGCAAAGGGCGGGCCGACTGGCTGCGAGAGGCAGGTCGCGGACGGGAGAGGCGGGCTGCGGACGGGAGAGGCGGGCCAGGTGGCTGCGAGAGGCGGGCCGCGGACGGGAGAGGCGGGCCAGGTGGCTGCTAGAGGCGGGCCGGGTGGCTGCGAGAGGCGGGCCGCGGACGGGAGAGGCGGGCTGGTTGGCTGCGAGAGGCGGGCCACGAACAGGAGAGGCGGGCCGGGTGGCTGCGAGAGGCGGGCCGCGCGGACAGGAGAGGTGGGCCGCGGACAGGAGAGGCGGGGTCCTGGAGAGGTGGTTCGGGAGGCGGCTGCAGGAGGGGCGGCCAGGACGTTCACAGCCGAGCTGCGGTGAGTGACCTACCTGATGCCGCCCCTCCGTCCACCAGGAGGCGCTGCCGCCTGAGGCGAGTTTCTCAACTCGCCTCATGGTAGGTGCGCCCCTGACTAGGGCTCTCCAAATGCATCCTGACACATGTAAAGGATTGTCAAATCTGGCTTCTAAAAGGCCAACGCCCCTCTTTCCCTTGTGAGCCCTACTGTGTACCCATACAATACTTTATATGCAAAAGTGGTGCAGTTCTGTGCTTAGGAGAAATAGTTTTACACATTTATGGGGTTGTTTCATCTTTTACCCCTTATGGCTTACAAAAATTTGGGGTAAAAGTGACTTTTTTGAGAAAATGTTCACCTTTTTTCCCTTTTGGGGCCTAATTGAATCAAACACCTGTTGGGGAAAATACACAAATTACACGTTGTTAAACTCTCCAAGTGGTGTACTTTCCAAAATGGTGTCTCTTGTTGGGGCTTTCCTCTGTTTTGGTACCATTATGGCTCTCCAAATGCATCCTGACACATAAAAACTTTTTCAGCCATATTTGCCCTTCAAAAATGAAACAATTCCAAGTGCCCCCCCTGTGCCCGTACAGCAGGGTACGTTGACAAAATGGGTATTGGCATACTCAAGAGGAATTGCTCTCAACATTGTAAAATGCATTTTCCTTTTTAACCCATTGTAAAGGTGCAAATTTTAGTGTTCAATGATAAAATTACATTTCTCTAATTTCACTTTCATTTATCTTTCACCCTCATGAAACGCTCATAGAGTTAACAAAATTCCCAAAGGTTGTTTTGAATATTTTGAGGGGTGTAGTTTCTACAATGGTGTCATTTGTTGGGGTTTTCTGTCATGTGGGCCTCATAAAGTCACTTCTAACTAAATTGACCCTCCAAAAGTAGGTTTTGATGATTTTCGTGAAAATCTGAAAAATTGCACCTAAAGTTATAAGCCTCCTAACATCCAAAATAAAGGAAAAGATGTTTGAAAAATGATGCCAAGTTAAAGCAGACATATGGAAAAAGTTAGTTATCAAGTTATTTTAGTGATATGACAAACTTTCCAAAAAGTAGAAAATTTTGAATTTGGAAAACATTGTTTTTTTCAAAATTTTTGCCAAATTTCCATTTATTTCATAAATACTAAATATATTGATTACATTTCTCAACCAGCATGAAGTACAATGTGTCACGAAAAAACAATCTCAAAATCAACTGGATATGTTAAAGCGTTCCAAAGTTATAACCACTTAAATAGACACATGTCAGATTTAACCCCTTAACGACTTGGCCTTTTTTAGTTTTTTCACTTCCATTTTTCACTCACCAACTTCAAAAATCTATAACTTTTTTATTTTTCCACATAAAGAGCTGTGTTATGGCTTATTTTCTGCGTAACAAATTGCACTTCATAGTGACGGTATTTAATATTCTATGGCGTGTACTGGGAAGCAGGAAAAAAATTCCAAATGCAGTGAAAATGGTGAAAAACCACATTTGTGACGTTTTCTTGTGGGCTTGGATTTTACAGCTTTCAATATGCGTCCCAAATGGGTACTCTAACCCTAGGTAGTCTGATCGATCCTATCTTATACTGCCATACTACAGTATGGCAGTATATGTGGATTTTACTCCCCATGCATTACAATGTGCAATTAGCACATTGTAATGCATGGGTTAAAACGAAGTAGCCTCGGGTATTCGGAACACCCGAGGTTACCATGGCGACGGATCGCCGCTCCCCGTGACGTCATCGGGGAGCAGCGATCCACGACAAGATGGCGGCGCCCATGCTTCGCTATCTCTTTGAAGCCGCCGGCAGCATTGCTGGCGGCGATCGAGGTGAAAACACCCGCGAACGGTGCTAGCACCGATCGCGGGTGTTACCGGTAAGCCTTTGCTGCAATATGCAGCAAAGACTTACCGGCTATGGAGAGGGCTCGGCCCGCGCGTCGGGAAGGGGTTAATGGAAGGCTTGGACTGAAAAGGCATGCGTTTTTGTATGTTTACCATGCGTTTGGCTGTTTTTAATCCATATTAAGGCTGCCTACACTTCTAGAAATGAAGATAAACAAGTTAAAACCAGCCAAAGGCATAGTAAACTAACAAAATTTTAATGGATTGCTTAAAAAAGGAACAAAAACGGGTTCAAAACTCCATGTGTGGCATCGCCCTAGGCCATCACTATTTTTTAGATTCTGACATGCGTTGCTTTATATGGTTATAACTTTTTAAAACTGTTACTTATCAAAGCGATTATGAGATTTGTTTTTCCCTCACATGTTGCACTTCATTTTAGTGGTATTTTGGCTGATAAGTTTGGTGTTTCTTTCCAAAAAAAAAAAGGAAAAATAATGAATTTTTTTAAAAACGAGAAAATTTTCGAAATTTTTAATCATTGCATTTCCAGGCAGATTTATTTTATCATCCACAACTTTTGGCAGTTGAAAAAGAGATTTACATTGTTGTCAGCATTGCGTTTACAAAATGCATATGTTAACATTGTGTTAATGCGTGTGTTTGTTAATGCAATGTAATTAGTCAAATTGGCTCTTCTCAGCTGAGGTGATTTGCATAATTACATTAGTGTTTACGTTTGTTAACATTGTGTTAACAAACATGCAAACAAAAGGCATCTGTTAACACATTGTTAACATAAGGTTACATGTTACATTTTAGGGTGATGCTACAGGTCACGTTTTTGGCACATCTTAAAGCATGTGTTTTCAATCCATAGGTGCCAAAAGCATGGTAAATGGTAAAAAACTGATGTTTTAAAAAAATCTGTTTACTATGTGTTCGTCTGCTGTGCTAGGGCTTATTTTGTTCCTAACAAATTTTACTTTCTCGTGATGTTATTTATTATTTCATACCGTATTGGGAAGCAACAAAAAAATTCCAAATCTGGAAAAAAAATATTAAAAAATGCATGTTCTTGTGGGCTCAGTTTTTACGATTTTCACTCTGCGCTCCCAATAACACCTCTACTTTATTCTTTGTTTCGGTACGATTGCGGTGATACCAAATTCATATTGCGTTTTAATACATTTTCAAAATTTAAACAAATGTGTACGGAAAAAGGAAAAAGAAATGTTGCCATCTTCTGACACTAATAACTTTTTCATACTTTGGTGCACAGAGCTGTATGATGTGCCATTTTTTGCAAAATGAATCAACATTTTCATTGTTACCATTTTGAGGACTGTGCCATATTTTGACCACTTTTAATTTTTTATGTCAAGTAAAAAGGTGTAAAAGTCGCATTTCGGACATTTGGGCGCCATTTCCCGTCTCAGAGGTCACCGCCGGTTATAACCGTTTTTATATTTTGATAGAGTGGGCATTTTGGGACGCGGCGATACCTAATGTGTCTGTGATTTTATATCAGTTCTAGGGAAAGGGGGTGATTTGAACTTTTAATATTTTATACATTTTTTACATTTTTTAAACTTTTTTTTCTGTTTCTTAGACCATCTAGGGTGCATTAACCCTGGATGGTCAGATCATTCCTACCATATACTGCAATACTGCAGGTCATTAATTACAATGAGCCACAATCGATGCGTTTTGAAAAAAACGCACACGTTTTTAAACTATGCTATAAAAAACGCGGTGAGTATTTCAAGTGGTTTCCTTTAACCCCTTAACGACTTGGCCTTTTTTAGTTTTTTCACTTCCATTTTTCACTCACCAACTTCAAAAATCTATAACTTTTTTATTTTTCCACATAAAGAGCTGTGTTATGGCTTATTTTCTGCGTAACAAATTGCACTTCATAGTGACGGTTTTTAATATTCCATGGCGTGTACTGGGAAGCGAGAAAAAAATTCAGAATGCAGTGAAAATGGTGAAAAACCACACTTGTGACGTTTTCTTGTGGGCTTGGATTTTACAGCTTTCACTCTGCGTCCCAAATGACATGTCTACTTTATTTTTTGGGTCGGTTCGATCATGTGGATACCAAATTTGTATAGGTTTTATAATGTTTTCATACATTTAAAAAAATTAAAACCTCCTGTACAAAATTTTTTTTTTTTATTTTGCCGTCTTCTGGGGCCAATAACATTTTCATACTTTGGTGTACGGAGCTGTGGATAGTGTAATTTTTTGCGAATTTTGATGGCGTTTCATTACTATAATTTTTGGGACTGTGCGACCTTTTGATCACTTTTTATAAATTTTTTTATATTTTTCAAAATGGCAAAAAAATGCCATTTTAGACTTTGGACGCAATTTTCCGCTACGGGGTTAAACGTAGTGAAAAAACATTATCCTATTTTGATAGATCGGGCATTTTCGGATGCGCCGATACCTAATGTGTTTATGATTTTTACTGTTTATTTATTTTTATATCAGTTCTAGGGAAAGGGGGGTGATTTGAATTTTTAGGTTTTTTTATTATAATTTTTTTTTTTTACTTTTTTTTATTTTTACTTTTACTATTTTTCAGACTCCCTAGGGTACTCCAGTATGGCAGTATATGTGGATTTTACTCCCCATGCAATACAATGTGCAATTAGCACATTGTAATGAATGGGTTAAAACAAAGTAGCCTCGGGTATTCGGAACACCCGTGGTTACCATGGCGACGGATCGCCGTTCCCCGTGACGTCATCGGGGAGCAGCGATCCACGACAAGATGGCGGCGCCATCTCTTTGAAGCCGCCGGCAATGCTAGCACCGATCGCGGGTGTTACCGGTAAGCCTTTGCTGCAATATGCAGCAAAGACTCACTGGCTATGGAGAGGGCTCGGGACCCGGTGTCGGGAAGGGGTTAAAAAAAATGGGCCGTGTCAGGAAGGTGAAAAGTGGCTTCAGCGTTAAGGGGTTAATCTACGAAGTGTCGGCAGTACAATATTGGCATTTTCCAACACTCTTGACTTGTTCTATTTTTGAGCACAAAATTGTGGCGCAGCTTGTGAATCCAACAATTTTCTGGCCTATTTTTCTGACGGCTTTTTTGCCACAAAAAGAGAACTGCTAAGGCTGGCGCCACACGTAGTGCTTTGTGGCGCCAGCCTAAGGGTGATGCCACGCATGGCATTTTTGGTCTGTTGATGGTCCATTTTTCCCAATTAATTAAATAGATTAACAGGTTGTAAGCAGCCAAACGCATGGTAAACTGCCAAAAATGGGCTGAAAACAGATGTTTAAAAACGGACCAAAAACGCCATGTGTGACATCTAGGGAGTTCTAAACCTTGTAGTTTGTGCACCAATTAATTAATCCCTTGCGCCACAAATTTACATCCCACTGAAAGATATAGAACAGTTCCAATGCCACCCTCCGCCTAAAATAATAAATGCCCTTTCATGGAACTGTAGAAAATGTAGCACCTTTTGCTTGCAGTGAACACTTGTTATATAATGCAAATGTTCTGGTCACACTTTCATCCATTTGCTGTTAAACATTGAGGTGTGATATATTTGGGAAAGAAAAGAAAAGTGAACCAGCTTTCTCACCAAATAAGCAGCTTTTCCACCTCCTCAGTCCTGCAACCAGAGCTGCTGATCAGACGTCCATCATTAACTCCTCTGCAGGTGTTTTTGCTGGGTTCTAACACGCCCTCTATTGTACTGGAAAGGAAACCCAATTCTCAGGCCGTGTTCACATGTTGCTTCTTGGTTGTGTATACATTGTGTTTTGAAACAGCTAAGGATAGGTGAATTAGCATTTACAGAACGCAATGTAATCAAAATATTGTGTCAATGAAAACACAACCAAAACTCAACTTGTGACCGTGGTCTCCTAGGTACCAAGGCCGGTCACGGCGTGATTGCATATTTGTTTCTATGGAAACGCAAGCGATCAGTAACCAGAACTGGGGACTTGCATTGTATTCCATAGAAACCATATGCAATGGGCAAAAAAGCCTGCCCCCATACACTAGTGGTGCATTTGTAAACGCAGCATTAGGCCGCGGTCACACGTGCCGCTAGGCGTCCGTCATAACACGTGCGATTGTTAAAACGCATTGGGGCAGATTTATCAAGCTGTCTGAAAGTCAGAATATTTCTAGTTGCCGATGGAACTGCTCTCCTTTAAAATATTCATGAGCGCTGGTAAAATTAAAGCTAAGCTGTGATTGGTTGCCATGGGCAACTAGAAATATTCTGACTTTCAGGGCGCGTTCACACGTTGCGTTTTGACCTTCGTTTTCATTGCGTTTGAAACGCATATACAACAGCTGAGGAGAGGTGATTTGCCTAATTACATCACTGTAAACGTTTCCGTTTACAAAACGCATCGTAAACGCGATGTTAACACATGCGTTAACAACGTGTTAACACATGTGTTAACATTGTGTTTACAAACGTAAACGGTAATGTAATTAGGCAAATTACCTCACATCAGCTGTTGTATATGCATTTCAAAGGCAATGAAAACGCAACCAAAACGCAACGTGTGAACGCGCCCTCAGACAGCTTGATAAGTCTGCCCCATTGTGTTTTGGTTGTTTTTTCATTGCGTTTTTAAAAGCAATACAACAGCTGAGGAGAGGTGCGTTTTTTATAGCATAGTTTAAAAACGTGTGCGTTTTTTTCAAAACGCATCGATTGTGGCTCATTGTAATTAATGACCTGCAGTATTGCAGTATATGGTAGGAATGATCTGACCATCCAGGGTTAATGCACCCTAGATGGTCTAAGAAACAGTGAAAAAAAAAGTTTAAAAAATGTAAAAAATTTATAAAATATTAAAAGTTCAAATCACCCCCTTTCCCTAGAACTGATATAAAATCACAGACACATTAGGTATCGCCGCGTCCCAAAATGCCCGACCTATCAAAATATAAAAACGGTTATAACCGGCGGTGACCTCTGAGACGGGAAATGGCGCCCAAATGTCCGAAATGCGACTTTTACACCTTTTTACTTGACATAAAAAATTAAAAGTGGTCAAAATATGGCACAGTCCTCAAAATGGTAACAATGAAAATGTTGATTCATTTTGCAAAAAATGGCACATCATACAGCTCTGTGCACCAAAGTATGAAAAAGTTATTAGTGTCAGAAGATGGCAACATTTCTTTTTCCTTTTTCCGTACACATTTGTTTAAATTTTGAAAATGTATTAAAACGCAATATGAATTTGGTATCACCGCAATCGTACCGAAACAAAGAATAAAGTAGAGGTGTTATTGGGAGCGCAGAGTGAAAATCGTAAAAACTGAGCCCACAAGAACATGCATTTTTTAATATTTTTTTTCCAGATTTGGAATTTTTTTGTTGCTTCCCAATACGGTATGAAATAATAAATAACATCACGAGAAAGTAAAATTTGTTAGGAACAAAATAAGCCCTCGCACAGCAGACGAACACATAGTAAACAGATTTTTTTAAAACATCAGTTTTTTACCATTTACCATGCTTTTGGCACCTATGGATTGAAAACACATGCTTTAAGATGTGCCAAAAACGTGACCTGTAGCATCACCCTAAAATGTAACATGTAACCTTATGTTAACAATGTGTTAACAGATGCCTTTTGTTTGCATGTTTGTTAACACAATGTTAACAAACGTAAACACTAATGTAATTATGCAAATCACCTCAGCTGAGAAGAGCCAATTTGACTAATTACATTGCTGTCAACATTGCATTAACAAACACACGCATTAACACAATGTTAACACATGCATTTTGTAAACGCAATGCTGACAACAATGTAAATCTCTTTTTCAACTGCCAAAAGTTGTGGATGATAAAATAAATCTGCCTGGAAATGCAATGATTAAAAATTTCGAAAATTTTCTCAAGTTTTTAAAAAAATTCATTATTTTTCCTTTTTTTTTTTGGAAAGAAACACCAAACTTATCAGCCAAAATACCACTAAAATGAAGTGCAACATGTGAGGGAAAAACAAATCTCATAATCGCTTTGATAAGTAACAGTTTTAAAAAGTTATAACCATATAAAGCTACGCATGTCAGAATCTAAAAAATAGTGATGGCCTAGGGCGATGCCGTTTTTGGTCCGTTTTTAAGCAATCCATTAAAATTTTGTTTGTTTACTATGCCTTTGGCTGGTTTTAACTTGTTTATCTTCATTTCTAGAAGTGTAGGCAGCCTTAATATGGATTAAAAACAGCCAAACGCATGGTAAACATACAAAAACGCATGCCTTTTCAGTCCAAGCCTTCCATTAACCCCTTCCCGACGCGCGGGCCGAGCCCTCTCCATAGCCGGTAAGTCTTTGCTGCATATTGCAGCAAAGGCTTACCGGTAACACCCGCGATCAGTGCTAGCACCGTTCGCGGGTGTTTTCACCTCGATCGCCGCCAGCAATGCTGCCGGCGGCTTCAAAGAGATAGCGCCGCAAGGGCGCCGCCATCTTGTCGTGGATCGCTGCTCCCCGATGACGTCACGGGGAGCGGCGATCCGTCGCCATGGTAACCTCGGGTGTTCCGAATACCCGAGGCTACTTCGTTTTAACCCATGCATTACAATGTGCTAATTGCACATTGTAATGCATGGGGAGTAAAATCCACATATACTGCCATACTGTAGTATGGCAGTATAAGATAGGATCGATCAGACTACTTAGGGTTAGAGTACCCTAGGGAGTCTGAAAAATAGTAAAAGTAAAAATAAAAAAAAGTTAAAAAAAAAAAATTATAATAAAAAAACCTAAAAATTCAAATCACCCCACTTTCCCTAGAACTGATATAAAAATAGATAAACAGTTAAAATCATAAACACATTAGGTATTGCCGCGTCCGAAAATGCCCGACCTATCAAAATATGATAATGTTTTTTCACTACGTTTAACCCCCTAACGGAAAATAGCATCCAAATTCGAAAATGGCATTTTTTTGCCATTTTGAAAAATATAAAAAAATGTATAAAAAGTGATCAAAAGGTCGCACAGTCCCAAAAATTATAGTAATGAAAACGCCATCAAAATTCGCAAAAAATGACACTATCTACAGCTCCGTATACCAAAGTATGAAAAAGTTATTGGCCCCAGAAGATGGCAAAATAAAAAAAAAACATTATAAAACCTATACAAATTTGGTATCCACATGATCGTACCGACCCAAAGAATAAAGTAGACATGTCATTTGGGACGCAGATTGAAAGCTGTAAAATCCAAGCCCACAAGAAAACGTCACAAATGTGGTTTTTCACCATTTTCACTGCATTTGGAATTTTTTTCCTGCTTCCCAGTACACGCCATAGAATATTAAATACCGTCACTATGAAGTGCAATTTGTTACGCAGAAAATAAGCCATAACACAGCTCTTTATGTGGAAAAATAAAAAAGTTATAGATTTTTGAAGTTGGTGAGTGAAAAATGGAAGTGAAAAAACTAAAAAAGGCCAAGTCGTTAAGGGGTTAAAGGAAATCAACCACATAAATAACTTGAAATACTCACCGCCGATCCTCTTTATCCAGGCACTGTCCATCGCTAGTCTTGAAGGCACGTTCACAAGTTCCACTAGCGTTTCATTCGTAACACGACGCTAGCGCACAGGGGGCGGGGCTCAGGCCGATTGCTTATGTGTTTCCAAGGAAACGCAGGCGATTGATAACCCGGTCGCATGTATTTCTCTGGAAACATATATATGCGATCAGCCGGAGCCCCACCCCCATGCACTAGTTTCCGACGCTAGCGGAACGTGTGAACGCACCGTGACACGCCATAATCACCTAGAAAACAAACTTATAATTAGCAGCCTGGAGTGCGGGGGCAGGATGTCTGGTGCTACGTGCTGCCAAATAGTTAAGTCCCCTGCACCTCTTTCTCTCGTGCTGGTGAATTCTCGCCTCTTGTGTAACGTCGCTCTCCCATCAACCCTGTGCGGGGGTGTGCGTGACCAGCCCGGAGAACCAGACATCTTGTCCCTGTGCTCTGTGCTGCTATTTATAAGTTTGTTTTCTAGATGATCAGAGTGTCAAGACTAGCGACAGACAGTGCTGGGATGAAGATGAGCAGAGGTGAGTCAGTTTGTCACTTTTCTGTCGTACTTTTCATAGCATTGTGGTATTCTAGTTGTAATTCCATATATTGCATTTGTTTTACTTCCAAAAGTCCATTGAACAAAATACATTTACACAACAGGAATTTTAACTCTGCCATAATGAAGTAAAGGTTTTTGCCAACTTACTTCACACATGAAATTGCAATCACTTTTTGGGGGGAAATAATCATATTCTCAAAAGAAATCATAAATAAATCAAAGTCTATTCTCTGATTTTATCAAATTGATGGCTGTATGATTGTGGCAAATGTTACAAGAAATCACTCTGAGAGGCCTAAATAAAAGTAAAACTCCATAAATTACCCCATTATAGAAACTACACCCCTCACTGTATGTAAAACAACTTTTATAAAGTTTGTTAACCCTTTAATTGTTTTACAAGGGGTTTAAACAAAATTGGATACAATTTTGAAAGTACATTTTTTTTGGCTAAATTAATGTTTTTCAAAAAATGTACATATTCTCAGTTGATAAAATACCAAAACGCTCCACAAAATTTGATACCCTATCCCTCTAGCATATAACAATACCCCATATGTCAGTGGTGGCGAACCTATGGCACGGGTGCCAGAGGTGGCACTCAGAGCCCTTTCTATGGGCACTCAGGCCATCGCCCCAGTACAGAGTTCACCAAACACTGAATCCTGCAGTCCCAGGCAAATTAAGAGATGCTGCTCTCACCGGTATTCGACACTTTGTTGGCTGTTTGGAACTGTGGGAAAAGTGAGAAGGTGTTGACAGAACTGCAATATCTTTGGAGGTCCTCCTGCTGGACCCACCATTCTTCCTTTACAGAGAGACCCTGGAGAGAAGCTACAATGATAATCTGAATTTGTCCTCCTTCTTTGAACTGGTGGCCTCAGGGGGCCGATACAATTGAAAGATATGAATGAACAGGTAGCAATAAGTTACTGTTTAAAATTTCATGTTGGCACTTCACGGTAAATAAGTGGATTTCGGTTGTAGTTTGGGCACTCGGTCTCTAAAAGGTTTGCCATCACTGCCATATGTGGTGGTAACCTGCTGTATGGGCACATGCCAGGACATCGAAGGGAAGCTGCGCCATTTAGAGCAGATTATTCATTGCAACTAAATACTAAGGGCCACATTTATCACTTTTGTGCGCCTAAGTGTAGTAGTTGCGCCTAAATTCTGGCGCACTGTTTTGCCAGAATTATCACAAGCTACAACCATCTGTGATAAGTATATTTTCTGCCTCTTATTAATCACTTTACTTTAAAACAGTTTAGGCGCAATTTTGGCGCAGTTTAGGCGCAATGTTAGATTCGGGCACCTACATGTGATCCTGCTACAAGCTCCTCTCTGCTTCTCCCACAGCCCAGAATGAAGAAAACACTCACAGCAGCACCCAGGTGTGTGACACCCTGCACCCAGTGATCTCCTCAGCAGGGGCTTCTCCTGGAGGGGATCCCCCAGTGCTGGTCTCCTGCTGCACCCCTGTAATTCTGCACAGTATCCCCCTCAGAAACACTGGTGATACTGTGCAGAATTACATGGGGGACACTTGTCTGTCGTATCTGCAACATTCTGCAAACTTGTGCAAACTTTTGAGCTCTTTTGCTGTGAGCTCAGGGTTTTGCAGAATGTTTTGTAAATAGAAGGTGATGAACTGTAAATAGAGTCTGCAGCTCCTGTCTGCAGAGTATCTAATGTATCTATTATATGTTCCAGTGTCTGGCTGATCTCGGCTGCTAGAAATGAGCTGTTCTGCAAAGGGGCTCAGTTCTTTCTTCTCAGATAACGCCACCTTCGGGCTGGAGTGTTTTTGCGCCCGTTTTTGCGCCTAAATGAAGACGTTGCAATTGATGAATATCATTAGGCGCAGCAAAACATCTGGATTGGTAAGATAGATGAGGGAAAGCTGGTTATTTTAGCTGTGCGGCTAATTTAACGTTTAATCGCAAAAATGGCGCAAAAACGGTGTGCCTGAATGAAAAGGCGCAAAAACAACAGAAAAAACGAGTGATACATGTGGCCCTAAATTCATTAATACTAAACTACCCCTTTAAATATTTGTCACGGCGAAGGACGCCGCCGCCTCGTCACGTGACGTGGGGTGCAACTGTACGGGTTAATTTAGCCTACTCAAACTTGCGCTCACCTTTCACTCAGGACACAAATTGAGCATAAATCACACCTCATACAGCTCCAGCACCAGAACCAGACCCGCTGCCACCACTTATTGCATTTATACCGGGACCAATAAGTATCCCACTCTACATCAACTTACAACCTTGTCACACTCAGCACTTTAGCAGTAACACAGCTAACCACACTTCACAAGGCTATGAGTTCGCAGAGCATACAGGGACCAAAATTAAAGTGAAAAGCTTTAATCACGAAAAGTTGGTCAGTGCATAAAAAAGATATTAAAAACAAAAGAATTACAGAATAAAATGACACACAACACGGCAAAACAGTTATAAAATAAAAAGGGAGAAAAATAACAGAAACTTACAAACTTAAAGTAAATCCTGATCCCTGGAGGTGGGAGAAATAAGGGACACATTCAGCTTGTCAAGCAGCCCCCAAAATGTGAACACCAATTCCTGGATTCCATATTGTTTTATATCTTTACAGTTTGGTTCAGATTTCAGAACCTCCCATTCATTAGTTAGTCCAGAGGGTCATTCACAATTGGGCAAAGTGTTAATGAGGGGGGAGAGTCCAGGAATATTCAAACAGTTCTTTGTTTCCAAATTCCTAGATGCAGGGTTGGGGGTAGGTGCAGGGGAGAGGTGACCAAATGGCTTTTGAGGTCACCAGAGAACATTCTGCAGGTCAGAGTTTATCAGGTTGTAAGGATCTCCAGGATGTTGTAAATGAGGCCTGGACGCCTCAATGGATGCCATATATTTCTACAAAGTTTGTAATTACCCTGTGGTTAAACCAATCTTATACATTCACAATTAATATCTCCATGACACCTCCCCCTTTCAAGATTGGGCACATTTGAAATGACCCACGCCATTTTAAATTTTCCCAAGCCAATTACCAATAATACATAGCAGAAGTTCAGTACCATAAAAATCATTGCCATAAGATGTGATTACCTGGGCACATCAACCATCTGGTCCTTTGTCCTGTGTATAAGGCCAAGTACTATCTCCCCTGGTCACTTGTACACTGCTGTGCTGGGACCCCCTGCTGACTTTATGGCTTTGTGCTGCAGAAACACTAAGTTCTGTGTCCCCTCTACCAAGTGTGAAATGGTTAACCCTCTCCCTGCTGGATGAAATGCCAATGGAGTTAAGTGTAGGACTACTGTACCCAGTTACATTGTGTTTTGGTTTTCCCACTGTACAGCTATTAGAGTCCCTCTCTTTATCATTTATACTACAGGGCTTAGGTTGATCCACTGACTGAACGCTCTCCTGAGAGTCCCTATGCCCCTGCTCCCCTTTCTGATCGTTCCCCAAAACTGCACTGGCAACACTCATCACTGGGAACCCGACCTCACTGTGGACCCCAGTCTCCTCTCTCAGCACTGGTTCCAGTGTACACGCTGTCTGTGGCTCATAGACACACTGCATCTCCCCAGTCTCCTCTCTCAGCACTGGTTCCAGTGTACACGCTGTCTGTGGCTCATAGACACACTGCATCTCCCCAGTCTCCTCTCTCAGCACTGGTTCCAGTGTACACGCTGTCTTTGGCTCATAGACACACTGCATCTCCCCAGTCTGAGTAGAGGCATCTTTGTGGCTCATGCTCTGAGCCTTACTCATCTTGACACCTCTTGTCTGCTCTAGGACCTCTCCTTGAGTAATGTCCTCCACCAGATCCACACTCAGGACCTTAGAGCTTTGAGGTGCAGATTCAGAGACTCCATCTTGGCAGTCTCTCACACCCTGCACCATATCTGCTGACTGCAGGGTTATCTCTGGGGGTTGGTTTGCAGAAAAAGGGGAATTCCCCACCGGCTTACCTCCATTCCAGCTGTTTGCAACAGCCTTTCGGGGTTCTGACATCCTGTTGGCGGCATAGGAGTCTGCAATCTGCGCAGCTTCATCCGCAGTTTTAGGCTCCCTGTCACAAACAAACTGTCGTACATCCACAGGACAAATGTGCAGAAACTGAACTTTTATCATGAGATCCTCCAGGTCCTCACGGCTGTTGACAGAAAGTCCTCGGGTCCACTGTAGAAAGGTAGTCCTTAAGTTGCCTACTGTATCAGCGTAGCTCTCAGTTGTTTCTCGCTTTACACTCCGGAACATCTTGCGATACACCTCTGGAGTTAAGTTGTACTTTTTAATCAAAGCAGCTTTTATAGCGTCATAGTCCTCATCAAGCTCAAGAGGAAGGTCAGCAAATACTTCCAGGGCTTTGCCTCTTAGCCCTGGGCTTAAATACTGTGCCCACTTCTCACGGGGCAGATGGTATTGTCTGCAGGTCTTCTCAAAAGACCGCAAAAAAATGTCCAAGTCCCCATCCTTGTCCAGTACTGGAAAACGTTCTTGACGAGGTCTTTTGGGGTCTACATCCTGGGATTGGGGTTGCACAGAATTGATACCCCTTTCAATACGCGCCATTTCCAGCCTGAATTCTCTATCAGCCTGGCGCTCTGCGGCTGCTCTCTCCTCTCGCTCTGCGGCCGCTCTCTCCTTCTCTCGCTCTGCGGCCGCTCTCTCCTTCTCTCGCTCTGCGGCCGCCTGATTAAATTGAAGGATAAGCTGCAGTCGCAGGCTAGGATCACATTCACCTAGCTGCTGTAGGGCCATTTGTAGAGACACATCCATGCCTTCCTGAGGGCTCCTGCTGTGGGTAGCCTCAGGGGAAACTCTTCCAGGATTAATGTCCATATCTTGGCTCCCTTGAGCCGTGCCAGATCCTTGCTCTGCATCTTGCTCCATCAGAGCACAAACCAGCAGCTCTTTGGACTTGTCAGCCGGGTCGATACCTCTCTGCTCACAGAGGTGGACTAGAGCCTCCTTGCTCTGTCTCTTGTAGATGGTTGCCATCACTGAGTGCAACCTTTGCCAAATAAAAGATAGAAAAGAAAAACGGGGAAGGGAAACTGTTTGCACGTGTGTCTTAGAACAGCACTGATTTGGTCCGTGTAAAACTAGGGTGCTCCTCGCAAGGATTCCACTAGTCCTTAAGTGCAGGGGTTAGTTACTTAATCCCAACACTTAATGCTCTGACAAAAATGAATTTATCCCACCGCTGCCAACCAATTTGTCACGGCGAAGACGCCGCCGCCTCGTCACGTGACGTGGGGTGCAACTGTACGGGTTAATTTAGCCTACTCAAACTTGCGCTCACCTTTCACTCAGGACACAAATTGAGCATAAATCACACCTCATACAGCTCCAGCACCAGAACCAGACCCGCTGCCACCACTTATTGCATTTATACTGGGACCAATAAGTATCCCACTCTACAACAACTCTTGCTTCTCAGGCAGTCACCTTGTCACACCACTACACATGCACACTCAGCACTCTAGTAGTCACACAGCTAACCACACTTCACAAGGCTATGAGTTCGCAGAGCATACAGGGACCAAAATTAAAGTGAAAAGCTTTAATCACGAAAAGTTGGTCAGTGCATAAAAAAGATATTAAAAACAAAAGAATTACAGAATAAAATGACACACAACACGGCAAAACAGTTATAAAATAAAAAGGGAGAAAAATAACAGAAACTTACAAACTTAAAGTAAATCCTGATCCCTGGAGGTGGGAGAAATAAGGGACACATTCAGCTTGTCAAGCAGCCCCCAAAATGTGAACACCAATTCCTGGATTCCATATTGTTTTATATCTTTACAGTTTGGTTCAGATTTCAGAACCTCCCATTCATTAGTTAGTCCAGAGGGTCATTCACAATTGGGCAAAGTGTTAATGAGGGGGGAGAGTCCAGGAATATTCAAACAGTTCTTTGTTTCCAAATTCCTAGATGCAGGGTTGGGGGTAGGTGCAGGGGAGAGGTGACCAAATGGCTTTTGAGGTCACCAGAGAACATTCTGCAGGTCAGAGTTTATCAGGTTGTAAGGATCTCCAGGATGTTGTAAATGAGGCCTGGACGCCTCAATGGATGCCATATATTTCTACAAAGTTTGTAATTACCCTGTGGTTAAACCAATCTTATACATTCACAATTAATATCTCCATGACAATATTCTTCCCAAATCTGTTAATGTCTCACTTCACCTATATAATAACATTATTTTAGAGAGATTCGGTGTCTTATCTGTGTTATCCTTCAATACCTCAGCCTGCTTTTTTTGCTTATCATATATAACTTCTCTGTAAGGTCATATTCAAAATTCTAATATCACAGACGTACTGTAGGCTTTCTGTGTTCTCTGGGCAGAATATGCAGATATTATGGACATGTATTCTTTGTGATTTTTCTTCCTTTCCGGTAAAAAAAAAGACCTTTTACTAAAAGTCAGTAGTCTACACAATGGACCGAACCAGATATTTTTCCTGTGGCTATGGTCTGTGAAAAATTTCAGGACATGTGAATAGACCACTTAACCTTGTAAATTGGGATAGGGGTAGCAATCCCTTAGCAGGAATTTCTTTTTAAAGAGGTTTTCCCATGAACAAAAGTTAGGCCCTATCCACGAGATAGGGCCTAAATTGTTGATAAGTGGGGGGTCTCAGTGCATACATCTACGACGGACCCCTCGTTGCCCTGTCAGACTAATGGAGCAGATGGCCTCGCATGACTGTTCTGCTCCATTAATCTCTACGCAGCTGACGGAGATCCTGGAGCACGGCGCTCGGCGTCCTCCATCAACTTCATAGAGATTAACGGAGCAGAAGGTCATGCCTTCGTTTTTGTGATCTGTGGGGGTTTCATCACGGATCCCTTTGATCATCACAGATTTTCCCAGAGCTGAGCTAGCAGAGGTGTGAATTCTTATACTTGCTGCAAACCAGATCTGGGGTCATAAAGGAACCTCTTGGGGTGTCAGGTTTGAGCTAGCACATAAAATTGACAACACACAATAAAGAAAAAATGAACAGTTGGTGCTTTACTATCACACCATCCTTCAGAAAATAGCTAGAAATCACCTGTGTACGTGTATGGTAAATCCCCACTGAATAGGGAGAAACCTAAACAGCCGGGGGGTGTCCAAGGCGCCTCTATCAATGAAAATGACAGAGGTTCCAATAGGGCACTTCCCCAAGCCGCTCACGTGCCTAATGCAGAAAATTCAAAGCGCCTCTCGAATCAATATTATACAAGGTCTATAAACAGCATAGTTCCCAGTCTTTTGTGTCTCTGTAAAAAGACTATTCAGTGAGGATTTACCATACACCAGCTCCGTGTTATGCCCTTGGTGGTGGTGAGCTTTTCCTGAGCCCCGTTGCCTCTCGCAATGGTGATATATCAATAATCTTATGTTGGTTTCATCGGCTGCAATATACGGCGATACCTCGCCTGCTGCTGTACTTTATACTTACGTTTTCGAACAGCTTCAGTGAAGAGTCTCTGTTATTGTATATAAGTGATGTCATAGGTTGCCAGGACAACCGGTGGTGATAGGGCCACCGGGACGCATGCGCACATGTTATCATGACGCATGCGTTCCAGCTATGCGTGTCATTTAAGTTGATACACGCGTAGCATTCTATTTTTGTTTTTTTAGCGGCCAACACATAGCGTACGGAGCGGTGAGTTGCCTATGTACCTTTTTCAAATTTGTTTTTATGCTAATCTTGTGCACGAGCGATTCACCCATTGTTGACACAGGACACTTTCATGCACTAGCACTTTATTTATGGATGCACTTTGTAATACATTTATAACTATGCACTACAGTATCATGAAATGTTTGTATAATTATGTATTTACCTACGGATTGTTATTTATGATGAAATGTACTAAAAAGTGAAATAGGGTTGCGGTCATGTGACCTGATTAACCATGATCATGTGATTCAGATATATCTGTATATATATGTGCACCATTTTGCACTTGTAACTTGGCTGGAAAAAGGCTCACACCGAGCCGAAACGTTGCTGTATTGGGGTATGAAATAAAGAGGACTTTCAAGTTTTACTGAAATCTTGGCGTGCTGTCTTTTCTCTACACATATGTATCTATATATCTATCTATCTATCGGTCTATGTAAAACTTCAGCACAGCACATGAGGGCACAGCTTGCAGACTTGGAGAGTCTCTCCTGCCACTTCCTTGTGCGAGGTGATGGGGGGCTGCAGTTTCTGTCTGTTTGGATTATTTGTTTATACACAAGTGTAGGGAAAGCTGAGGGAGACATAAGTGTCGGAGTTTGGTTATTACATTATTTAGGGCTTCTCCCTGCACATGACTGCTGGATCACTGAGACATGAGGTAATCAGCTGACTGCAGGGAGAGAGATAGGGGCGTGTCTCCTCCTCCGTAGTCTCAGCTCCTTTCTGAAGATGAGATGTCCAAAGTAAGAGCCATACGACTGACATCTAGGGGTAGTCTGCAGCAAAAAAAAGAAAGGAGCAAGATTCGGGTAACTAATCCAATTACAAAAGGGCTTAAAATTAACTACAATATATAAAAAGTTTTTTGAAATGACGGTTACACTTTAAGTGAAAATTCAACATTCAACCCATGTGGTTCATAGCATTCAATTTCTTAATCCATTGCAATTCCATCATTAATAATGCTTTCTATCTCCTCCTCTACCTGGAAGTGGTACATGATCAACCAGTGTGAACTTTAGATCTTTCTTCTTGTGTTTTGTATCAAAAAATGTTTTCCTTCTTTTCTTTCCTAATAGTGTATCTATGTTGATTTAGCCTCACTTTAGATTCCAAAACAATTTGCACAGACATTGCAAAACATAGATTTCAAACTCTGAATAACATGTTAGTCGGCGCTTAATGTCAAAATTTTCCCCTGTCTTGGGATGTATGAAATGGGTGCCCTTCTTCATATAGCTACAATTAATGCAGTTTAGGTACGGAAAACTGCTACATCGTTCTGTTGTTAAATAGCTCTGTTTTAATGTCTTTCTAGTGCCAACATCTGCATAGACCAATCTGTCTTTTAAGCTCTTAGATCTCCGATAGGAGAATGTAGGGGGGTTCCTTAAACTCCAACAACTCTTTATGGTTACTATTTAGTATCAACCAATGTTTCCTAATAATATTGGCAACCCCACCACTATTCTCATTGTATGCACTCACTAATGGAATCCTCTTTCTTTTAGTTTCTCTCCTCCTCATACTTTTTTCTTCCAATAGTTCTTCCATGGGTATTTTGTCCACTACCTTCTTTTGTATTTTTAGAAGGCCTCTGTAAATTTGTTACACATATTTACTAAAGTCACCTCCCTTTTAACATCATTGCTCACTATTCTTCAGACCCGCATTAGTTGACTTTTAGGAAAACTTTTAGGAAAACTCTGTATCCTACGTGAATGTGCACTATTAATGTCCAATAGGTTGTTTTTGTTGGTTGGTTTCTGAAAAAGGCGTTTTTCAAATCCCTCATTCTTTATAGTCACCAATGTATCAAGGAACTGCATTTCACTCCTAGAGCTCACCAGTGGGAATTTAACTGTGGGGTCAATTTGATTTAATTCTTCAAAGAACTCATGCAGTGTGTATCCTCCCCCTTTCCATATCAGAAACACATGGCTGAAATGGGGAGATACATAGATCATATGCTCTTCAAGAAATAGATGTTTGCATATGTTGGGGCCACGTGTGACCCCACTGCCGTTCCTTGTACTTGCAAAAAGTATTTGTCACGGAACATAATAGCTATGTTTAATAGGATCGGTTCTAGTAATTCCATCACAATGTGCATTTAGAGATGAGCGAGCACTAAAATGCTCGAGTGCTCGTTACTCGAGTCGAACTTTTACCGATGCTCGAGTGCTCGTTTCAAATAACGAACCCCATTGAAGTCAATGAGAGACTCAAGCATTTTTCAAGGGGACCAAGGCTCTGCACAGGGAAGCTTGGCCAAACACCTGGAAACCTCAGAAAATGATGGAAACACCACGGAAATGGACAGGAGACAGCAGGGGCAGTATGCATGGATGCCTCTGAGGCTGCCTAATCGCACCATTATAGGGTAACAGCATGGTGATGACAGAGTGAGGCGAGATAGCATCTAAAACACCCAATAATTGACCCTGACACTATAGGGGACGGCATTCGTAGTCAGCGGCAGGCTAGAGAGTGGCATGGCGAAATGCCCTAAATGAACTCAGGCTTCAAACCAATTTAAAAAATTCCTTTTGGCGAGGATAGCGTGTAGCACTGTACGTATCAGTATTTGGCCTGGTTATGGAGGTGAGCAAGAAGCGCTAAAATGGTCCCTGACAAGGCCCATTTGCAAAGGATACAACATGTGGAGGCAGGTATAGAGATGGCATCTGGAGGCTGCTATGGAGACGACGTGTGGAGGCAATGGGGACGGTTATGGCACCCGAGGTGGACGAAAGGAAGTGAGAAAAGAGGAGTGAAAAGATAGATTTTAGAGGTAAAAGGTTATAGGTTGTGGGTTGAAGGTTGCTGCAGTTACAAGCCCCTGCCTCTCGGCTCATCCCCACCCAAAATGGGCCTGGGGGCCAGAAGCGTTTACTTTGAAAAAATTATAATTTTAAAAGCAGGCGGGGGCTACAAACAGCACTTCTAAGAACCTTATGTATAAGATCAAGTGTAGTACTGTTCTTATAAGTAATTGGCTTGGTTATTGCGGGTGAGGGGAATGTAAACAGATGTGCAAGTAGCACTGAAATAATATCGGTAAATGATAAAAGTTTGGCAGTATATTTTGTGGATAACACAGCAGGGTGGCGACAAAGTTAACAAGTTTGATGTGGAAGCCATGAAAACAACCCAAAATTCTGCCTGACACAGCTCATTTGCAAAAGGGGACGATGTATGAAGGCAGCTGTATGGACGACTTTTGGAGGCAGGTTTTGAGATGATGTGTGGAGGTAGCAATGGAGACAATGAGTGGAGGCAGCTATAAAGACAATGTGTGGAGGCTGCTATGGAGACAATTACATTTGGATAGTGCCTGTATGTGGCAGTCCAAAAAAGTTTTCAAACCAGAGTAGCAGGTAGGTGGTCCTTCAGAAAAATTAAATAGATTGAGTGCCTGTATGTGGCAGTCCAAAAAAGTTATCAAACCTGAGAACCAGGTAGGTGACCCTCCAGAAAAATTAAATACATAGAGTACTATAGCTAGAGCCAGTTGGCCCTGGCAAAAAATAGCCAGTTTCCTCTGCTTTAGTGTACAAAGAGGAGGAGAAGGAGGAAAATGAGGAGGAGTGCATACATTATTCAGGTTGAGCTTCTTTCACCTGGTGGAGAATGGAAATCCTGAGAAATCCAGGCTTTATTATATGATAAGCGTCAGCCTGTCAGCACTGTCAGTCGACAGGCGCGTACGCTTATCGGTGATGATGCCACCAGCTGCACTGAAAACCCGCTCAGACAACACGCTAGTGGCAGGGCAGGCAAGAACCTCCAAGGCGTACAGCGCCAGTTCGTGCCACATGTCCAGCTTTGAAACCCAGTAGTTCTAGGGAGCTGTGTGATCATTTAGGACGATAGTATTGTCAGCTACGTACTCCCTCACCATCTTTCTGTAAAGATCAGCCCTACTCTGCCGAGACTGGGGACAGGTGACAGTGTCTTGCTGGGTTGACATAAAACTGGCAAAGGCCTTGTAAAGCGTACCCATGCCAGTGCTGGATAAGCTGCCTGCTCGCCTACTCTCCCTCGCTACTTGTCCCGCAAAAGTACGCCCTCTGCCGTTAGCGCTGTCAGAAGGGAAATACTGTTTCAGCTTGTGCACCAGGGCCTGCTGGTATTCATGTATTCTCACACTCCTTTCCTCTCCAGGGATGAGAGTGGAAAGATTTTGCTTGTACTGTGGGTCCAGGAGAGTGAATACCCAGTGAATGCACTGTATTTCCTCTTGCGCTCCAGCGTCTGGGGTATAGACAGCTGAACGCTGCGATGGAGACATTGGTGAATGCTGTGGAGGATTGTGGAGGCGAAGGTGTGGTTTTCGCATGGGAGGTGTTTGGGCTGGGTTCCTGGGCAGGGGCTGACTAGCAGAGGCAGCAGATGACACAGGGGAAGGAACAGTGGTGTGCCCGGCCGGAGATGAACGGCCTTGGTACCATTGAGTGGGGTGTTTAGCATTCATATGCCTGCGCATACTGGTGGTGGTTAGGATGGTAGTGGTGGAACCCTGGTGTGGCACAGGTTGCACACCACAGTCTGGTCATCCGGTGTTTCATTAAAGAACCTCCAGACTTCCGAAAATCTAGCCCTCGCCATGGGAGCTTCACTACGTGAAACATTTGGCGCTGATGCACCAGCTCTGGCCCTGCCTCTCCGTCTGGCCCCACCACTGCCTCGTCCAACCTGTTCGAGGACTCGCCTCCGTCTCAGAAGCACTGTGTTCACCCAGCCTATCAACCCAGCTTGGGTCTGTCACCTCATCATCCTCCGATCCCTCAGTCTGCTCCCCCCTCGGACTTCCTGCCCTGACAACAACTTCACCACTGTCTGACAACCGTGTCTCCTCATCGTCCTACACCTCTTTACACACTTCTTCCACTACGTCAACAATGTCATCATCACCCACAGACTGCGACCGGTGGAAAACCTGGGCATCGGGAAAGAGCTCAGCAGCAAAAGTGGTTTGTGACTCTGGGAAGGGTCCAGAAAACCAAATTTTCCTGGGAGGGGGCAGCCTGGGGGGAAGGAGGCTGAGGTGGAGGAGCTGGAGGAGTGCTGATTTCGGTGACATGGGTGGACTGCGTGGAAGACTGACTGGTGAACAAATGGCTAGAAGCATTGTCCTCAATCCACGGACCTGTTCGCACTGTTCTGGCCTCAACAGTGCTCTACCACGAGTCCCAGTAACTTGAGACATGAACCTAGGGAGTGTAGCTCTGCGGTGTTCCCCTGCTCCCTCATCAGCAGGTGGTGTCTCACCCCGCTCAGGACCACGGCCTCTGACCCCTGCAGTAGTTGGACGCCCACGCCCTCGTCTTCTACCCCTAGCCCTCAGGTTCAACATTTTCAAAATTAAAGTGTAAACTGTACATTTTTTGTGGTTTTTTTTGTGTTTTTTTTATTTTTGGTGTTTTTTTGTGTTATTTTTTGTTTTTTGTGTTTTTTTTTAACAAAACGATCAGAAGAAATCACACAGCAACCACAGAAGATGATGATGATTGCTATGGCTAGTTTCTAACCTACATTGACAGAACACAACAGGATTTTGTGCTGTGCCTGTGATGACTTTTAGTTTAAAAAAAAAAAAAAAAATTGGCAGACTGTGCATAATTCATTCAAACCCCTAATAAATTGTCCCACTTAGGTGTTTGAGATGGATATGTGTGTCACTAAATAGAAAGAGCTAAATAGAATGTTCGCAAGTCTCCCTGCAAATTTGTCACAATATGGTACTAGCTGCACTACTAGTGCCAGCAAGCCCAGCCACAAGCAAATTAAAAAAAAATATATATAACGCTATTTTAGCCCTAACAAGGGCTGTTGGGTTCTTCTAGACTCACTCCTGCCTAACAATAAGCTAATATGACACCCTAACGATATCCCAGCAGCAGCTCTCTCCCTAACGGCATCCATACAGAGAATGATGCGAGCAGCGCGGGCAGGGGCTAGTCTATTCCAGGGTCACCTGATCAGGCCAGCCAACCACTGCTATCGACGTGTAAGTGTACCACGTGATGCTGGGTGGAGTGCAGAGTCTCCTGGCTTGGGATTGGCTCTGTTTCTGGCAGCCAAAAATCAAAACGCCGAGAGATGCCATTTTCTCGAGCTGGCGAAATATTCGTCCGAGCAACGAGCAGTTTCGAGTGTGTTCGCTCATCTCCATGTGCAGTATACGCAGAATCATCCAACATTACTCTCACCGCTTCTAACCCCCTGTCATGTTCTATGGATGTGTACAAGCTGGTCGCATCAAATAGACCGGCCAGATTTCTTCATCCCTCGGTATCTGAACCCTTTTCAATTTATTAAGAAAATCTGATATATCTCTAACGTATGAGGAGGCACCTATGGCATACCTTCTCAACATTTTATCCAAGAATATAGCTATCTTACCAAATGTGGAGTCTACCCCAGATATTATTGGGCATCCAGGGGGATCATTTAAAGATTTGCGAATCTTAGTAATCACATATATGATAGGTGTTCTAGGAAATTGTACACCTAATATTTCTGTAAATCCTCATCAATAATTCTGGTGATCTCAAATTCAGGATCGCTATCCAATTTTCTGTACACTTTTACATCTGCCATCTGTCTCTGCTCTATATTTGTTTGTGTCCATAATCACAACCACCCCACCTTGGTGTCCTCCCATGAAGAGTATGAAAACCGGTGTAACCAGCTTAATCAAGATTATTTAACCTGTCTCCTTATATCCTATGGTTTGGTTTAAATTCCCCCTATAGCGATTGCCACTAAAATATCTAGAGAGGACAAGAATCCCCTATATAAAGCTCTAAAGTTGGGGCAGTTTTGCCCATACGCAATATGGCAGACGGAGTTTGCAAATAGTCCTCTTAATATAGGAGATTACGGCAGAAGATAGTCATAGTA